>NC_036851.1:34072838-34405057 GCF_002910315.2 Salvelinus sp. IW2-2015 | reverse complement strand
ATTGTTTGCAGTTTCATGGTCTGTTCAGTAACTTCATCCAGATACTCCCCCTCACATCACGGCAGCAGTACACTATGCAATGCTGTTTACCCTGTGATCTTTGTCCTGTGGCGCCCTGCCCTGCCCTTTCCATCTCCACAATGGGTTCTTCCAATGCCTCCTCTTCATCCACAGCCCCAACAAGCGTGGGCCGCCCTCTCTACAACGAGCACATCACCAAGCGCCTGGCGGCCAGCGCCCGCGTGCACGGTGACCCGGGCACGCCACACCGCTACCGCGAGGCCCGCACTGAGTTCCGCCGCGACAAGTCACCTGGCCGCCGCCACACTCGGTGGAGAGGGAGAAGTCTCCCAGTGGCAGGATGATGATGGACCCACGTCTGGCCAGGTCTCCAGGGAGAGCCTTTGGGGGGACCTTCGCCTCGGTCGCTCCCCAGGGAGGTTGATGGACCGGGATGTGAGGAGGGGGAGGTCGCCGGGACGGGGGTTCGAGAGCAGCAGCATGGAGTTCGCCAGAGACTCCACACCAGCTCCGGACGCACGCCCCTCACCACAGTCAACAAGGTTAGAGAGTAGACTTGTATGCTTTCCAAATAGCCCTAACACCCTATTCACTGATTTCCCTTGCCTGATTTACAGGACATAACATGAGTGGTATTGGGTGACTTGTGAACCCTTTTCCCTATTTAGTGCACTACTTTGGACCAGAGCTCTGTCTTTTTCAATATGGCATAATTTTTATAGATTCTTTGGATATGCTGATTTGCTTGAAAATGTATTTTTCTATAAGACTTTGCTATTTCAGTGATCAATCTTCTTTGATCAAGCCTTAATGATACCAAATAATGTAAATTCCTCTGCCTAACTTCTGTGTGTAGTGCCCTAACACCTGACCGATCTGTCTCTGATCTTTCTGTACAGGTGTGGGATCAATCATCTGTTTGAGGAACAGCAATGTCACACCAGCCAGAAGAGTGACATCCCCCTTACCCGGGTTAGGGAATAGGAGGTTGGTCAGAGTATTACATCACCTAGAAGGCCCAATAGGAAAAGCAGCTAAAGCGTTGAAGACACACTGTCAATGCTGAATGTCAGAACTATGGGATTTTACTAGAATAAATAATGGTTAATGCAATGTTGATATAGAGTAACAAATAATTTTTTATATCCAACATTTGACGTCTGCAAGGACCAACACCTTAAACAATATTTGTCACAAACACTGAGATAAACACTTTTGAATATCTGCTCAATTAAATCCTGGAAATTTACAGATAAATCTCAGAGTTTAGAAACACAACTAAACGTTCTCCTGGATTTTCTCTCTCCCCTGTGCATATCAGATAGATCAGTGGTGGGGATCTCCAGTCCTAGAAGGACACACTGTGTTGCAGGCTTTTGTTACAGCTCAGCACTAATACGCCTCATTCAAATAATCAACTAATCAAAGTCTTTAATTTAGATCAAGTGTTAATTAGGTGTTTGTTAGAGCTTATCTGGAATAAAGTCTACACACACACACACACTGCAGCCTTCTATGATTAGTCCACCCCTGAGCTAGATGACTACACTAAACGCACTAAAACCGCACTACCCACACATCCCAGCACCAGCTGGCTCTTGCAACAGGACCTTTATAAATAACCATAATGCTAATTGACACTGTAAATAGGCAGAATTAGTTCTTCCAAATGGCACCCTACTCCCTATACACTGCACTACTTTTGACCTGGACCAACAGGGATCTGGTCAAAAGTAGTACTCTATATAAGGAGTAGGGTACCATTTCAGACAGAGCCATGCTTTTATAGATACTGAAAGGGAACCTCAATGCTGGAAAAAGCCACATCTATTTTTGTTAAAGATAAAAGTGATTGTTACATGTATGTGTCTTCTTAAATGTCAAATGAATATTATTGTTTTAAAACGTCCTTTATCAAGTGAGCATCTTGCCTTGGACCCATCTTGTGTAATGCACTTCTACACGCAAAAGCAAACATGCGGCTTGAGAGATCATTAAGCTTACAACATACTACTTCAATATTCATTTTTTTTTTACAGCAATCTCCCTTACCCTCTTGTATATACCCCCCAAACTGTTGTTTATGATTGATTGATGAAGAATTTTTTTTTGTTTGACTGATTTGTCAAAGGCATGGATGTACTTAAATGAAAATCAAAAAGAAATATCCTATGCTCTTCAGCATCATATTAATTTCAGTGAACAATGACGGCGATTCGACACTGGAGCATGTGAGCGATAGGAAAAATTATATTTATACATGTTTTAGTTAAATTTACATTTTCCTACTGCTGAACACCTCACGCAGCAAGAACATATGGTATTTTCAGTCACATAAGCCTACTCTTTATACTTTAATATATCAACTTACTTTTGATGTACTTATTCTTTATATTTGCTTAACATCAGCCACCCCACAAACATACAAACAAATGATTTATATTCAAGTGAACGACCATGACGACCAAAATTCAGTGTAGCAGTGAAAGGTCACGTAGCAAATTCTTGTACAACAGGTTAGCCTACATGTGCAATAATAAACATTTTGCTCACATCCTCTATATGCATATTTTACTCAGCATCTGGGCGGGAGTGTACAAGGTTGTAAATTGACTTAATTTCATACATGCCTATCAATTTAACATCTGCTACCTAAGTCCATCCCTCTACTTTTTCACTTTTTGGAAACTTTGCGAGCAGCAGAATACCAATGTGAGATCGGTGCATTTTGCGGACGCCGTTTAGACGAGAAACATGTCGCCCTGTTCTCGATATGATGATGTTGATGTCTTACAAATGATTTACTAGCTTTCCCTGTAGATTTTGTCACACAATATTAAACATAACCAATGTCTTTACTTACTATCGTATCCTGTTGTTTTGATGTTTCTTTTATCATTTTTTTAAAGAGGAGATCGGAGTTCCGATCAACTTACATTTGAAGTTGAAGTTTCCATCCACTTAGGTCAGAGTCATTAAAACTCGTTTTTCAACCACTTCACAAATTTCTTGTTAACAAACTATAGTTTTGGCAAGTCGGTTAGGACATCTACTTTGTGCATGACACAAGTAATTTTTCCAACAATTGTTTACAGACGGATTATTTAACTTAYAATTCACTGYATCACAATTCCAGTGGGTCAGAAGTTTACATACACTAAGTTGACTGTGCCTTTAAACAGCTTGGAAAATTCCAGAAAATTATGTCATGGGGCTTTAGAAGCTTCTGATAGGCTAATTGACATCATTTGAGTCAATTGGAGGTGTACCTGTGGATGTATTTAAAGGTCTACCTTCAAACTCAGTGCCTCTTTGCTTGACATCATGGGAAAATCAAAAGAAATCAGCCAAGACCTCAGAAAAAAATGTGTAGACCTCCACAGTCTGGTTAGTCCTTGGGAGCAGTTTCCAAATGCCTGAAGGTGTCATGTTCATCTGTACAAACAATAGTGTGCAAGTATAAAGACCATGGGACCACACAGCCGTCATATCGCTCAGGAAGGAGACGCGTTCTGTCTCCTAGAGATGAAGGTACTTTGGTGCGAAAAGTGCAAATCAATCCCAGAACAACAGCAAAGGACCTTGTGAAGATGCTGGAGGAAACGGGTACAAAGTATCTATATCCACAGTAAAAATGAGTCCTATATCGACATAACCTGAAAGGCCACTCAGCAAGGAAGAAGCCACTGCTCCAAAACCGCCATAAAAAAGCCAGACTACAGTTTGCAACTGCACATGGGGATAAAGATCGTACTTTTTGGAGAAATGTCCTCTGGTCTGATGAAACAAAAATAGAACTGTTTGGCCATAATGACCATCATTATGTTTGTAGGAAAAAGGGGGAGGCTTGCAAGCCAAAGAACACCATCCCAACCGTGAAGCACGGGGGTGGCAGCATCATAGATGGCATCATGAGGTAGGAAAATGATGTGGATATATTGAAGCAACATTTCAAGACATCAGTCAGGAAGTTAAAGCTTGGTCACAAATGGGTCTTCCAAATGGACAAAGACCCACAGCATACTTCCAAAGTTGTGGCAAAATGGCTTAAGGACAACAAAGTCAAGGTATTGGAGTGGCCATCACAAAGCCCTGACCTCAATCCCATAGAAAATTTGTGTGCAGAACTGAAAAAGTGTGTGCGAGCAAAGAGGCCTACAAACCTGACTCAGTTACACCAGCTCTGTCAGGAGGAATGGGCCAACATTCAGCCAACTTATTGTGGGAAGCTTGTGGAAGGCTACCCGAAACATTTGACCCAAGTTTGTAGCAATTGAAAGGCAATGCTACCAAATACTAATTGAGTGTATGTAAACTTCTGACCCACTGGGAATGTGATGAAAGAAATAAAAGCTGAAATAAATCATTCTCTACTATTATTCTGACAATTGACATTCTTAAAATAAAGTGATGATCCTAACTGACCTAAGACAGGGAATTTTTACTAGGATTAAATGTCAAGAATTGTGAAAAACTGAGTTTAAATGTAGTTGGCTAAGGTGTATGTAAACTTCCGACTTCAACTGTATGTATTTTCTTGTTTTTGATGGGACAGATGTAAGTACCTGCAGATGGGGAGACAGATATATAGAGAGGGGTACAGAAAGAGGTTAAGGGCACAGACAGTCGGCTGAGCGAGGGCTCAAACCTCTGTCACCGAGGGGACATATGTGGTCGGGAGGTTAGACCGCTACACCAGACTGTGACACGTATCCTGTTTTGTGTGTGTCTGATGTAGAATCGGGTGTGAGAGACAGAGAGAGAGAGAGAAAGAAAGATTTTGTGTGTGTGTGATAACAATCCACATTGGGTATTTATAGTAGTCTGATGATCCCACTAGCCTACTAATTCACTAACAGCCCCAGCCCCACTGTGACAATGCCATCCCATTCTACAACCACTGGCATGCAGAGCAGCAGCAGCTATTTCTGTCATTAAATTGGGAAAAACTGTGAGGAGCAAGACAGCTGCCTGCCCAGGAACAATTGTTCTGGGTGAGTGAGTGGCAGACAAACTCTTCATACATATCTTTAACGTTTAGATGCAGACAGCTGTAATAAAGATGCGACTTTTCAACCTCAAAGAAGTTACTAGAGATTCCTTCCCATGCTGTGAAGAGACAGAGATGATGTGACATATGCCATTGAGGCACTGACTAGTTGTTAAACACCTGGCTGAACGTGAGAAGGATGGCAATGACGAGGTGAAGAAGGCTTTTAGCATGTCAGACTCAGGACCTTGATATAGATCTGCCCCTCGCCAGACACTGTTGGGAGTTCATCCCCCTGCCCGTACTATCCTATTCACTGATTGGCACTTTAGCAGTTTCCCTTGCCAGCATAACAGGACATGACAGGACTGGTATTGGGTAACTTGTGAACTCTTTAAATATAATTAGCACATTTTAAGGTGCTGTTCTCTGTGTCACCAGGGTCCTAGTTGAGTATGTGGAACCTAGCTAATGTTCTACTGCTGAGTTTGGAACGTGGAACTCTGGGTGCAAATTATTTTGAACAGCTTCCTTTCCTGGTCTCCTCTCAGTTAAAGGTGACAGCTTGAGTAAATGGAGTGCACTGTAAGTGGGTGATATGGAAGAGAAGTGACTGGGCTTGCTCCACCATTAACCCAGCCTGCCAGACAAACTCCCCTGACAGCAGCAGGGCAATAAATAATGGCTTAATAAGCTATCATAAGCCCACACTCCCTTTCATCTTTTAAATTATTGTTTTATTGGCCTTAGACAAACACAAATATCAATGGCAAGGCACACATCCAATACATCCAGGAGAATAGAGGTAGCGGTAGTACCCTACTAGAGGCAGATAGCATACTAGCTGCTAAAAACCTTTTTCACAGAGCTGAGCTGTACTGCGCTGGCCTGGTTACGCATCCACCATTGTTGCTGGAACTATACTGGAAAGGACATTGTGAAGAAGATCCAGTACGGTTCAGGTCTGCACGATAGTGTGAAAAGTGTGTAGCTGGCTGGGTAATTGGGGCTATGCCACTGTTAAAACCACGACGACTCAACAGCTGGTTTTTAGTTCCTCTAGTTTTGTCTACCCTCCCAATATGGGGATTGATGCATCATCACTCACACTTGGGCAGTCAGCAGCACTTTTAAAGTAAAGTAGGAGAGCTAGGGGGATAGGCCATGCTTTCTAGGGGTAGGAAAGGGAGATTAAGTATTGGCTTCCGTTAACCTTCAGCATGCAAGGGTCCTGCTATTCTAAACCACTGTTATTCCACTCTGAGAGTTGAGAATGAACCTTGGGGAAGGGGGCACAAGGGATTGTTCTCTGAGTGTGTGTGTTACCTGTCACTTCCTAAATAAGGCATGGTTTATTTATATCGGCCAGTAGAATG
This sequence comes from Salvelinus sp. IW2-2015, assembly GCF_002910315.2. NCBI lineage: Eukaryota > Metazoa > Chordata > Actinopteri > Salmoniformes > Salmonidae > Salvelinus > Salvelinus sp. IW2-2015. Next base: position 34,398,670 of record NC_036851.1, on the reverse strand, counting down.
GAGTACATGTAGGCTACATAAGACAAGACAAATCCCTCTCCATTGTTCAGTGGCACTTTGGGAGTCCCATTGTTCTGCTCATCACACACCCATCTCCTCTCTCCTCCAGCTCCAGCCATGGTAAGTGCCTGCCCCGTGCTGTGCTGTTCCACTGTTTGATCTCTCACACTCAACTATGTCAAATAGGACAATCTATCGAGCTGTTCTTCAAGCTAACCATCAAACTAATGATATACTGTCTATCTCTCTACATTTGTCTACTCTAAGGATGCAGCAGAGTATCACATTCCCTTGCCTCTACCCCCACCCCTTTGACATAGTTGAGTGTGAGAGATCAAACAGACAAATGTTGGTAGATTGTTTGATTTGATAGAGATATTTGATGTCCGATGTCATGTTCTACTCAGGATGAATACTGAATATGAAACTGAAAGAAATGAACAAACTGCATTCCGAAGAACAACATTTGTCTGTCCATCTGGAGATTTCCATGAAGATATTTCAGTTTTGACATAGTTGATATACTGAAACATTTTCTTTAAAAGTATTCTCATCGTCTTTGTTTATAGTGTGTTAGATTCTAACAGTTGGAACATGATTAACACATACATAGTGTATGTTTAGTATTCCATCCTATATGTTTAAGTAATACAATGCTAAAGTGTTGTGTATTTTACGTTGGGCAGGATAACCCCTTAATTCATAGCATTTAGTTAGTTCAGGGGTGGTCCTGTCAAAAACTGTTATCTCAATAGTTGTATTGTGTCCTAAGTAACACTGGCGCCATAGCCATATATTTAGAGAGTTAGGCCAACTTTTGGAATATTGTTCTAATTCCAGACATTCAGTTACACAACATTGTTTAAATATTCCCCATTGTAATGTTAATGGAGAACTAACATGGCTGCCGTAGAATGTTGTAGTGTCAAAATGTAAATGCATCATGATGCAGAAACCACATTGGCCGAACTCTCTTAATATATGTCTCTAACTGGCCCTAGCATAAATCAACTCAGGGTAGATCAACCCACCAGGCTTCATGGATCTACTCCTTTTCCACCTCCCGCCGAAGGAACCCAAAAAGGCAAAGAAGAAGTCCGCAGAGGGAGCCAACTCTAATGTATTTTCTATCTTTGAGCAGTCTCAAATCCAGGAGTTCAAGGAGGTAAGGATCTGCCTCTCCCCTTATTACCATGACGACAGTCCCCCTGTACCCCTTTCTGTCTGGGTCCTAGTGCATAACCCATTCTGCAAACAAGGGATGTGTTCAGTTGTTTAAACGTCCTGCTACATTTTGCAACAGTACTGAATGTCACTTTCTCCCAAAAGTTTGCAAAATGAGTTGCCTGAATTGTAATTTGACATTGTCCTTCATTATTTCTGTATTGTAACTACTGTCTATGTTATCCAAATGTCTGCCTCCCATCGACTTCTTTCTAATTAGAGGTGATCTCTGTGTAGGCGCTGATCCAGAGGAAACTATCCTCAACACATTTAAAGTATTAGATCCTGAAGGAAAAGGGGTCCTGAGGAAGGACTCGTGAATACCCTGTGTGTGTGTGTAAACGGGTATAATAGATTATAGGTTAATGTAATCCTAAACACATTGTTCTTGCTCCTCTTCAGTGTGACCGAGATGCTGACGACACAGGCGGACAGATTTTCTCCTGAAGAGGTTAGAGTCCAACCAACATACCCTAAACACACTATAAGCTATATACTGTATATACACACACACAAGCCCTGGACCCCTTGTACATACGACTATCTATCAACAGCAGACAAACAATTTTCATTAAACTCATAATCGGTAACAACACAGTTCATATATGAATATGTTGTGTGTTTGCTTAGAATCTGTTGTGACGTGTATGATGTGTCAGTGTTTGAGTCACTAATTCATCTTGATGGTTTTCTTAGATGGAGCAAATGTTTGCAGCCTTCCCACCAGACGTGGCAGGAAATCTAGACTATAAAAACCTTGTCCACATCATCACACATGGAGAAGAGAAGGACCAGGAATAACTACCTGCTCCTTTAGCGTGTCTGTCAGTGACAGAAATAAAAGCTCTTGACTAGAGACTCTAGAGCTTCTATTTCTATCATCAAAACACCCGTCGGTTGTCATCTATCATCTCCAGGCTCCACCCACGGTCCTCCACCCACGGTCCTGCTTGCCCCGCCTACTTACATCCTCAGATCAGGTGATGTGGACCACCCCGGTATAATTCACTGGCTCCTTTGTCTGTCAGTCACACTTCCCCTCCCAGGTCACCTATACCAAGAGACCATAGCTAGAGCCCCCACCACCTGCAGGCCCACAGTGGAAGAGGAGGGAAAGAACCAGAGGGAAACTCACTGGCCTTTACCTTCTACACTTTTAAACTGGCCACCTGTGATGCATCTGCTTGTGTTTTCCCGTCATCGGCAGTGGTTAAGCAAACTACCAAGCCAGATATGTGTAAATGGTCTGTCAGACAAATGGTTGAATCCATATTCAATAGCTATTTTACAATCTGATCACCTTTCAATAAATAACTTTTGTCGAGAGATCCTCAGTTTGTTACTTCTTGCACCTCATGCCAATAAATGTTTATTTTGACGCATCTCCTTAGACAGCATAATATATATTCAATGTCCTTTGTTTACTTGAATGACTGATGACATATTGGAATGAATGTCATCTTAAGTGATATTCTGTATCAACTCAACAAATCAAGTCTATGTATCAATGGATGTGTGCTTCCCTCAATTATTTTGCCCAAGTTGATCACATAACTGTTGCAGCCACACTGTGTTGTAAATAAGTCATACACAAAATCAATACCTTTTAATCTGTAAGGTTTCATCACTAGCAAGAGAGTTTACATCAGGGGTTAATGACATCAGTATGGGTTGAAAATAGTATTAGGAGAATGCTGCTTACGCACAAACAGCCCACGAGGAGAGTTTGTGAGGTTCAGTGAGGGAGAGCTTTTCTACTGGTTTATAAACTGATTCAAGGTTTTAGTTTGGTTTTGGTAGCAGTCCTGCCCAGCAGCTGAGAACATTATGGATCCCCTAAGACTAAGAGCATGTAGCCTTCTGTATTTAGAGAGGAGCAATGAGAGCCAGTGATGTAGCAGAGATGGCCGTCTTCTGGCATCACACTGGTCTTCAAGGTACAGAGGGGCCTAACACTCTCCATCAAAACATGGGGTTTGGTTTGGAAAGACAAAGCCCCAGTGTTTATTTTAGTGCATGTCATGAGGTTACGGGGTAACGTTACACCGCATGATGCATCCCAAAGGCAGGGCAGACACTAAGCTGTCAGCCAGTGATCCCCGTAAAGCCTGTTGTTACTCCACTGAGGTGGTGCCTGGCCATGCTGAGAGACCTTGACGCAGAGGTGCAAAGCCCTGAGCCACCCACCATTTGGTATTTCATTGCCCAAAATGAGGGCATCTTTTCTGTACCAGGATAAGGGTCTAGATGAGCTGTGTTATTTCCTCCAACAATTGGAACAAACCTGTTCAAAGCAGTGCTGGGGGTGGGGGGCAAAGGACACTGAACAATGAACAGATTACTGAGACCAAGGACTAAAGCTAAATGCTGTAATGGTTTCATTGACATTAAAACAATGCAGTATGTGAGCACCATGTCTTGTGAGCGTCAGAGGCTCCTGCTCAGGCAGACTTGGGGTTGAAGCCCACCTTCTTCTTTCCTCTTAGGGGGGCGGATGGGGCCTTGGGCACCTTACCCTGTTCAGTATGCATCACCCAGGGCAGCACCCGCTCACGCAGGGTCTGGAAGTCCAGAGGCTGCTCGCTGCCTGTAAGGCACACCACACACAAAGTTAATGGAGCACAACACCGACACACTCCACTTGAAGTATTAAAAGTCACTTGCGATTAGTGTTGACTTTAAGGAAAATGTTACGCGATATTACATATATACATAATATATTATTATTTACACTGTCAACAGGTTGTTATACTGCCTTTATAATGTCTTCAGTTTATTAAAAGCTGTTTCCCAAAGGGAAACCTATTCACTACATAGTGCATCGGCCCTGGTCAAAAGTAATGCACTATACTGTATTGTTTATTTATTTAACCTTTATTTATTTAACTAGGCAAGTCAATTAAGTACACATTCTTATTTACAATGACGGCCTAACAAGAGGTAAAAGGCCTCCTGGGGTACGAGGGCTGGGATAAAAAATAGAAATGTAGGAGAAAGCACAACACTACATAAAGAGAGACCTAAGACAACACAGAATGGCAGCAACACAACATGACAACAACACGGTAGCAACACAACATGGCAACAACACGGTAGCAACACAACATGGCAACAGCACAACATAGTACAATATATGGAATAGGATGCCATTTGGGGTGCAGGCTCTACTGTACCAGTACTGACCCAGGCCCAGTAGTGCTTCAGTGGTACTGTCGTCAAAGGAGGGTGCCTCTGTAGTAGAGGGGGTCACGGCGGGCAGCAGGCTGCAGCTGACCAGCAGGAGGTTCTGAGGGGGCAGCTCCATCTCCTCGGCCTCCTTGTAGCTGCACTGGGACAGGAACATCAACAGCTGGTGCATCTCCTCCTCCAGGATACCTGTGGTGATGCAGAGGACAGGACAGAATGAGACGGGATGAGTCAGTGTCTAATGGTGAGTATGTGTCGCTCATTCTAGAAGTCTGGTGAGTTCCACATGTTCCACTTTTGCTTTGCCTGTGTGAGATACTGTGTGAGTGTTACATACACTGACTGTACTGCCAATTTGGATACACTTTATTTGATGGTACAGAAATTACCAGGTATTTATTTAGAAATGGCATAGTAAAATGGTAATAACTTGAATATCTGTGTGTGAATTTTTCTTTGGAATCCATTAAAATCTTTGTTCTTTTGAGAGCTTTAGCATTGCCAATAGGCTGCGAGAGAGAGGGGTTGTCCAACAATGTCCACCTACCGATAAACTGGGTGACATTGTCATCAGTGACCTGAGCGCTGCAGCCCAGCTTGCCAATGATAGAAGCAGGGTTACAATTCATCTTGTTAAACAGGTGGGCGATGGCCGTCTTATGCTGATCCAAAAACTTCAGAACCACAGTGTACTGGCTCTCCAAATTATTGGCCAGGCCACGACGCTGCTCCAGCTCTCTCTGAGAGGGACCAGAGACAAAACGTCAAAGTCAAAAGATGAAGGGGAACACAGATTGATATAGGGGAGAGAAACTGATTGGCATGGTCAGACAGAGAAATGCACAAGGAAGCACCAGCAGACACATTAGAGCAGTGAAAAGTTGTGCAAAGTCAAACTAAAACTTCCTAAAAACGAAAACCTTACCTCCAGTTCCTTGAGCTGGCCCTGCCACTGTTGATCATACTGCTTGTTCTCCAGCTCAAAGCGCAGGATCTCAGTCTGTGGGGGAGATAGCAGCAGAACACAGTCATATAACCTTGTCTAGGTTTATAAGTTGTCTAGTTTTCCAAGCTTACAGCACATGAACTCCCATCCTGTGTTTGTGTGTGTGCATGCATGCGTGTGTGTGTGGACCCTGACCCTGAGCTTGTTGATGCGGTCCTTCAGCATGGTGCTATTGTTGTTCAGCTCGTTGATGTAGTTGAAGTAAGCAAAGCTCTTCTCCTCGTTCTCCACAAATGTCCTGCCGAGCTGACGCAGGTCGCTGTCGCCGCTCACCTCCACGAGCAGCCGGTGCACCGCCTGGTAGGTCTCCAGACTCTCTCCTCCCATTCGCTCACGCTGAGCCTGCTCGGCCCCTGCACCAATGACAAAACACTGCCATGAAGCATCGATCAAGAAGGTTGATGAAGCTCGAGAAAGGCATCTAGCCTCTAGGCTAAACAAGAAACCATTCAATGAACAACTGTAGGATGTATAATGTTAAGCGTGATTCTAAAACGTACTTCTCTTTTTGGCCTCTTCGTCCTCGCCTATGGGGACGCTCTCCTTGGACTTTTGGACCATGAAGCTGCGGAGTTTGATCTCGTGGTCGATGACCCTCTTCAGCTCAGTCATCTCAGTGTGGCAGAGAGACGTGTCCTTCTTGCTACGCTCCCTCACAGCTAGCATGCGGGCCAGGGCCTCGGACCTAGAAAACAAACCCAGCCCACATTTTTAAGCTGGGCAAGCGCAAGAAGAACAGACTTCTCCACACCACATAGCTAAGACAGGGCACACTGCTAGGCGTACATAGTGGTATGTGAGCTACAAGGTACCTACGCTTGGTCGTAGGACAATGGACAGGACTGTAGCTCCACACCACATACAAACACACACACGACATAGTGTTTGTGGCTCTGCCGCTGTCGCGTTAGCAAGGACAGACTTCTCCCACACCACATACAAACCACACAGCACAGACATAGTTGTTTTGGCGTCTGGACCGCGGGTCGTAGGCAAGGACAGACTTCTCTCACACCCCATACAAACACACACACAGACATAGTGTTTTGTGGCTCTGACCGCGCTGGTCGTGGAGGCAAGGACAGACTTCTCCACACCACATACAAACACAGACATAGTGTTTTGTGTGCTCTGACCGCTGGTCGTAGGCAAGGACAGACTTCTCCACGGAGTCTTCCTGACATTGTGGGACAGTAGCTCTCTGCCAGACGCCTGGTACATAAGGGCGAAGAGCACCTCTGGTGGCCGCAGGTGGTCAATCTCATCACGCAATGCGCTGGTTGCTGCATAGCAACTTGTCAAAGCTTTTAGTGGCCTGCAAGACACAGGATAAGAAACACTATGAGATGATGCTCAAATCAAAAACACATTGCAAACCAGTTTGAACCAAATCAATGAGGAATTTAATATATTACACTGAACATCGTCTTAGCATGGCTATGTAGCCGCTCTCGCCAATCAGATTGCGTGGCCATACATGTCATCTTACATACACTGCTCAAAAATAAAGGGAACACTTAAACAACACAATGTAACTCCAAGTCAATCACACTTCTGTGAAACAAACTGTCCACTTAGGAGCAACACTGATGACAATAAATTTCACATGCTGTTGTGCAAATGGAATAGACAAAAGGTGAAATATATAGGCAATATGCAAGAACACCCCAATAAAGGAGTGGTCTCGGCGGTTGACCACAGACACTACTTCTCAGTTCCTATGCTTCCTGGCTGATGTTTTGGTCACTTTTGAATGCTGGCGTGCTATCACTCTAGTGGTAGCATGAGACGAAGTCTACAACCCCACAAGTGGCTCAGGTAGTGCTATTCTCAGCATGGCACATCAATGCGAGCTGTGGCAGAGGGGTTGCTGTGTCTGTCAGCGAGAGCGTGGTCAGAGATGGAGGCGCTACGCGAGGGAGAACAGCCCAGTACATCAGGAGACGTGGAGGAGGCCGGGAGGCCAACCAACCAGCAGTCAGACCGCTACCTCTGCGCTTGCAAGGAGGAGCACTGCCAGAGCCTGCAAAATGACACTCCCCAGCAGGCCACAAAGTGGCATGGTGAGACCATAATGCGGACACATGCTACACTTGGTGCCTGCTGAGAGTCATTTTCGCAGAGCTCTGGCAGTGCCTCCTCCTTGCACAAAAGGCGGAGTTAGCGGTCCTGCTGCTTGCAATCAGTTGTTGCTTCTAGTGGAACAGGTTGTTTACAGGAAGTGTGATTGAATGGAAGTATCCATTGTGTTGTAAGGTGTCCTCTTTATTTTTTTGAGCAGTGTAATAGAACTCAGGTCAACTACTCACAGCACACACTAACAAGATGTTGGAATGGATGGTAGGTTCGTGCATATTTGTGTGAGGTGTTGATGTATACCGCCACGGTTTTGTGAGTGTGTGATTGATGTGTGGTGTGACGTGAATTAATGTAAGATTGTTGAATAGATGTTGGATCTGTAGTGATGACTGCCAAACCAAATCAAACAGTCAACAGTGACTGTAAATGAGGTGTGTGGTGATGACTGCAGTACCGTGGTTTACAGCGACCCCATGATGGCGGATGTGCTTCTTCCGTGAGAGAGGAGGTCCTTCAGGCGCGGATCCTACCCCATGCCTCCTTACCTTCCTGCTGTCATCAGCTTGGTCTGCATCTCACTTCATCTGCAGGAAGAGGGGATCAATAAAGTGAATTGAGGTTGAACTCTATTCATTCTATGCATTGTCCACCCAGAATTAGGCTACATTACTTATGTTAAACATCTTTGATTCTGTATTATGCAAAGCGCTATATAAGAATATATCAAATCAAATTTTTATTGTCACATGCGCGCGAATACAAGGTGTAGACCTACAGTGAAATGCTTACTCACAGCCCTAACCAACAATGCAGTTTTAAGAAAACCTAAAAAAAAAGTTTTATCAGCCATAAAAATAACAAAGGATTAAAGAGCAGCAGTAAATAACAATGGCGGGGCTATCGGTAGAGTCAATGTGCAGGGGCACCGGTGTGGGTATGAGGTAATATGTACAGTAGGTAGAGTTATTCAAGTGACTATGCATAGATGATGGGGGGAGGGGGGGGGGGGCAATGCAAATAGTCTGGTAAGCATGATAGCTGTTAAGGAGTCTGTATGCGCTTGGGGTAGAAGCTATTTAGGAGCCCTCTGGACCTAGACTTGGCGTTCCGGTACCGCTTGCCGTGCAAGTGAGAAGAACAGTCTATGATTTGGGTGGCTGGAGTCTGACAATGTGCAGAGGCTGTGTTCCCGCGGACAACGGGGCTGATGAGGTGCGGCCTCTCCGGGATGGCAAGGAAGGCTGGCCGCGGTGATTGGTGACTGGGCCGTACGCACTACCCTCTGTAGTGCCTTGCGGTCGGAGGCAGAGCAGATGCCATACCAGGTGTGAAAGGGCAGTGTGGAGTGCAATAGAGATTGCATTATCTGTGGATCTGTTGGTGCGTTATGCAAGTTAGAGTGGGTCTATGGTTTCTGGGATAATGGTGTTGATGTGAGCCATGACCAGCCTTTCAAAGCATTTCAAGGCTACAGACGTGAGTGCCATGAGGTGGTAGTCATTTAGGCAGGTTACCTTAGTGTTCTTGGGCACAGGGACTACGGTGGTCTGCTTGAAACATGTTGGTATTACAGACTCAGACAGAGAGAGGTTGAAAATGTCACTGAAGACACTTGCCAGTTGGTCAGCGCATGCTCGGAGCACACGTCCTGGTAATCCGTCTGGTCCTGCGGCCTTGTGAATGTTGACCTGTTTAAAGGTCTTACTCACATCGGCTGCGGAGAGCGTGATCACACAGTCGTCCGCAACAGCTGATGCTCTCATGCATGTTTCAGTGTTACTTGCCTCGAAGCGAGCATAGAAAATATTTAGCTTGTCTGGTAGGCTTGTGTTACTAGGCAGCTCTTGGCTGTGCTTCCCTTGGTAGTCTGTAATAGTTTCTAGGCCCTGCCACATCCGACGTGCGTCGGAGCCGGTGTAGTATGATTCGATCTTAGTCTTGTATTGAAGTGTTGCCTGTTTGATGGTTCATCGGAGGGCGTAGCAGGATTTCTTATAAGCTTCCGGGTTAAAGTCCAGCTCCTTGAAAACGGCGGCTCTACCCTTTAGCTCAGTGCGAATTTTGCCTGTAATCCATGGCTTCTGGTTGGGGTATGTACGTATAGTCACTATGGGGACTACGTCCTCAATGCACTTATTGATAAAGCCAGTGACTGATGTGGTGTACTCCTCAATGCCATCGGAAGAATCCCGGATCATATTCCAGTCTGTGCTAGCTAAACAGTCCTGTAGCTTAGCATCTGCTTCATCTGACCACTTTTTTATAGACCAAGTCACTGGTGCTTGAGTGTATAACCCGCCAGCTCTATGTTCTTAATGTCGTCGTTCAGCCACGACGAGGTGAAACACAAGATATTACAGTTTTTAATGTCCCGTTGGTAGGATAAACGTGCTTTCTGTTCATCCCATTTATTTTCCAGAGATTGAACGTTAGCTAGCAGGACGGAAGGCATGGGCAGATTAGCCACTCGTCGCATGATCCTCACAAGGCACCCTGATCTCTTTCCGCGAAATCTGTGTTACCTTCTCCAGCGAATAACGGGGATATGGGCCTGGTTGGGTGTCTGCATTATATCCCTCCCGTCCGACTCATTGAAGAAGAACTCTTTGTCCAGTTTGAGGTGAGCAATCGCAGTTCTGATGTCCAGAAGCTATTTTCGGTCATAAGACACTGTAGCAGCAACATTATGTACAAAACAAGTTACGAACAACGCGAACAAACAAACAAAATAGCATGGTTGGTTAAGAGCCGATAAGATGGCAGCCTTCCCATCCGGCGCCATTTTACTATTATTATTATTATTCACAAGTCAATACTTTGCCATTTTAGCAACAGTCAGTTAGCCAGTCATTTAGCAACAGTCGTTCTAATTGGCCATACTGTACCTTGGTGTCCAGACTGGCAAGGTGTTCCTTCTGTTTTCGGATGGCAACCAGGTAACTATCATTATCCACAAGGAGTCGCTGGTGTTGCTCATGAAGGTTGTCAGTCTTTTTTGGGGGCATTATTTTGGCCTGTGTGACATTATTGGAAAATGCTTCAAATGGTTATACCTCGTTCTTGATTTTACTTGGGCAAGAATTACCCTTACAAAAAAAGATTGCAATCAGAGTGCAGTATAACTACAGCATGCTGTAAATACTGCATCCAAAATAATACGTTTTTTACTGCAGTAGATTTGCGTTGTAACTGCAGTTAAGAGTGCAGTATAACTGCAGTTATTCTGCAATTACTGCGTCCAAAATACCACAGTGGTCTGCAGTTACTAGTTTCAAAACGGCAATATTTTTTTGTAAGGGTACTATTACACACATGCGCAAATCAATTATTCGTTTCCGATAGGCCTACCAGGCTACAACAAATAATTTTCCAGATAGCACTACTTACCAGTTTCGGCCTAGGCCGTGTAGTTTTCGATATCTTAGTTGGTGAATTATTATTTTTAAACTTATCTCGCTGATGATTGGTATTTCACCAATGTCTCCACTGTTTTTTAAATTATATTGACAACGCTAATGATACGTTGACTTTATAAAATATAAAGAAATACAAATAAATTATGTTGATCTCACTTGCTATTGTGGATATATGGAGTAACGTGATTTTTAGAACGCATTTTCGAATTTTTAAATCGTTCCATGATGATCACCTCCGACGCAATGCCAATTGTTCAATCATATGTTGGAGGGAATGGTGAAACAAGATCGGGTACCTGTACATGGACTAGATGCAACTACAATTGATTTCAGTTTATACATATCCAATTAAAATACATTGGTTGTGTAAATTGGAATTGTGTGCGTGCCATTTAGCTTGCCAAATAAAGACCTCAAAACAAGTGGTGGGTCTTCCATTTCACTGAAAAACAAATCCCACATTGTTGATTTAATCTAAACATACCTAGTTGGTCCACTGCCGCTAGATGGCAGCCTATAGCTAAAAGTTTAAGTACAGCAGCCAGACTTTTCTTACTGGTAAATTTGGAGGCGAGCTGCTTGTCCCCATGACTGCATTTTATTGTTGAGTGTAGCAGCTAACTGAAAACTTCTGTACTGCATTCAGATTACTGGAATTTCTATATAGAAGCTACGGTGTAGGTAGAGCTACCAACAATCGAATCAAAGGACAACCGGCCCGGTTCGTTCATAGTGTAGAGCCGACTCCTTCTGCTACCACCATGGATGATTTAGGTAAGTTCCCGTGGTGTTATTTCCTAGCTAACAGTAGAGCGTTCGATTTGTTCCCACTCTTTTGGTACTACCAAATTACCTGCATAGCACATGTTCATCAGGTATGCTAACTATAGTACATGACCACAAATGTCGCTAACGTTATAGAGCCAGTTATTACCCAGCTAGCCTCATACACAGCGTGGAAATCGGCAGGTTGGAGGCCGCGCGCTGTGGTTCTGAAAACGGGATCTTGGCGTCAGGAAGGAGCTAATTCGTGATTATTGTTGAATCAGTTGCTAGCCAATACGCATGGATACTTTGCAATCCTCCCACATTTGTTTTCAATAACACATGTGTTCTGTGTTAGCAATGTATACACAGCCAGCTAAATACAGGCAGGGATTCAATCGATGCCGCCTCTCCCAGATCTGTTGACTTGAACTTTTTAATTAGCTGATTCATGACATTGACAATTTGTTTCGAGCCTCTATGCCTTTTTGCCTCGTACATTGCTGATGGAAAATGCTGCTAAATTGATGACCGCAACCATGCATACACACTTATGGAGCGATTTCACTGCCAACAAACTATTTGAATTCAATGTTTTTGAATTTGTATTTAGATATTGCATTTAAATGTACTGTAATATTTTAAAATGTGTAATGCACAAATTTAATAATTTATTTAATACATTGAACTTGTATTTCATGATTTGAAACTGAATTGAATTAATATTTAATTCAGCTTTAAAATTTAATTAAATACTGATATTCAATATTTGTCTATTCATTTTCAATATGGTAAATATTGCATTCATTGTCTCTATCAAGTTCACAAACTATAATTTCAAGTTGACCAAAGTTTCATATATTAAACTTCTCAGATTGTTTTCAAATGCAGTTCTCTAAATTCTGATTCAAAACCAGAGACAACATCCTGGTACTTTGCCAGCCAGGAGAGGTAAAGGAAAACAAAGAATGAAACCATCTGTGTTAAACAGGTTTCTGAAGCCAATGTGGCATGTTTAATTTATTTTCTTCCTATACATTTGGCTACAAGCGAATATGACCCCATTACTGAAAGCTTCAGTTCCCCTCTATGGACACAATAGAAAGTAGGAAGTTGGGTGCTTATCATAGCTTATAGCCCAAATGCTACAATTCCTTGCAAAGAACCAGGATGTGGTCTCTAATTTTGAATCTGAATTTAGAGAATTCAATTTGATATCTGAGTACATCTGAGAAGTTGAATATATAAAACTTTGGTGAACTTGAAATTAGTTTGGAAGCTTGATACACAGACAATTAATGCAGTATTTACCATATTGAATTTAAACATAAATTGCATTTTTAAAACTGAATGCAATATTCATTCAATTCCGTTTCAAATCATAAATATTGAATTCAAATACAGTATCTGTTGGCACTAAAATCGCTCCATACACACATCTTGCAACACTGTTGCAGTGTTGAAGAATCTGTAGCCCCAGGCACCTCTCTGCTGCTTCATAAGTTAGGGCGTTGGTAAATAGTCTTTGGTTTGAACCATACACTATAGCCTGAGGTTTGAACACATCTGTTCCTTCCCCTGCTCTTTTTTCTGCCATTTGTTCTTTTTCTCATGATAGTCTCTAAACGTTGACTTTCTTTTTTTATTCTCGGATATATATGTAACTTCGTTTTACCAGGTAAGTTGAGTGAGGACAGCAGCAAGCTGGGGAGTTGTTGCCAAGTGCACCTGTTACTGTGTGTGCGTCTGGGTTTCCCTCGTCTGTCCTGTCATATTTGATCTAAGCCAATTATGTTGTCCATGTACAGCGGATGAGTAGAGAGTTCATTCATTCTGCTAACTGGTCAGTCACATCCATTCCAGCCACAGTTGGACTGCTGGGGTTAATTATGCGTGCTGTCCACAATGTGACACCATCTGTTGTCTTAAAAAATTAATGAATCTGCTTTTACACTGAATGTCCTTGCTCCACACGAACAGACCTATGTTTATGTGAGCAGATCTGTGTCAGCTAGAAACCTTATGGGCTTAGTAATGAATAGTGGTATAAACATGCTTCCCAAAATAGCTAGCCTACATGCTATGGTTTGCTGCAAACATGCAATGGCTGTAGTACTGTAGGTGTAGAACATGTAGCTTCTATCATCATTAGGTACCCACAACAAGTCATTAGAGAAAGCACTCCCAGTTCATTGTATCGCAGCCTCAAAACTGACTAGGTTATACAAGTTAAGGTATTTGACAGTCTGAGGCACCGATCTACAGTATTGTCTTTACAGGTTTTGCACACCCAACTCACACTCACTCAACAACGCAATATTGTAGTGGGCAAATTGTATTTGTGGGTGGGTGGGATTGTGTGTGGTCGGTCTGTTAAACATGGCAACCATGAGGTAAAATTTAGTCAGTCATCTGGAGAAAAAAAAACTATTTGGATGCAAAAAATGCATCAGAATAACATCTTAACTTAACTGTATTAGTATGCCTCATGATATTGATATAAGATGCCATGTGATGTGTGAGATCCCTTCCTTAAATGTGTAATCTGATTTTGGATGTTAAAAAAAGTGACACTTGGAGGACTGAGCAAAACGGGGTCACATAACACACGCAAGAACAGCATGGTGCCTATTGACTCTTATGCCTGATTCACACTATAGGGGACAACCTGAACCGTACTGGCTCATGCTGTTCTTTTCACATTGTCCTTTCCAGAATGCTTCCAGCAACTATGTTTGATGCATAGCCAGACCTGCCCTGTATAGTGTGGCTTGGCTCTGTTTTACTTGGCTCAATAGTGTGAGAAGGGTAGTAGTTTGTTTTCCAATGGAGGAGAAAGTGTCTTACAACTTGCCTAAGCGACTGCGCCCACATAAGTGGTGTAGTTGCAATCATACAACCTTCTAAATGACCAAAGGGAAATCTCCCTTCCATCAAAATGTCCGTAGTGTCCAAAGAAAACCATGCCATGAATGTTTCACACTACACGCCATCAATATTAATGGCTACACCGGCTACGTCCCAAATGGCACCCTATTCCCTACATATAGCACTACTTTTGACCAGAGCTCTGTTGGCCTTGGTCAAAGGTAGTGCACTATATAAGGAATAGGATGCACATACCTTCTCCACTTACATAGTTAAAGGGCTTCCCCTTAAAGTCCTCCCTCAAAAAGGAGAGTTGCACAATCCATTGTGGCCTTATAACATGCGGTGAGGGGTTGTAAATGTTTTCATATAGATTCTTGGAGGGTGTAGGAGGTGAGACACAACAAATCTCAGAGAAAAGAAGTTAAACTACTTTGTACTGCACCTTTCATAAAATAACTATTTCATTCAAAAAAATTTACTCTTGCTTTTTTACTGAGTCCTAGTTCATCTCATGATCGAATTATTTAGTAATTACTCAGTTATTTAATTGAAAAAGGTCTGGTAAAGTGTTTACTGGGAAGATTTAGCTTAGGTAGGTAGAGGTATTTGATAGACAGAGGGTAGCTCCGTCAGTGTCTCCTATAGGAGAAACGTATTTTTATTTGTATTCAGCAAGTTCATTCTCTGTGCTGAGGTAGTGCTCAGATAGCCTCTCTCTCAAATGCTTTATGGACTCTGTCTCTTTCGGGCACTCACCCCACACAGCCCTGACTCAGGCTCCTACGCATAAACACACACACAGGAGGATGAGTGTGCACTAACTAGAGGTTAACCTATTTATTTATTTATTTATTTTTTCCAAAGCTGATACCGATTATTAGAGGACCAAAAAAAGCAGATGCCGATTTTATATATATATATATATATATTTGCTATAATGACAATTGCAACAATACTGAATGAACACTTTTATTTTAACTTAATATAATACATAAATAGCATTTATTTAGTCTCAAATAAAAATGAATGAAACATGTTTAAATAATACAAAAACAGTGTTGGAGAACAAAGTAAAAGTGCAATATGTGCCATGTAAAAAAAGCTAACGTTTAAGTTCCTTGCTCAGAACATATGAAAGCTGGTGGTTCAATATTCCCAGTTAAGAAGTTTTAGATTGTAGTTATTATAGGAATTATGACACGTCGACTATTTCTCTCTATACCATTTGTATTTCATATACCTTTGACTATTGGATGTTCTTATAGGTACTTTAGTATTGCCAGCCTAATCTCRGKAGTTGATAGGCTTGAAGTCATAAACAGCGSTGTGATTCAAGCATTGCTAAGAGCTGCTGGCAAATGCAGTAAAGTGCTGTTTGAATGAATGCTTACGAGCCTGTTGCTGCCTACCACCGCTCAGACTGCTCTATCAAATCATAGACTTAATTATAAGAAACACACAGAAATACAAGCCTTATGTCATTTAATATGGTCAAATCTGGAAACTATCATTTCGAAAACAAAACGTTTATTCTGTCAGTGAAATACAGAACCGTTCCGTATTTTGTCGAACCGGTGGCAACCCTAAATCTAAATATTGCTGTTACATTGCATAACCTTCAATGTTATAATTATGTAAATATTCTGGCAAAGTAATTACTGTCTTCGTTAGGAAGAAACACAGTTCACAACGATCCAGGCGACCCAAACTGTTGCATATTCCCTAACTCTGCTTGCACTGAACGCAAGAGAAGTGACACAATTTCCCTAGTTAATATTACCCGCTAACATGAATTTCTTTGAACTAAATATGCAGGTTTAAATAAAAATATACTTCTGTGTATTGGTTTTAAGAAAGACATTGATGTTTATGGTTAGGTACATTCGTGCAACGATTGTGCTTTTTTTGTGAATGTGCTTTTGTTAAATCATCACCCTTTTGGCGAAGTAGGCTGTGACTCGATGATAAATTAACAGGCACCGCATTGATTATATGCAACGCAGGACAAGCTAGTTAACCGAGTAATATCATCAACCACGTGTAGTTAACTAGTGATTATGAGAAGATTGATTGTTTTTTATAAGATAACTTTAATGCTAGCTAGYAACTTACCTTGGCTCCTTGCAGCCACAAGGTCCTTTTGACACTGCACTCGCGTAACAGGTGGTCAGCCTGCCACACAGTTTCCTCGTGGATTGCAATGTAATTGGCGTCCAAAAATGCAGATTACGATTGTTATAAACTTGAAATCGGCCATGCCGATTAATCGGTCGTCTTCTAGCACTAACACATTCGAACACATCCTACTCCTCTTTAAATGTGTTTGCTGACTTGTTAGTGAGTGGATGTGAAAGGCAAAAACACACCAGACCACTTCAATTTATTCTCGACTAGTTTCCTCTGTGTTATACAGGTGTTCCAAACCACTTTCTCCACATACCACAGCATTGGGACCACCAGAGCAGTGAGTGCACTGTGACATACACTTACAATCTCAAATATCTAGGCCTATGCCCCTGTGACCACGGGATAAAATCTACAAACAACCAATGCGCACACGTCTCTCACGCAGAGATTTACTGAGTGCACACAATACACTCAAAAMCCCCCCCCCCCCCCCATTCTGCCTTGCCAATCAATACCTTTTAGCAGAAATGAAACTTCAAATTGTGCCTTTAAGAAAGCACATACGTGCTCTGTCATGCACTGCTAGGACTATCGCCTAGCTCTACAGCTGTGCACCTACCCCTAACCCACCCTCAACTTCTGCAGGATTCCTGTGGTACACCTCACAGGAAGCTGTGGGCTCAGTCCTATTGACAGCTGAAGGCCTGACCAGAAGTGTCTGTTGCTGGTTCCTTTCTCTTCTGACTCTTCTGTCCTGGAGATGCCAATCCCAATGACCAGGATGTGTCTATGTGCACTATATAGGGGACAAGATGCCATTTGGGATGCATCCTCTGTGGATTCACTGCAGAATCCAATCATGCAGGTCACAATGTGTGATACAATAATGCAATAATGGCATGTGTTATAATGTTGATGCTCGGTGTGCCTAGGGAATATCATGTTACAGAGGACCCTAACAAGTCTYCCTCTTCTCTCCACTTCCAAGATACAGCCTACATCAGAGGCAGCTAGCCCAGCTCCCATTGGCTAGGCATGCACCAACAAGACATGAATGTGAAATAGCCTCCTGCTAAGTGTGTGTTTGTGTGCAGAAAAAGGAGGGTAAAATGTACCAGAGAGCAATCTGTTTCTGCTTGGTTGCTAGAAAAATGTATTGTGAGTGAAATCTGTTTGCTCTGGAGCGTCAGTATACTCCTGTCCGCTCAGCTCATTAGTGTTGGGTGATGCTCTGTGTGCCTTTTTATCAAAAGCTTAAACAGGCCAGTTAGAGTTTGAAGTGCTGTTGGTGCACAGGAAGGAGTGGGCTGGGTGAGGTAAGTTACCCCCAAACAAGAACTGACATGCATAGACTCCTCCTGTCATCATCAAATTGTGTGCACTCACCAATTTGTAAGTCGCTCTGGATAAGAGCGTCTGCTAAATGACTTAAATGTAAATGTAAATCTGGTTCTAATACGCACCATCAGGGGACCACTGTGGGGAAAGGGGATACCTAGTCAGTTGTCCAACTGAAATGTGTCTTCCGCATTCAACCAAACCCCTCTGAATCAGATGTGCGGGGACCTGCCATAATCGACATCCACGTCTTCGGCGCCCGGGGAACTCTGGGTTAACTGCCTTGCTCAGGGGCAGAAAGATAGATTTTTACCTTGTCAGCTCGGGGATTCGATTGAGCAACCTTTCCGTTGCTGGCCCAACGCTCTAACCACGGTTACCAAGTGTGTGCCAAGTATTGATTATATAGAATGTAGCTAAAGATGCTAGAGGTCGACCGATTAATCGGAATGGCCGATTTTAATTAGGGCCGATTTCAAGTTTTCATAACAATCTGTAAAAAACGCTGATTTATATTGCAACCCACGAGGAGACTGCGTGRCAGGCTGACCAACTGTTACTCGAGTACAGGCAGCAAGGAGCCATGGTAAGTTGCTAGCTAGTATTAAACTGATTGTTTTTTATAAAATAACTAGTGATTATGTTAAGATTAACTAGCTTGTCCTGCGTTGCATATAATCAATGCGGTGGCTGAAATTGTGTCACGTATCTTGCATTCAGTGTAAGCAGAGTCAGGGTATATGCAGCAGTTTGGGCCGCCTGGCTCGTTGCGAACTGTGTGAAGACCGTTTCTTCCTAACAAAGACCATAATTAATTTGCCAGAATTTTACATAATTATGACACAACGTTGATGGTTGTGCAATATAACAACAATATTTAGACTTAGGGTTGCCACCCATTTGATAAAATACGGAACGGTTCCGTATTTAACTGAAACAAATTCTCACCGAAAGAATAAACAAATAAAGCAGTGAAAAAAATCAGTGCTATGCTTTCTGATAACTCTGCCAAGTGGTAGAATGTATAAACTGAACAGTACTGGACCCAAAATCTAACCTTGTGGAACGCCACATGTAATATGTATTTTCTCTGAGTTATGTTCACCAAGGGTGATACAACTCTCGATCCAGTTACATAGGTCCTAGACCGGAGAAGCAATCCCACCTGTCCAGAAGGAAATCATGGTCAACTGAGTCAATTGCAGCACTTAARTCTAAGCGTACAAGGACAGAGATGTTTGGCATCTGTGTTGGCTCTATGATCATTTACCACTTTTTCCTATGCTTCCTGGCTGATGTTTTGGTCACTTTTGAATGCTGGCAGTGCTTTCACTCTAGTGTACATGACGACGGAGTCTACAACCACACAAAGTGGCTCAGGTAGTGCAGCTCATCCAGGATGGCACATCAATGCGAGCTGTGGCAAGAAGGTTTGCTGTGTCTGTCAGCGTAGTGTCCAGAGCATGGAGGCGCTACCAGGAGACAGGCCAGTACATCAGGAGACGTGGAGGAGGCCGTAGGAGGCAACAACCCAGCAACAGGACCGCTACCTCCGCCTTTGTGCAAGGAGGAGCACTGCCAGAGCCCTGCAAAATGACCTCCTGCAGGCCACAAATGTGCATGCGTCTCCTCAAACGGTCAGAAACAGACTCCATGAGGGTGGTATGAGGGCCCGACGTCCACAGGTGGGGGTTGTGCTTACAGCCCAACACCGTGCAGGACGTTTGGCATTTGCCAGAGAACACCAAGATTGGCAAATTCTCCACTGGCGCCCTGTGTCTTTCACAGATGAAAGCAGGTTCACACTGAGCACATGAGCACATGTGACAGAGTCTGGAGACGCCGTGGAGAACTTTTTGCTGCCTGCAACACCCTCCAGCATGACCGGTTTGGCGGTGGGTCAGTCATGGTGTGGGTGGCATTTCTTTGTGGGACCGCACAGCCCTCCATGTGCTCGCCAGAGGTAGCCTGACTGCCATTAGGTACCGAGATGAGATCCTCAGCACCCTTGTGAGACCATATGCTGACACATGCACATTTGTGGCCTGCTGGAGGTCATTTTGCAGGGCTCTGGCAGTGCTCCTCCTTGCACAAAGGCGGAGGTAGCGGTCCTGCTGCTGGGTTGTTGCCCGCCTACGGCCTCCTCCACGTCTCCTGATGTACTGGCCTGTCTCCTGGTAGCGCCTCCATGCTCTGGACACTACGCTGACAGACACAGCAAACCTTCTTGCCACAGCTCGCATTGATGTGCCATCCTGGATGAGCTGCACTACCTGAGCCACTTGTGTGGGTTGTAGACTCCGTCTCATGCTACCACTAGAGTGAAAGCACTGCCAGCATTCAAAAGTGACCAAAACATCAGCCAGGAAGCATAGGAACTGAGAAGTGGTCTGTGGTCACCACCTGCAGAACCACTCCTTTATTGGGGGTGTCTTGCTAATTGCCTATAATTCCACCTTTTGGTCTATTCCATTTGCACAAACAGCAGTGAAATTTATTGTCAATCAGTGTGCTTCCTAAGTGGACAGTTTGATTTCACAGAAGTGTGATTGACTTGAGTTCATTGTGTTGTTTAAGTGTTCCCTTTATTTTTTTGAGCAGTGTATGTATTTGTAATGACAATTACAACAATACTGAGTGAACACTTGATACATAGTCAATTTAGTCTCATAAATAATTAAACATTTAATTTGGTTTAAATAATGCAAAAACAGTGTTGGAGAAAGTAAGAGTGCAATATGTGCCATGTAAAAAAGCTAACGTTTAAGTTCCTTGCTCAGAACATGCGAACATATGAAAGCTGGTGGTTCCTTTTTAACGAGTCTTCAATATTCCCAGTCAAGAAGTTGTAAGGCAGAAAACCGAGCTTGTCTACATGTTCCCCTGTCAGTCTGCTCCTCCGCTTATCATAAATCATCCCCACCTCACTGAACACGCTCTCGCTTGGGACTGAAGAAGGTGSGGGGACAAACTTCTTTGCGAGTGATTTAAGTCTGTCCTCATTCTGCTTCCACCACTTCAAAGGCAAGTCGCTCTTTCTGTCAATGACAGGCTCTGTGAGGTAAGGCTCTGTGAGGTAACGCTCCAACTCAATTTCAAAACTGCACTGGACTTCAGCCCTGCCCTCTTGGCTTCCAAGGATTCTAACGTAGAGGCTGTCTACCCGGACTCTTTGCCCCTTTTCCATCTGGATCTGGGTCCTCCTTCACTAGTCCCTTCTGCTGTGGCTCTGGGATTTGGTTTCCTTAGGTCAAATTCCTCCTTCATCCACTCTTTTGCTTTCTCTAGTGCTGTCCCTGAGTTGAAGGTGTAGCTCTTGTGACGTGGATCCAGGACAGTTGCCAGCACCAGGCACTTTGTCTCCTCGGCCTCGGTAAAGTTTTGATGCCTTGAGTAGAAGAACCCTCCTGCTGCAGCATCAGCTTCAGCACCGACACACTGGGGATGATGCATGCGGCTGTGGCGTTGGAGTGGCTCATCTCCACTGTCACCTCCTCCATAGGTGCCAGAGTCTCAATTAGGAAAGAGACTACGTCCCACTGTGCAGCAGACAAACTGCTGATGTTTCCGTATTCACCTGCATACACATACAGTGCACGCCTCTGTTCAAACATCCTCTGCAACATGTGTAGTGTTGTGTTTAAACTGCTTGGATGATGCTGTGTTTGGGAAGGCCAAGCTCTTCCTGAATGGCCCTCAGCCTCTGTTTGGCCAGTACAGAATGGTCAAAGTGAGTTGCACAGCTCTTCAACATGGCAATAATGTCTAGCACAGCTCTCTGATTGGATAGTCCATCATTGATTACAAGCTGTAGGGTGTGTGCACTGCAGCTGAAGTCTGGAAGCTCTGCTAGTCTCCTACCTTTCACCACGTTTGCCCCACTCTCCCTGAGGACCAGCACTACACGTTCTGTGTGGATTTCCCAGTATGCCAACATGGTCCAAAACATCTCTCTGTAGTTTCCTGTGTGTGATCCAGTCATAATCTTGACATTCAGCACAACATGCTTTCTTGTCCAGACATTGTCAATTAAATGTCCAGTAAGGCTCATCAGAGACTGACCAGCAGTCAGATGTGAATGCCATGTGTGGAGCATTTACTGGTGCCATCAGATTATTCACTTTCATCACAACTCCTTTGTGTTTTATCTAGCATTTCTGTGCGGTAGAATTTTTCATCATTGATCCTGTACCGGGGTTCAGCAAGAGTAATCCGCTGCTGAAAACCAACGTCAGACACCACTGTGAAATGTCTGGTTGTCAATGGCAATCATCTCAATTGCTTCGTCCATCTTCTTGGGTCTTTTTCCTGCCATTTCGCTTGTTTCTTAAAAAGTTGTAAGATTGTAGCCTACGACATCTGTGACGTGTGTGTGTAACACTTTCCTTTTTTTCATCATTGCCTCCTTATGGGCTTTTGGATGGGTGTTCTTAAGGTGATTCCACAGGTTGGTGGTATTAAATTTAAAAAAAAAAATAATGTATAGCCGTTGCTGACCCCATGCTTACATCTTTATCACAAATAAGACACCGTGCTTTCCCTGGTGCCAATTCAATGTAATAGTCCCACACTGGTGCTCTGCTTTTCTCTGCCATCTGTATATAATATAATTGTGTACACACACACACAGCTCTCTGWAGTGACAAGGATACTGAAGTGTCTGCTTAGGAGACACATACTCAACTGTTTGAATAATAAAACTAGAGTTTAAGTTACCTGTGAATGTTGAAAACAAAAACTGTAATTTCTATATGCAGGAAATCCTATTTTAATAAATGGGCATGGTAAGAATTGAATACCAAAGTGGGAGTCATAATTCCCATGACACCTTCCAGCAAAATCTGAAAAGCAGTTCCTTCATTTATTCCATTGGATATTTTTAGATTCACTTCAAATAAGGTCTGTGTTTTGTGTAGGCTTACACCACCTTGCCAATTTTGATAACTGTGTAGATATCCATAGGACAAGGTAACTCTGCTAAATATAAGCAAAGATATATATTTTGTGGAGTGGTCTTATGAAAATATGTTGCAAGGAGGGAGCCAACTTACCGTGGCTCCTTCCAGCCACAAGGTCCTTTTGATGCTACACTCACATAACAGGTGGTCAGCCTGCCACGCAGTCTCCTTGTGGATTGCGATGTAATCTGCTGGCCTTCTAGGCAGAGTTCCTCTGTCCAGTGTCTGTGTCCTTTTGCCCATCTTAATCTTTTATTTTTATTGGCCAGTCTGAGATATGGCTTTTTCTTTGCAACTCTGCCTAGAAGGACAGCATCCCGGAGTCGCCTCTTCACTGTTGACGTTGAGACTGGTGTTTTGCGGGTACTATTTAATGAAGCTGCCAATTGAGGAATTGTGAGGCGTCTGTTTCTCAAGCTAGACACGCTAATGTACTTGTCCTCTTGCTCAGTTGTGCACCGGGGCCTCCCACTCTTTCTATTCTGGTTAGAGCCAGTTTGCGCTGTCATGTGGAGGGAGTAGTACACAGCGTTGTACAAGATCTTCAGTTTCTTGGCAATTTCTCGCATGGAATAGCCTTAATTTCTCAGAACAAGAATAGACYGACAAGTTTCAGAAGAAAGGTCTTTGTTTCTGGCCATTTTGAGCCTGTAATAAAACCCACAAATGCTGATGCTCTAGATACTCAACTCGTCTAAAGAAGGCCAGTTTTATTGCTTCTCTAATCAGGAGAACAGTTTTCAGTTGTGCTAACATAATTGAAAAATAGTTTTCTAATGATCAATTAGCCTTTTTAAATGATAAACTTGGATTAGCTAACACAACGTGCCATTGGAACACAGGAGTGATGGTTGCTGATAATGGACGTTTGTAGATATTCCATARACAATCAGCCGTTTCCAGCTACAATAGTCAATTACAACATTAAGAATGTCTACACTGTTTTTCTGATCAATTTGATGTTATTTA
The DNA here is from genome assembly GCF_002910315.2 of Salvelinus sp. IW2-2015. Classification (NCBI taxonomy): domain Eukaryota; kingdom Metazoa; phylum Chordata; class Actinopteri; order Salmoniformes; family Salmonidae; genus Salvelinus; species Salvelinus sp. IW2-2015. The sequence continues at coordinate 34,374,731 of NC_036851.1, read as the reverse complement.
AATGGACAAATGTGCTTTTCTTTCAAAAACAAGGACATTTCTAAGTGACCACAAACTTTTGAATGGTAGTGTATATCGGCACAAAACAATTATCAACTGACCAGTCGACTAAATGGGGTCAGCCCTAGTGTTTTAAAATAAAGTCCTTCCTCAGTTCCTTAGATCGCCTAAAACGAAGGTYGTTAAAACCTACGTGAGTGACTATGGTGTCAATATTGGAGTAGTTGGCCAGAACTGTGGGCAGGGGTGGGAGTTGGTCACGGGCTCCTAGGTGACAGTGGACCTTGGTCGGTCCACAGATCGTAGGCAGGCCAAAATCTCTCCCCATCGAGCTGCCCACAATGATGGTGGTCATGATGGAATCCGATGGGGAAGTGAACTGCGGTAAGGGAGGATGTCACTGGGTGTCTGCCGGCTGTTGGTATACACCCAGGATCTGTGCTGACTCCCGGGGCTGGTAGCTCTGTCTCAAGCGGGGCTAAGCTGTTTGATAGCTGGATCAGATCTTCTCGGCTAGATGAAGCCTCCCCGATTTTTCGTTCGCGTTCCGAGTGTCCAGTCTCCCATTGGCTATGGAGTTGAGTTTAACATCTGTCTGTTGGGACAGACCAACGGCCCCGACTCAACAGCTTTGCTATAGAAGGAATTTAAACCTGAGATTCAGTTTGCCTGGGTTACAACAAGGTCGGTGTACTTTAGAAAGCAGGTAATCCTTTTCTCGCAGCCGAGAACAGCTGGAGGATCTCTTCCCAAAGCTGCTTGATGGTGGTGCATTTAGGGTAGACAAAACCCTCCATCTTGTGATTGTGTGGAAATCCTCACACCTGATGCGTTTGTGCCCATCCGTGGATTTTAAAACACCAGTGGGCTAGCACTACTAGCGTTAGCCTGCTCCGTTTTCATGACGGCTAGCATCTAACTGCTATTAAACAGGAATCCGGGACACAAACTTAGGCTATGAGTTAAACAATTTAATTTAAACTGTTTCTTAAAAACAAACGAGTGTAKACMGTACACTGTTCTGTTGCAAACTTTGGTGTGTGTGGTTCAGTTCTGGGCCTCTGGATCTTGTCACGATATCTCTGATAGGCTTGCTATTGTTGCCAAACATAACGCTATTGTCTTCGTCAAGACTAGCCTATATTAAACATGCAGCTACTGTAATAAGTGGTGGCTTGCCCAAAAAAGTACAAAACTATACCACCCCTACCTTGTCACAGCACAACTGATTGGCTCTTTGCTTATTTGAGCTGTTCTTGCCTTAATATGGACTTGATCTTTTACTAAATAGAGATATCTTCTGTATACCCCCTACCTTGTCACAGCACAACTGATTGGCTCAAATGCATTAAGAAGGAAATAAATTCCACAAATTAACTTTTTAACAAGGCACACCTGTTAATTGAAATGCATTCCAGGTGACTACCTCATGAAGCTGGTTGAGAGAATGCCAAGAGTGTGCAAAGGGTGGCTACTTTGAARAATCAAATATAACATATTTTTGATCTGTTCAACACTTTTTKGGGGGGGTTACTACATGATTCCATATGTTATTTCATGGTTTTGATGTCTTCACTATTATTCTACTGTACATACATAAATGGAGATTATGGCCTGTAGATGAACATGCACACGCCTGATCCACTTATAAGGAGAGATGGACCAATCCAGACCCAATGTCCAGTTGGCTCCTCTGACAATGCTGATTACTGATTAGGGTTATAGCCCACTGCTGCAGGGGATGGCACTTTTATGGAAACAGGTTTCCAGGCCAACTAGTACTTAATAGAAGCCTCCTGTCCTATCCCATTTCCTCATACTGAACCCTTTCCCTCCCCCACTCTCCTTCTCTAATTCTCTCTCTCTGACACTTAAACAGACTGATTGTTTTCCAGACTATGATGTGGCCCAGCAGAATGTTTGTTGGAGCTTCACGGTGTTCCAGGGGCCGCCCCCCTCCTCCCCCTCACATTGTGTCCAAGTGGAGGGGGACAAAGACTGGTTTGTCCTGGACCCCGTGACCCATATTGGCTTCCAGAAGAGAGACAGAACCGTTCAGAGCCCAGGCAGACACAAACAACAGCCTCTGGTTGGTCAGTGGTCTGGTCAGCAGCACTCCCCATGAAGCAGTATCAGTCAAGGTGTAGTCAAGTGCTCACTGAAACAGTAAAGCCTCTTGCTCGTCGTGAACATTGTAGAGATGTGGATTCTTATGCATCTGCACATTTTGTGAAATAAGACATGGGTTGTTGTCACTTACGCAAACTCTAGTCCCAGAAATCCACACAATGGTTTGAAAGTAATGCATTTGGTCTTGGTCATTTGTTTTTGTCGGCTACAGGGTTTCCTCAACTCCCTACTGGCTTGTGTGTTGGGGGGAGAGAGAAGCAGAACTAGAGGAGTAAAGTGTGAAATTGAGAGTAGGGTAGAGAGAACGTAAGTGGGTCTCCCCCTGTGCAGTAATATTTGATAACTTTTTAGGGTTGGTACAATATCTTTGACCTGGGTCGTATTCATTAGGCACCAAACAGAAGAAAACAAACTTAAACAGGGAGGGACTACCGGAACTAGCGTTCAATGAGAAATACCAATTACTTGGTTTCCTTTTCCGTTGCAAAACGTTTTGCTACGGTGTGCCCTTATGAATACGACTCAGGGCTTTTCTGGTGCATCATTAATTGAGATGCTTTTATTGCTTACGTTCTTGTTTGCAACATGATGTGAACAATATGAAGTGGATATGAACACACACGTACTCAACTACATGCTTGCTTACACATACGGACTTATACATACACACACACACACACACACACACACACACACCTGATCTCGGTCTCTTCTCTCACTCTCTTTCCTCTTCTCTCCCTCTCTATTGTCGAAGTGTTTTATCATTTAATGTGTTTCTCTATCTTTTTTTATGTATTTGTCTACAAGTTTATATATGTTTACAACAAGCAAGGGGAAGATATTAAAATAGGGGCATTGTGCAATAACATATTGTACGGAATACATTTGTACTGTAGTGAAGCCGTCTCTAGAGTAATGCAAGGTCTCTTTCATGATCATGTGAAACGTCAATTGCTATGGAAATGCTGGGATGTGTTTTTCAATTATGTTAAAGGTAATTATGATGCAACTATGATGGTGATACGATATGGATTACAATTATGAATATTAAGGCTATACACACTACATGTTACACACATAGACACTCAAACATGCAAATTGGCAGAGTTATTATTTATTTGGACATCACACATTAGTCTTACGCTTATACAGACATCATACACACTCATTATATCATATCCAATATCATACACATCAACCTACCCAGATTTGCTACATTAAAAATGTGTCTCAATTTTCTAACATCTGTGGCATTGGCTCACAGGCAAACAGTTAAGGGAATAAAAACAAATAGTGCTAGAACCTATTTCTTTAATTCTAAATATCTGACATTTGAAAGCTTTAGTTTTGACCTTCATAATACCTCTGATGGCAGTAACTTTACAAGCACTAATTATGGTCAATTTAGCCTGAGAATAGTATCTAGTTATGGTAAGGGGTGAAATAAGTATAGCCAGTTATAATTGTAACGGTTTGGCAGATTATAAAAAAGATCCGTCTTTACATGGCTAAAAGAAAAGGAATATAACATATACTGTTTACAGGAAACTCWCTCTACACCCTTARATGAAGTTGTGTGGAAAAAGGAATGGGGTGGTGAAATAATTTTCTGTCATGGACAAAGGAACTCAAAGGGTGTGATGATATTAATTTACAAATATTTTGATCTGAATGTGCAAATAATCAGGAATGATTTGCAAGGAAGGTGGATATTTGGCTCATTTAATCTATATGGTCCAAATCAGGATGATCCACACTTCTTCTTCGAACACATTTTATACCTATTTATCTAATCATTATGGTAGGAGACTATAACACAGTGTTAAGTACCTCAATGGACCGTAAAGGTAATCACTCTACAAACTATCATCACCGCGCCCTTAAGGAAATCACAAATATTATGGACACATAAAAAATAGTAGATATTTGGAGACTAAAAAACCCCGACCTAGTGAGATATACATGGAGACTTAATCAAGCTAGTCGTCTTGACTACTTTCTTGTCTCTTTCTCTCTTGCATCAAAGGTTAAAAAAGTTTTAATAGGAGACAGAATGCGATCTGATCATCTAATTGGCATTCACATAATTCTTATAGATGTTCCACGTGGACGGGGATATTGGAAATTTWATCAAAGTTTACTGGAGGACAACTTATTTTTTAACTAAGACAAAATAATTTATAACGGAATTTTTCCAGTATAATATAGGTTCAGAAAATCCCCTTATTGTTTAGGATACCTTTTAATTGTACCTTCATTCAATATTCATCAATAATAAAAAAGCAGTTTCTGGCTAAAGAAACAAGACTAACAAGGGAAATCCATTAACTAATAGTACAGGTAGATAGCAATAAAAACGATACTACAGAGATACAAAATAAGTTAGAGGATAAACAAAAATAACTTGAGGAACTTATTCAAGAACGATCTATTACAAAAATAAAGCAAACTGGATGGAATATGGAGAACAATTCACAAAATTCTTCCTGAAACTCCAATACAGGAACGCTAACAAAAAKAATTTGCAGAAACTCGTTACATTTACATTTACATTTAAGTCATTTAGCAGACGCTCTTATCCAGAGCGACTTACAAATTGGAAAGTTCATACATATTCATCCTGGTCCCCCCGTGGGGAATGAACCCACAACCCTGGCGTTGCAAGCGCCATGCTCTACCAACTGAGCCACACGGAGTCATCGATGATTCTCCGAATTATATTTTAAAAGGGGAAGCTAATTATTTTAGGCAGATGTTCTCTTTTCCGTCTCATCCTATCCCACTGAATGACGATTATGGTAAGGAATTCTTTCCAAATTAATATAAAAAATGGAAAATTAACAAATGTACAGAAAGATCAGTGCGAAGGCCAAATTAGAGGAATAACTTTTTGAGGCTATTAAATCCTTTTAGTCTGGAAAACCCCCAGGGAAAGATGGCATACCGGTAGAGGTATATCAAGTATTTTTTTTATATACTTAAAAGCTCCATTGTTAAATTGTTTTAACTACTCCTATAGAAATAGTAGTCTGTCAGGTACTCAGCAGGAAGGTATGATTTCTCTATTATTAAAAAAAGACCCAGATGGCAAATATAAAGACACGGTCTATCTAAAAACTGGTGGCCCCTTACACTTCAATGTTGTGATGCAAAAATACTAGCAAAATGCATAGCACTCAGAATTAAAGGGTTTTMCCAGGTATTGTTCATCTTGATCACAGTTTATTTTTTTTTACATGGACGATACATTGGAGATAATATACGACAACTACTAGAAATAATAGAACATCATGAAACACAAGAAGCCAGGAATGGTATTTATAGCGGATTTTGAAAAGGCATTTGATAAAGTAAGACTGGATTTTATTTACAAATGCCAGGATTTTTTTCAATTTCGGTAATTCTCTTATAAAATGGGTAAAAAAATTATGTATAGCAACCCCAGGTGTAAAAATAGTAAATAACGGCTACTTCTCAGTTTTGAATTGTCAAGAGTTAAACAAGGGTGTCCGCTGTCACCATATCTATTCGTTATGGCCATCAAAATGCTAGCTATTAAAATAAGATCCAATAACATTAGAGGATTAGAAATCCAAGGCTTAAAAACAAAGGTGTCCATGTATGCCGATGACTCAAGTTTAAGTCCGCAAGCTAGATCCCTGCAATGTCTCATTGAAGATCTAGATAACTTTTCTGGACTAAAACCTAATTGTCATAAGTGTACAATATTAAGTATTGGATCCTTAAAAAAATACAACTTTTACATTACCTTGCAGTTTACCAATAAAATGGGCTGATGGTGAAGTAGACATACTCGGTATTCATATCATCCAATTATTCCAAGATGGCATAGCAGTCAGACGTCCTTTGTCCTCGTCTTGTCGTGTCCCGTGTATGTATGTATGTATGTATGTATGTATGTATGTATGTATGTATGTATGTATGTATGTGTGTATATATATATATATATTCTTCGCATATCTTTTTATATCTTTTTATTTCTAAAAACTCAACTTCAAAACAATCTCCTGCAACCTGCCTCACCAATTWAAAAAAAAATATATATATTATTCACCTCAAATCTGAAATCCACAACAGAAGCTAGCCAGAAGCTAGCCAGAAGTTAGCCAGTTCACTGGTTAACGTTAGTATTCAGCTAACCACGGTTGGCGGTCATCAGCTATCCTTTAGTTCGAAAAGCTATCGCCAGTTTTGTACAACGCGGCTCAGACCAGAGCATACCGGACCTATTTTCTCTCCATATCCCCGGATTTCTACTGCAAGCTCTGGACATTTACACCTGGATCTTGCAGCAAGCTAGCTGCTATCCGAGTGACTATTGGCTACAGTCGGTCCCGGAGCAAACATAAATTATTCCAGAGCTAGCCAGCTGAAGAGTTCCATCAGCCACTCCTGGGCTACAATCACCTATCCGAACCCGTTTTACTGCCGATGCGAAGCCCCCACCGGGCCTTCACGACTGGACTACCGACGTTATCTGCCCGAGGGAGTTATCCAACTGGTCGCAACGTAACCTGAACTCCCATCTGCGGCCCGCTAATCGTTAGCTGTCTTATCGGCTGCTATCTGAATAGGTCTATCGGACAATTTTCTTGGGCCACTAACTATTTTGCTAATTGGATTGGTCCCCTCTACCACACGGAACCCCACTAATCTACCGACGGAAACGCACRAGGTGGCTAAAAACAGACCTCCATCCTCTGCCAGCTTGCCACCCATGGCCCGACTAGCTGTCTGAATCGCTGTGACCCCAACCAACCTCACCTCTCACTGGACCCTTATGATCACTCGCCTAAGCATGCCTCTCCTTAATGTCAATATGCCTTGTCCGTTGCTGTTCTGGTTAGTGTTTATTGGCTTATTTCACTGTAGAGCCTCTAGCCCTGCTCATTATACCTTATTCAACCTTTCAGTTCCACCACCCACACATGCGATGACATCACCTGGTTTCAATTGTTTTTTAGAGACAATATCTCTCTCATCATCACTCAATGCCTAGGTTAACCTCCACTGTATTCACATCCTACCATACCTTTGTCTGTACATTACACCTTGAAGCTATGTTATCGCCCTCAGAAACCTGCTCCTTTTACTCTCTGTTCCGGTCGTCCTAGACGACCAATTCTCATAGCTTTTAGCCGTACCCTTATCCTACTCCTCCTCTGGCGACGTAGAGGTGAATCCAGGCCCTGCAGTGCCTAGCTCCACTCCTATTCCCCAGGCGCTCTCTTTTGATGACTTCTGTAACCATAATCGCCTTGGTTTCATGCATGTTAACATTAGAAGCCTCCTCCCTAAGTTTGTTTTATTCACTGCTTTAGCACACTCTGCAAACCCGGATGTCCTGGCTTAGGAAGACCACCAAAAACTCTGAAATCTCCATCCCTAACTACAACATTTTCAGACAAGATAGAACGGCCAAAGGGGGCGGTGTTGCAATCTACTACAGAGAGAGCCTGCAGAGTTCTGTCCTACTATCCAGGTCTGTACCCAAACAATTTGAACTTCTACTTTAAAAATCCACCTCTCTAAAAACAAGTCTCTTACTGTTGCCGCCTGCTATAGACCACCCTCTGCMCCCAGCTGTGCTCTGGACACCATATGTGAACTGATTGCCCCCCATCTTTCTTCAGAGCTCGTGCTGCTAGGTGACCTAAACTTGGACATGCTTAACACCCCAGCCATCCTACAATCTAAGCTTGTTGCCCTCAATCTCACACAAATGATCAATGAACCTACCAGGTACCACCCCAAAGCCGTAAACACGGGCACCCTCATAGATATCATCCTAACCAACTTGCCCTCTAAATACACCTCTGCTGTTTTCAACCAAGATCTCAGCGTTCATTGCCTCATTGCCTGCATCTGTAATGGGTCAGCGGTCAAACGGCCTCCTCTCATCACTGTCAAACGCTCCCTGAAACACTTCAGCGAGCAGGCCTTTCTAATCAACCTGGCCCGGGTATCCTGGAAGCATATTGACCTCATCCCGTCAGTAGAGGATGCCTTGTTATTTTTTTTTTAAATGCCTTCCTCACCATCTTAAATAAGCATGCCCCATTCAAGAAATGTAGAACCAGGAACAGATATAGCCCTTGGTTCTCTCCAGACCTGACTCCCCTTAACCAACACAAAAACATCCTGTGGCGTTCTGCATTAGCATCGAACAGCCCCTGTGATATGCAACTTTTCAGGGAAGTTAGAAACCAATATACACAGGCAGTTAGAAAAGCCAAGGTGAACTTTTTCAAGCAGAAATTTGCTTCCTGCAACACACTCAAAGTTCTGGGACACTGTAAAGTCCATGGAGAATAAGAACACCTCCTCCCAGCTGCCCACTGCACTGAGGATAGGAAAATCTGTCACCACAGAAAAATMCACTATAATTGAGAATTTCAATAAGCATTTTTCTATGGCTGGCCATGCTTTCCACCTGGCTACCACCTCCCCCGGGCAACAGCACTGCACCCCCCACAGCAACTCGCCCAAGCCTTCCCCATTTCTCCTTCTCCCAAATCCAGTCAGCTGATGTTCTGAAAGAGCTGCAAAATCTGGACCCCTACAAATCAGCCGGGCTAGACAATCTGGAMCCGTTCTTAATACAATTATCTGCCGAAATTGTTGCAACCCCTATTACTAGCCTGTTCAACCTCTTTCGTGTCGTCTGAGATTCCCAAAGATTGGAAAGCAGCTGCGGTCATCCCCCTCTTCAAAGGGGGGGACACTCTTGACCCTAACTGCTACAAACATATCTCTCCTACCCTGCCTTTCTAAGGTCTTCGAAAGCCAAGTCAACAAACAGATTACCGACCATTTCGAATCCCACCGCACCTTCTCCTCTATGCAATCTGGTTTCCGAGCTGTTCATTGGTGCACCTCAGCCACCCTCAAGGTCCTAAACGATATCTTAACCGCCATCGATAAACAATACTGTGCAGCCGTATTCATTGACCTGGCCAAGGCTTTCGACTCTGTCAATCAACACATCCTCATCGGCAGACTCGATAGCCTTTGTTTCTCAAATGATTGCCTCTCCTGGTTCAYCAACTACTTCTCTGACAGAGTTCTGTGTGTCAAATCGGAGGGCCTGTTGTCCGAGCCTCTGGCAGTCTCTATGGGGGTGCCACAGGGTTCAATTCTTGGGCCGACTCTCTTCTCTGTATACATCAATGATGTCGCTCTTGCTGCTGGTGAGTCTCTGATCCACCTCTACGCAGACGACACCATTCTGTATACTTCTGGCCCTTCTTTGGCCACTGTTAACAACCTCCAGACAAGCTTCAATGCCATACAACTCTCCTTCCGTGGCCTCCAACTGCTCTTAAATACAAGTAAAACTAAATGCATGCTCTTCAACCGATCGCTGCCTGCACCTGCCCGCCGTCCAGCATCACTACTCTGGACGGTTCTGACTTAGAATATGTGGACAACTACAATTACCTAGGTGTCTGGTTAGACTGTAAACTCTCCTTCCAGACTCACATCAAACATCTCCAATCCAAAGTTAAATCTAGAATTGGCTTCCTATTTCGCAACAAAGCATCCTTCACTCATGCTGCCAAACATACCCTCGTAAAACTGACCATTCTACCGATCCTCGACTTCGGCGATGTCATTTACAAAATAGCCTCCAATACCCTACTCAATAAATTGGATGCAGTCTATCACAGTGCCATCCGTTTTGTCACCAAAGCCCCATGTACAGTGGGCAAAAAAGTATTTAGTCAGCCACCAATTGTGCAAGTTCTCCCACTTAAAAAGATGAGAGAGGCCTGTAATTTTCATCATAGGTACACTTCAACTATGACAGACAAAATAAGAAAAGAAATCCAGAAAATCACATTGTAGGATTTTTTATGAATTTATTTGCAAATTATGTGGAAAATAAGTATTTGGTCACCTACAAACAAGCAAGATTTCTGCTCTCACAGACCTGTAACTTCTTTTTAAGAGGCTCCTCTGTCCTCCACTCGTTACCTGTATTAATGGCACCTGTTTGAACTTGTTATCAGTATAAAAGACACCTGTCCACAACCTCAAACAGTCACACTCCAAACTCCACTATGGCCAAGACCAAAGAGCTGTCAACGGACACCAGAAACAAAATTGGGAAGACTGAATCTGCAATAGGTAAGCAGCTTGTTTGAAGAAATCAACTGTGGGAGCAATTATTAGGAAATGGAAGACATACAAGACCACTGATAATCTCCCTCGATCTGGGGCTCCACGCAAGATCTCACCCCGTGGGGTCAAAATGATCACAAGAACGGTGAGCAAAAATCCCAGAACACACGGGGGGACTTAGTGAATGACCTGCAGAGAGCTGGGACCAAAGTAACAAAGCCTACCATCAGTAACACACTACGCCGCCAGGACTCAAATCCTGCAGTGCCAGACGTGTCCCCGTGCTTAAGCCAGTACATGTCCAGGTCTGAAGTGTCCTAGAGAGCATTTGGATGATCCAGAAAGAGATTGGGAGATGTCAGATGAAACCAAAATATAACTTTTGGTAAAAACTCAAACTCGCCGTGTTTGGAGGACAAAGAATGCTGAGTTGCATCCAAAGAACACCATACCTACTGTGAAGCATGGGGTGGAAACATCATGCTTTGGGGCTGTTTTTCTGCAAAGGGACCAGGACGACTGATCCGTGTAAAGGAAAGAATGAATGGGGCCATGTATCGTGAGATTTTGAGTGAAAACCTCCTTCCGTCAGCAAGGGCATTGAAGATGAAACGTGGCTGAGTCTTTCAGCATGACAATGATCCCAAACACACCGCCCGGGCAACGAAGGAGTGGCTTCGTAAGAAGCATTTCAAGGTCCTGGAGTGGCCTAGCCAGTCTCCAGATCTCAACCCCATAGAAAATCTTTGGAGGGAGTTGAAAGTCCGTATTGATTTTCTATGGGGTTCAGGTCTGGAGACTGGTTAGGCACTCCAGGACCTTGAGATGCTTTTAAGCACACTCCTTAGTTGCCCTGGCTGTGTGTTTCGGGTCGTTGTCATGTGGAACCCAGCCCGACCCATCTTCAATGCTCTTACTGAGGGAAGGAGGTTGTTGGCCAAGATCTCGCGATACATGGCCCCATCCATCTCTCTCCTCAACGGTGCAGTCGTCCTGTCCCCTTTGCAGAAAAGCATCCCCAAAGAATGATGTTTCCACCTCCATGCTTCACGGTTGGATGTGTTCTTGGGTTGTACTCATCCTTCTTCTTCCTCCAAACATGGCGAGTGGAGTTTAGACCAAAAAGCTCTATTTTTGTCTCATCAGACCACATGACCTTCTCCCATTCCTCCTCTGGATCACCAGATGGTCATTGGCAAACTTCAGACGGGCCTGGACATGCGCTGGCTTGAGCAGGGGGACCTTGCGTGCGCTGCAGGATTTTAATCCATGACGGCGTAGTGTGTTACTAATGGTTTTCTTTGAGACTGTGTCCCAGCTCTCTTCAGGTCATTGACCAGGTCATTGACCAGGTCCGGCCGTGTAGTTCTGGGCTGATCCCTCACCTTCCTCATGATCATTGATGCCCCACGAGGTGAGATCTTGCATAGAGCCCCAGACTGAGGGTGATTGACCGTCATCTTGAATTCTTCCATTTTCTAATAATTGGGCCAACAGTTGTTGCCTTCACCAAGCTGCTTGCCTATTGTCCTGTAGCCCATCCCAGCCTTGTGCAGGTCTACAATTTTATCCCTGATGTCCTTACACAGCTCTCTGGTCTTGGCCATTGTGGAGAGGTTGAGTCTGTTTTGTTGGTTGTGTGGACAGGTGCAGTTAATACAGGTAATGAGTGGAGAACAGGAGGGCTTCTTAAAGAAAAACTAACAGGTCTGTGAGAGCTGGAATTCTTACTGGTTGGTAGGTGATCAAATACTTATGTCATGCAATTTAATTACTTAAAAATCATACAATGTGATTTTCTGGATTCTACTCACAGTTGAAGTGTACCTATGATAAAAATGACAGACCTCTACATGCTTTGTAAGTAGGAAACACGGCCGATTTTACAGTTTATCAAATACTTGTTCTCCCCACTGTATATATTTGGCTGACTTGTCACAGTTTCCCGGCTCTTAGTGACCAGTCCAGGTTTGGGTTGTCTGTACTCTATCTGATACTGTGGTAACTCTGGTATTTTGTGTGCCTTTTTATTTTTGAACACACTCAGCCTCTTGTGTGTCTGTGTGTGCTCAATTTAAGATTATTCCGGGACTTTTTGGTATGCATTAGGTTGCCTGAATGTGTTTACTCTAGTTTTAGTGGGTAGGCACCTGTGAATGTTGTCGCAGAAGTGGCTGGAATTTCTGATGCACGCACAATCCCAACAGGATTCTGCTTCCTGTCACTGACCTGGAGAGGGTGTGTGTGTGTTTGCAGCATCTCTCAAATAGCTTGCCAGCTCATGTCATATTCACAAGCCACTCTACTGACTGTTAAAATGTCCRTTTTAGTAAACCTACTCTGACACTGGAGGCTCAACATCTTTCTTTTTATTTATTTTATAAAAAATATATATATCTAAAAAGCGAGGCGGCGATAGCATGTCAGAAATTCCCATACACCTTGCTGCCCATCAGATAAGATAATGAAGAGAGATGGGGCATATAGTTGATATACAGAAGGGAGGAATGCTCAACATAACCATGGCAGATTTTCTCTCCAGCTTTCATTGCCTCTGTTGGGATGACTGACATATATTGGCCTATTAACAGGGGTGCAACTTTCACTGGGGACAGGACATATCCCCCTCCCCCACATTCTGAAATGACATTTTTGTCTCCCCTGGTGATACAAACGAGGCAACGGTGTGCTTTAGAACCATGTGGACACCTCAAAGTGGTCTTGTGTTTTTGAAGTGTTTATCCAACTGGATATAAAAATAATACTAATTATGTCCCCCCCCCCAGTTGTGCCCCTGCCTATTACAATACATGTCCCTTCTCCCTATATCAAGTAGCCTATGTTCAAGATGGTAACACAATGACATTTAAAGCCCTCATGTTGACAGTTCTGCATAAGTCTCTCCCTCCCTCTCTTTTACCAATTTAATGTCGCCCTCTTCTGTCTGCAACATACGCTGTTTGATTTAGATTAGAATGAAGCAGAATGGTGAAAAAATAAGCAAACCTGAAACCCATTAGCTGATGGCATCGTATCTATTTTATATACTGGGTTAGCTACACATATCATCCAGCATGAACATGTGTAGGAAAAAAGCATTTATGGCTTACATGGGTGAATAATTGACGACATTTTGTCAGTGTGGCAAATTTATTTTGTTTGCTAATCGTAACCTAAAAGCAAGGGATATTTGAAGACATGATCATTCAAGACACAATAATTGAAGATGGGTAGAAGTGTCTTGGCGAAGGCCTGCCTTTTTACATGGATAGGCCCTTTGAAAAAAGTTTTTATTTTATTTATTTTTTATCTTTAATGACATGCCACTGGCTTTGAGGAAAGCCAGAGTGTCTGTGTATGTGGATGACTCAACGCTATACATGTCAGCTACTACAGCGACTGAAATGACTGCAGCACTTAGTGGCAGTTTGAGTGTGTGGCAAGGGATAAGATATTTCTAAAACTAAAAGCATTGTATTTGGTACAAATCATTCACGAAACCCTAAACTTCAACTAAATCTTGTAATAAATAATGTGGCAATTGAGCAAGTTGAGGTGACTAAACTGCTTGGAGTAACCTTGGATTGTAAACTGTCATGGTCAAAACATACTGATACAACAGTAGCTAAGATGGGGAGAAGTATTTCCATGATAAGGTGCTGCTCTACCTTCTTGACAGCACTGTCAACAAGGCAGGTCCTACAGTCTCTAGTTTTGTCACACCTGGACTACTGTTCAGTCGTGTGGTCCGGTGCCACAAAAAGGACAGGAAAATTGCAATTGGTTCAGAACAGGGCAGCATGCTCTGTCTGTCTGTGTCTGTATGTGTAATGAATCCTAAGTGGCTCTGTGCTCACGGCGACATCGTAATTAAGAAACACAGTTCATTTGAACTGGGAGGGAGTCTCCACGGTCACACCAACCCACTTCTGTTGTGGCACCCTTCAACTATCCTCTAGTCTTCACTTCATCCAGGTGTCAGCCTATTGTTTAATATTTGTGACTGACCGGCTCAAATTGGTCTTATGTAGCAAAATTTGAAATCTTTTTTTTTTTTTTTACATTGGATAAAAGTATATACTCAGAGCTAGAAAATGGTATGTCATACACTGCAATTGAGGAACAATGGGAAAGTAATTCTGCTTTGAAGGTTGATCAACTTGTAAACTCACTTTTGAGAAAAGGGCCATTGAACGTTTTGGTACCTAATGTTTCTGTCCTGCCCTTGTCCATAGCCTCTTTGTCGCAAAACTCCCTGATCTTCTCAAAACAAATAGTTTGTCTAGCTGTGTCCAGTCCAGGTGGTGCTTGTACAGGCAGACCATCTATGGGAGGAAGGATGCGCAGCAGCTGAAACCTGGTCCCGACAGTCCGACCGCTCCTTGGCGACAACACCAGGCTCCAGAGCATCGAAGCTGTAAAACGGGGAACAAAACAATCTGACATTACAACCCTGCACAACATCAATTCACCTCCCAAGTTTAGATAAGAATAACCTCATACAATGAAAGTTATTTTTTACCTAAAGTGCTTGTACTGTTTGATCTGTGGCAGCGGCCTGAAGTACAGAGTCAGGTGTTGTTGCCAGCCATAGCTTTCCACCAGCACCGTAATATCCTCCAGTCCAACCAGCTGTGGGATGTTGACCTGTCACAGTGCTGTCCTTCACAACACCAGCAATCTCAGTGTTCACTCTGGTCTTTCTGAAGCGTTGCTTGATGAGGCCGAAGCACCAGTCAGGGGCAAACTTGGTGTGGCCTGTGATCAGGAAGTGACGGTCCAGATTGTGGTGGAGCTTGTGCAGGGTCCACCAGGCACAATACCAGAGCACAAACTTGTTCTTGTTTTTGCCACTGCAGTTATCACAATTCAGTTCCACACGTGTTTTCCTAAAGCTGTAGTTGGTGAAGAAATGGTGCATGTAGTTGACTGCGCTGCTGCCTTTGCTTGCTTGGGCCAGCTCTCTTCTTGACGACAGTATGACTGGTAGATGATAGTCAGGCGTGTTCTACTGATTTGATGCTGAAAAACAAATTACAGACACAAATATTTTAGCATTTTTATACAATAGATGTGAAATGGCATTCTGAGATTTCACTATACACAGTTCATACAGGTAATGTTAGTTACTGTCGCTAACCAGCCACCTAACTTCAGCTGGCTAGCTAACAGCAGGCTTTAACTAGCAGTACAAACCGATTGTCATACCTAGATAAAGTTAACCAATAGGTTCAATGTTAGTTAACTGCATTACGAGCAGCTCATTTTATAGACTAAAAATGCAACACCGCAGACCAATCCAAACTCATCTTTCAGCATGTCCAGCCCACACATTATCTCAGCCAATCATGGCTAGCGGGAAGGTTGCTCACTTTCTCTGTGGCTAACCAACTAGGCTCGTAATTTAACAATTTTATTTGTATTTACAGATGACATACAAGTTTGATATTAAGGCACATGAAAGTTCACATGTTCGAGAAGGCATTTCTGCCCAAAAATTTATTAAAAAATGTACGTTCAAAAGGCTCTCCTGTGAAGTCGTGGCTTGCGACATAAGCCTAGTTTCCTGAATCGGGTCACATTTGGTCGTGATGGAACTGCAAGGAAAAGTCTAGAACCTTCTTTGTGGTTGCTGATCCTGCAGTTTGGTCATGCTCTTCACCCAAGCACATAAAGCTCTGGTGGTGGGTATATTTAGGGGCTTTAGGCTTCTTATTTTAGCCAGGGGATCTCAACCTCTTAACAGGGAGCTCAAGTCGTCCTAGTTACTGTCTGTTGGGTGACTGGTTTAGGAACTTGTTCTCCAATACGGCTCATGTCTTTTTGACTGTATATTACAGTTATGGAATGTCAGCATTTTATGGAAGAGGATTGGTTTAGTATTCTGAGGTTGAAATGCTATCTCCCAGCTGCAGGTGARCCGAGGAGACTCTTGCCATGTCCAAATACCCATACTTGTGTTCTAAATAGTAGGTTGAGTATGCTAAAAATAACATTTAATATTATGCAGCATTTAGAAAATAGAGTACTGGGGATGCACTACTGAAATCAACGAATAGTAGGAAATGACACGTTCTCATTATGCTTAAATAGTATAAAACATTCTATGTGAATTTTTGAAAAACAAGTATGGTTTAAATGCCAGGATGTTAACCTCATTTTGGCTTTTCAACTAGTATAATTCGATGCACACTGTCCACAATACATTGGAAGAGGTGGGCTGTGCGTGATCGGCCCTAGCTTTAGTTGTAGCCAAACAACAAAACTAGGCTACTTAATTGGGAGGATACAGAATAGCGAAGCTTCTGCAGTGGTGTTCAAATGTAGGATTAGTATATATATATATTTTTTTATCCTTAAAATGATTGCGTATTGCATCGTAGGATAAATCTTTTTACAAAAGTTGATTTGTTTTCTCATTTGAAGAGGGTTTCTTGTTCTCTTGGCCTTCATCAGAGCTTTTAAACAAATACTAAACCATCTTTTGATTTCTGAATGTATCAGGATGTGGCTGCGTTGTAGATGTCATGTTAATCAGACCTTTTTGATTTGAACATATGGATTCATGGGCGCCTGACTGTCAAAGTAGGGGTGAAGAAGAAAAAAAAATCTACTGAGGTCGGGGTCGTGAGGTTGGGGTCGTGATAGGGGCTGCACCAAATGTTTGATGTATTATAATAATTGTTTAYGTTGTATTAATAGAAGGGGAAGGGCTATAAGACCCCTCCCTCACTACATCTATAGGGTCCCAGACTACAGACTAGCAATATACAGTTGAAGTTTACATATACCTTAGCCAAATACATTTAAACCCAGTTTTTCCACATTCCTGACCTTTAATCCCAGTAACAATTCCCTGTCTTAGGTCAGTTAGGATCACCACTTTTATTTTAAGAATGTGAAATGTCAGAATAATAGTAGAAAGAATGATTTATTTCATATTTTATTTCTTTCATCACATTCCCAGTGGGTCAGAAGTTTACATACACTCAATTAGTACTTGATAGCATCGCCTTTAAATTGTTTAACTTGAGTCAAATGTTTCGGGTAGCCTTCCACAGGCTTTCCACAATAAGTTGGGTGAATTTTGGCCCATTCCTCCTGACAGAGCTGGTGTAACTGAGTCAGGTTGTAGGCCTCCTTGCTCGCACACGCTTTTTCAGTTCTGCCCACAAATTTTCTATGGGATTGAGGTCGGGGCTTTGTGATGGCCACTCCAATACCTTGACTTTGTTGTCCTTAAGCCGTTTTGCCACAACTTTGGAAGTATGCTTTGGGTCATTGTCCATTTGGAAGACCTATTTGCAAACAAGCTTTAACTTCCTGACTGATGACTTGAGATGTTGCTTCAATATAGCCACATATCATTTTAAATTCCTTATGGTGCTATCTTTTTTGTGAAGTGCACCAGTCCCTCCTGCAGCAAAGMACCCCCACAACATGATGCTAACACCCCTGTGCTTCACGGTTGGGATGGTGTTCTTCGGCTTGCAAGCCTCCCCCTTTTTCCTCCAAACATAACGATGGTCATTATGGCCAAACAGTTATATATTTTTTTCATCAGACCAGAGGACATTTCTCCAAAAAGTACAATCTTTGTCCCCATGTGCAGTTACAACCGTAGTCTGGCTTGTTTATGGCGGTTTTGGAGCAGTGGCTTCTTCCTTGCTGAGCGGCCTTTCAGGTTATGTCGATATAGAACTTGTTTTACTGTGGATATAGATACTTTTGTACCTGTTTCCTCCAGCATCTTCACAARGTCCTTTGCTGTTGTTCTGGRATTGATTTGCACTTTTCGCACCMAAGTWCGTTCATCTCTAGGASACAGAACGYGTCTCCTTCCTGAGCGGTATGACGGCTGCGTGRTCCCATKGTGTTTATACTTGCRTACTATTGTTTGTACAGATGAACGTGGTACCTTCAGGAATTTGGAAATTGCTCCCAAGGATGAACCAGACTTGTGGAGGTCTACAATATTTTTTCTGAGGTCTTGGCTGATTTCTTTTGATTTTCCTATGATGTCAAGCAAAGAGGCACTGAGTTTGAAGGTAGGCCTTGAAATATACATCCACAGGTACACCTCCAATTGACTCAAATGATGTCAATTAGCCTATCAGAAGCTTCTAAAGCCATCATTTTCTGGAATTTTCCAAGCTGTTTAAAGGCACAGTCAACTTTGTATGTAAACTTCTGACGCACTGGAATTGTGATACAGTGAAATGATCTGTCTGTAAACAATTGTTGGAACAATTACTTGTCACGCACAAAGTAGATGTCCTAACCCACTTGCCAAAACTATAGTTTGTTAACAAGAAAGTTGTGGAGTGATTGAAAAATGTGTTTTAATGACTCCAACCTAAGTGTATKTAAACTTCCGACTTCAACTGTAGATATTCCATAAATCTGCCGTTTCCAGCTACAATAGGCATTTACAACATGAACACTGTCTACACTGTATTTCTGATCAATCTGATGTTATTTTAATGGACAAAAAATGTGCCTTTCTTCCAAAAACAAGGACATTTCTAAGTGACTCCAAACCTTTGAACGGTAGTGTATGTTGAACTGGAACGAAGTGATCAGTTTCTGTCTAAATAGGATAGATGGGCTAAGGTATCTGTGATAGTCTGCCTCAACAGTCTGAGTATGCCTAGAACTCCATTCCTATTCTATTCAGAGTTTAGAGAAATGTATTGAATTGTAAATGAGCTATTATCATGCTGGTTAATGCGATGCATGTCTGTTGAATTTGGAAAAATCCACCAACACTCGGCCCCGCCCCACCTACTGAGCGAGTCAGAATCCGTGTTGTTCCGGCCATGGCATACTGCATAATTTTTACTAAATGGTACGTGCTAAATAGTATGCAAAGAAGAGTGCTTAGTGTACAGTTTTAAGTATGTAGTATGGGTATTCGGACACAGCCTCTCCCTCATTCAGGGTACTTTTAACTTCTACTGCAGTTCCCTCCCGACCTCTGGATGGCCTAGTAACAGGCAAGAGTGCACAGTCCTTGGCCAAGTTCCAATATGCACACTAGCACACCCCTTAGAATGCATTCCCAATATGTTGCTTCATTCTGAATGAAATTTGAGTTTGGATATTAGAACAGAACATGTGAATGGCTGGCTGGGAGCTGATGTGTCATGGCATGTTCCTGTGTGGGTCTGTTGGTAGAGCATGGCGCTTGCAACTGATTGGATTCCCATGGGGGATCAGTATAGAAAAAGTATGAATGTATGCACTCACTACAGTAAGTTGCTCTGGAAAAGAGCATCTGCTAAATGACTAAAATGTAATATGTTCCCCTCAGCCCTTTGGCGCACAGGACTGACACTTTTGTAGGCCTCCACACGAATGCTTAGGTCTACAACAAGAAATGTCAAAACCCCAGCCTCCTCCTGTTGCAATCTGTTTCCTTCATGTTCTGAGGCCTTAGAACTACCAGAAATAATTACTGGAGGCTGGTCTTGGTCTAAAGACTCTCTATTCTACGTATTTGCTTGTAGGTGTACTAGTACATAACCTTCCCCACAAAAACCTTGTTGAAACTCCTTCTGCTGGAAATCAACCGTAAATGGATCTTTGAGCATTTCTGTTGCCCAGAATGATGGCTGACTTTCTGGATGCTGCGGTTTTTTACTTTCCCTCACCCTTTGGGCAGTTGGTTGGTTGTTAGGCTATATACAGTGGGGAGAACAAGTATTTGATACACTGCCGATTTTGCAGGTTTTCCTACTTACAAAGCATGTAGAGGTCTGTAATTTTTATCATAGGTACACTTCAACTGTGAGAGACGGAATCTAAAACAAAAATCCAGAAAATCACATTGTATGATTTTTAAATAATTAATTAGCATTTTATTGCATGACATAAGTATTTGATCACCTACCAACCAGTAAGAATTCCGGCTCTCACAGACCTGTTTTCTTTAAGAAGCCCTCCTGTTCTCCATCATTACCTGTATTAACTGCACCTGTTTGAACTCGTTACCTGTATAAAAGACACCTGTCCACACACTCAATCAAACAGATTCCAACCTCTCCACAATGGCCAGACCAGAGAGCTGTGTAAGGACATCAGGGATAAAATTGTAGACCTGCACAAGGCTGGGATGGGCTACAGGACAATAGGCAAGCAGCTTGGTGAGAAGGAAACAACTGTTGCGCAATTATTAGAAAATGGAAGAAGTTCAAGATGACGGTCAATCACCCTCGGTCTGGGGCTCCATGCAAGATTTCACCTCGTGGGCATCAATGATCATGAGAAAGGTGAGGGATCAGCCCAGAACTACACGGCAGGCCTGGTCAATGACCTGAAGAGAGCTGGGACCACAGTCTCAAAGAAAACCATTAGTAACACACTACGCCGTCATGGATTAAAATCCTGCAGCGCACGCAAGGTCCCCCTGCTTAAGCCAGTGCAGTGTCCAGGCCTGTCTGAAGTTTGCAATGACCATCTGGATGATCCAGAGGAGGAATGGGAGAAGGTCATGTGCTCTGATGAGACAAAAATAGAGCTTTTTGGTCTAACTCCACTCGCCGTGTTTGGAGGAAGAAGAAGTATGAGTACAACCCCAAGAACACCATCCCACTGAAGCATGGAGGTGGAAACATCATTCTTTGGGATGCTTTTCTGCAAAGGGGACAGGACACTGCACCGTATGAGGGGAGGATGGATGGGGCCATGTATCGCGAGATTGGCCACACCTCCTTCCCTCAGTAAGAGCATTGAAGATGGGTCGTGGCTGGGTCTTCCAGCATGACAACGACACGAAGCACACAGCCATGGCAACTAAGGAGTGGCTCCGTAAGAAGCATCTCAAGGTCCTGGAGTGGCCTAGCCAGTCTCCAGACCTGACCCAATAGAAAATCTTGGAGGAGCTGAAAGTCCGTATTGCCCAGACAGCCCGAAACCTGAAGGATCTGGAGAAGATCTGTAGGGAGGAGTGGCCAAAATCCTGCTGCAGTGTTGCAAACCTAGTCAAGAACTACAGGAAACGTACTGATCTCTTAATTGCAAACAAAGGTTCTGTACCAAATATAAGTTCTGCTTTTCTGATGTATCAAATACTTATGTCATGCAATAAAATGCAAATTAATTACTTAAAAATCATACAATGTGATTTTCTGGATTTTTGTTTTAGATTCCGTCTCTCATAGTTGAAGTGTACCTATGATAAAAATTACAGACCTCTACATGCTTTGTAAGTAGGAAAACCTGCAAAATCGGCAGTGTATCAAATACTTGTTCTCCCCACTGTATTTCCCCTTTAAAGGGAGTATCTGGCTGTAGGAGAATAAACACCCGGCTCTGCTGTGTCCAGAATCAAATCCACTGAGATGTTTACAGTGTCTCGGAGTCAGTCAGCAAACTACTCTGCTTCGGTAACCCTGTCATCATCCAGCATGCTAATGATGCTAACGCCAACTCTAGCCAAAGTGGATCCAGTGCTCAGCCCAGCTGTCACCATTGTCTGTCTTTGGCCTCCATGATTCCTTGGGCCATGGGATACTCTCCATCTCAGCCACTCATACCGATGAGGGAGTGTGTTATGATGTTAAATGACCTGGTCACTGAACTCAAGCACACTTGGAATGAACCTTGAGACCGACAGAACAGCAGCCCGTGTGAAGGAAGGGTTAATTTGATTACCACTCACACCACTCCCTCTGTAGGCATGGTACTCAGAGACCATATCATTCTTTTCTACCCATTCTCTCCCTCCCTCTTTCACAACTTTCCTTCCATCACTGCCACAACTTTTTAATGTTTTTCTCAGGCTTTCTTGTAATGCGCCGTCGAGTTGGCTCTAATTGCCTAGTTTGTAAACCGTTATTTGCAGCAGTTGTGTGAGTGTGAACAGACTCTTACCTCAGCCTTCAGAGAGCCAAGAAGGCTGAAACTCCAAATTGGCATAGCTAGGGGTAAACCTAATCCTCCCGCTGCCACAAAGTGACGCCTCCTCTCCTGCCCTTTCCTCCCTCCCCTCTCTCTCATTATCAGTCTCTGGTGTTAAGGGTGGCAGTTCCTGCCTGTCAGCCAGTGGGTTTGGGTTGCTCTCTCCTTTGCATTCATCTCTTCGTCCTCCCTGGGTGTGTATGTGCTAGTCTTCTTCTTTATCGCCTCGGGTATGTTGTTTCCACTAATGTTTCTCTTGTGGTTTCCTTTTTATTTCTCACCTTTTGTCATCAGTTATGTTTAGTGTGACCTTGTATTGTTAACTTCTTGAAGTGTAGGTGCATACATATGTTGTTCACAGTTCATTTATGGTTTGGGCTTGTTTGTTCTGTTTATTGTTGATGACTGAAGTAAAGTCCAGTGGAGAGTAGAGTAGGGAACGTATTCGTAGTGCAGAAGATGGTCAGTTTCACACACTTGTGAAATCAGAGGCAACTGCTTAAGAGAAGTAATCTCAGTATAAGGAACATGGGTGTGTAACGTTATGGTGGTTGATACAGAATTAGTGTGGATAATGTCACCTTGCTCATTCTCTTCTTGCCCACCAACTGGGTGCCTAACTGGCTAGCCATTTTCTTTACCCGGATAGAATGACTGCATTTTATAGTGGGAAATTGTGGTTGGGTGTTTCTTATGGGATGAACATGATCTAGATTGACCATGTCTATCAAGGTGGAAAGCAACAATTGGTTGGCAGTGAGGGGATTACAACCTGACCAGAGAAAGCTGTGGTAGACAACCTACTTAAAGGGATTTTAAGGATTTCTATTTAGGAAAATGTAGAAACCGTTTACTAATAGTGTATATAAATAGTTTATAAAGTACACTTTTTACTGTAAAATGTTACCAAAGCTTATGTCTCGCTGCTGTCTACTTCACATCTATTAACAGTGAAACTTTGTGAGCAGCAGGGTAAATGAGTAACCAAAGGTGTGGTAACAGTGCAGATGATTCAGTGAAGTGGATTACTACCCTGCTGCTCCTCCTAAGATGTCTAAATGTTGCTCACATCTGGCTGTGTTTGGACACGTTGGGAAAGTGCCAGATCATCAAGCTGTCAAGTGTACTTATTGATGACTAGGAGGAGGATGATGATGATGATGGCAGGATCACAGGTCATACCATGACAATATAAAATAAACCTGCACAACAAATTCATTTGAAACTACAGTAGACTAGTGGCGGGCTTGTCGTCCGTTATTGATTGATGAGAGGTCTAGGAATAACCTACTTTTTTCAAATAAAACTTCTCCTTGAGAGATGCAATCAAATAAGTGTAGGGTTAAAGTTGATTTGGGGGTCTTCTAAAGACTCCCACCATTGCTTTATGTTATTAATTTGCTTACGTGCCATTGTACTTATTCTCACTGTATAGCTGAATATTGAGGCCTCTGTCTGTGTCTAGCTCTCTGCCAAAACCCACAGCCCCGCGTCGTCGTTGAGAAAAGGGACTGAGGGTGATAGTGAGACACAGAGAGACAGCTTCTGTTTTTCTCTGAAACAAGGGCAGATTTGCATGCCATTGAGACAGGTTCTCAGAAACCTTGTGTTAAGAATAACTTGTTATTTTATCTGCACATGCAGGTTTGGACATAGGAGATCCCACCATAAGGTGTGGGGTATATAAGATCCTGTCTTTCTTTTGTTCGGGGCAGAACTCAGGAGAGACATCAGTTGTATGTTTGATCTTTGACTTCTGTCTACAGCTGTATTTTGATTAAAATTGTTATGATTTATAAGTGCACATTTTGAGTATTCCTTATTTCTTAAGTAAATAACGGAGCCCAGAAAAGTGGAACCAACATAAGCCAAGGTGATTTCCCAATGTTTGGTGTTGTCAGGGATTTGTTGTCAGCAATCTTGTCAGGGATTTTCTGTTTACACCAGGTCAACTTTTGAAAACTTTGCTTTTGATTTATAAGGCCGGATACATGAGTCTACCAGGATAGGAATTAATATTAAAAGGGTCTTACTCTTATGTTCCTAGATGCATTGCTGGCGGACTTGGAGTCGACGACCTCCCACATCTCCAAGCGGCCAGTGTTTCTGCCGGACGAGACACCCTACTCTTTCCCCACGGGAGGACAGGCCCCTCCCCCTGTACCACCACCTCCCTCTGCTGAGGCCCTGAATGGAACCTTGCTTGACCCCCTAGATTCCACCCCCTTGTGCAAACAGGTAGGTACATACATACATACATACATACATACATACATACATACATACATACATGTGTTCCCATACACACACAAGGCTGGTGTGGGTTCAGGCTTTTGCGCAAGTTGGTAACCGATCTGATTCAACTAATAAAATCTTGAAGACTGAGCAAAAGCCTGTGCCCACATGACACCCTCTCACCCATTTACCACTTTACCTAGAACACTTCTAAATATGTACCTGTCCTTTCTTAGTCCTACAGCCCTGCACAGAAAAGCTTGTGGTCCAGGGACAGCAGTAGCCCCCCCTTACCCCAAAGCGAAGAGGACCACGTCTACAGGTAATAATGATCATAATAAACAATACACTTCATGTAGCGACACATGACAAAATGAACATCAGATGTCTGTTGGTTCCTGCAGCTTCCCCAACAAGCAGAAGAGTACGGAGGCTGCTATGAGCTCCTCCCTGGGCTGCAACCTGTCGGAGCTGGACCGGCTGCTTCTGGAGCTCAACGCTGTGCAGCACAACACACCATCCTTCCCCACTGAGGGTACGCTACACCATAATGTGTGCATCCCAAATGACACCCTATTCCCTATATAGTGCACTGCTTTTGACCAGGGCCCACACGTAGAAAACCCTATTTGGTACATAAAAGAGTAGCACTCACCAGTCTCCTTCTCATTCACCCACTGGAACTTGCCAATATGTAAATATATATTTTTCTCCTCCTGTGTTGCAGAAGAGTCTGCTCCGCCCCTCCCTTCCAGCAGCACCACCCATTATGTGCAGGCGAACGGGGTTTCTGGGGCAGGCAAGTTGCCTCGCCCCACCATGGAGAAGCCAAAACGCAGCGTGGCCACCAGGCCACCAGTCATCGAATACGTGCGCCCCAGCGCCAAGAGCCTCCTTGACGAGCAAGAAAGTTCTGTTCCCTCTCCCATGTAAGGATTAGGGCTGGTCCAAAATGTTGCTATTCCCATAAATTGGGGGACAATTGACTGCAAAGCAATGGCACTGCACCTCAAGTTCCTGAAGACAGTTTAATCTTACTCAGATTGTGCTATGTCCTGTGTGTTCATGTTTGCCTTTGGTCATTTAACGCTCATCATTATGACCTAATGTTTGTGATCTCTAGCCCCACCCCATTGGTTGTAGAGAAGTTGGGGGAGGAGGAGACGCCTTCCCAGCTGCAGGCCAGAATCTCAGCCTCCTCCGCCACGCGGGAGCTTGACGAGCTCATGGCCTCGCTGTCCGACTTCAAAGTCCAGAGCAACGTAAGTTTTTTACAGAAAGATTTTTACGAGGGTGGGTGAATGAGAATGAGAAGGAGACCGGTGAGTGCTACTCTTCCTGGGGATCACATTAAACATTACATAATACAGAACATCAATAGACAATAACAGCTCAAGGAGAGAACTACATACATTTTCAAACAGCACACAGCCTACATATCAATACATACACACAAAATATCTAGGGTGGATGCATGATGGGGGTGGGTGGGTGGGGTGATAGATGATAAAGAGCACTATGCAGGTACAGATTGGGTGAAGTAAGTTGAGGTGAAATGTGAATTCAAATAAATATATCGATTAGAAACCAGGTGGTGGAAAGTCAACTCTGAGGTGAATGTGTTGCTTTAAAAGGGTAGGTTGAAGATTTAT
Source organism: Salvelinus sp. IW2-2015 (assembly GCF_002910315.2). NCBI lineage: Eukaryota > Metazoa > Chordata > Actinopteri > Salmoniformes > Salmonidae > Salvelinus > Salvelinus sp. IW2-2015. The sequence continues at coordinate 34,348,668 of NC_036851.1, read as the reverse complement.
TTCTGGCATTGATGTGTGGGTTCTTCACACAGGTAGAATCCTGTGGTCTAGAATGTAATGTACATTGAGTCGGGCATTTACTACCATTTGCCTTATCAATCGCACAATACAACAACTTATTTACTCTAACCAGGTTTCATTTACTTTTTATGCGAGTAAAGGATTTTTTTAAAATGACAGGCCTGATGGAAACTGCTCATTTGTCTGTAAACTTTCCAAATGTCGACAAAACAAAATACGCTTGCTTGACAAAGTGGAATCTTTTTGTGTCTGTAAAATGTATTATGCGAAACACCTTTTATGCGCATATATGATGCTATTCTATCAAAGTAGTGCATTTGGAAAGTATTCAGACCCCTTGACTTTTCCACATTCTGTTACATTACAGCCTTATTTTATAATAGATTGATGAGGGAAAAAACTATTTAATCTACACAGTACCCCATAATGACAAAGCAAAAACTTTTTTTGCTAATGCATTTAAAACTATAACGTTTTATATAACTATTCAGACTCTTTACTAGGTACTTTGTTGAAGCGCCTTTGGCAGGGATTATAGCCTCAAGTCTTGGGTATGATGCTACAAGGTTGGCACAACTGTATTTGGGGAGTTTCTCCCATTCTTCTCTGCAGATCCTCTCAAGCTCTTTCGGGTTGGATGGGGAGCATCGCTGCACATCTATTTTCAGGTCTCTCCAGAGATGTTCGATCGGGTTCAAGTCCGGGCTCTGGCTGGGCCACTCAAGGACATTCAGAGACTTGTCCTGAAGCCACTTCTGCGTTGTCTTGGTTGTGTGCTTAGGGTCGTTGTCCTGTTGGAAGGTGAACCTTCGCCCCAGTCTGAGAACCTGCTCCAGAGCACTTAGGACTTCATCAAGGATTTCTCTGTACTTTTCTCCGATCATCTTTCCCTCGATCCTGACTAGTGTCCCAGTCCCTGCTGCTGAAAAACATCCCCACAGGATGACGCTGCCACCACCATGCTTCACCATAGGGATGGTGCCAGGTTTTCTTACAGATGTGACGCTTGGCATTCAGGCCAAAGAGTTCAATCTTGCTTTCATCAGCCAGAGAATCTTGTTTCTCATGGTTAGAGTCCTTTAGGTGTTGTTTGGCAAACTCCAAGGGGCTGTCATGTGGCTTCCGTCTGGTCACTCTACCATAAAGGCCTGAATGGTGGAATGCTGCAGAGATGGTTGTCCTTCTGGAAGGTTCTCCCATCTACACAGAGGATCTCTGGAGCGCTGACCATTGGGTTCTTGGTGACCTCCCTGACCAAGGCCTTTCTCTTCCGATTGCTCAGTTTGGCCAGGCGACCACCTCTAGGAAGAGTCTCTTGGTGGTTCCAAACTACTTCCAGTTAAGAATGATGGAGGCCACTGTGTTTTTAGTGACCTTCAATGCTGCAGACATTTTTCGGTATCCTTCCCCAGATCTGTGCTTCGACACAATCCTGTCTTGGCGCTCTACGGACAATTCCTTTGACCTCATGGCTTGGTTTTTGCTCTGACATGCACTGGCAACTGTGTGCCTTTCCTCATGTCCAATCAATTTAATTTACCACAGGTCGACTCCAATCAAGTCGTAGAAACTTCACAAGGACAATCAATGGAAACAGGATGCACCTGAGCTTAATTTTGAGTCTCATAGCAAAGGGTCTCAGTACTTATGTAAATAAGGTATTTCTGTGTTTTATTTTTAATACATTTGTAAAAATGTCTAAACCTGTTTTCACTTTGTCATTATGGGGTATTGTGTGTAGACTGAGGAAAAACATTTTATTTAATACATTTTATAATAAGGCTGTAACTTAACAAAATGTGGAAAAAGTTGAGGCCTGAATACTTTCTGAATGCACTGTACATTTGGAGTCACGTGATGATATTCATGTAGTCCTCCCACTATGAGTCAGGAAATCATGCAGTTTATTGCTACTGATGAGTTATGAATTCACAGGGTGGTGAAAAGTGCACAAATAAGCTTGAAGCTCCTTTGTAATAAATATTGAGGGTCTTCTTTTGGTGACATGATTGACCCTTTACTGCCATTTGACAACAACAAAAAATTGCGCTCTTATCTATAATAATCTCATGTAGGCTAGCCTACCCACACTGACCAGAGTGGGCACGTGCTATTTAACGAAACAGTTTTAGTGACCTAACCTATCAGAGTTGAAAATGTGATGGAAATGCATTTGAACTTTAGATTTTTATTCGGTACATGAAATCTTAAGCGGAAAGGTACCCTTTTTTTTTTTTTTTTTTTGCACTACGTCATCACACACTGCTTTTTATCCACAACAAGTCAGTTTGGTGGAAACACGACTGGTGGGAAAATATGCAGACTTTTGAATATTTGCATGAAAACATGTCCCCAATTTGGATGGAAACATAGCTACTGTGAGGAATGTGAATTATTGTTATATTCATCACTATGATATATTATGCTACTTTTCACAAGGCTTTAAAGAAATGGTCATGATTGACTTGACATGATGCATGTCTTTCCATGTCTACCTCTACTTTCCATGTCTACCTCTTTTCAAACCATTTTCAATTGTTTCCCCTCCTTGTCTCCTATTATTACTGTCTTCTGTCTCCAGTCTGGTTCTCAATTGTCTGTCGATATGGAACCTCTCCTGCTCAGTCAAGGATCAGAACCGCCCTCCATAGAGAGTCTGCTGCCCCAGTAGTTTTAACCAGATACCCAACTGAGCCTGTGGATCTGCAGCTGGAGCCCCTCAGTGACACGTTCCCCTCCTGTAACCCTGTTCCTTTAGAACTCCACATAGATGACGATGCCTGCTCTGCCTCTCCCCTCAGCTGCTTCAGCCTCCGTTGTGTTGGCCTTGTCCCAGAGTCTCCAGTACACCCAGATCCACACACAGCTGGTAGGAGAAACTGATCCCAGCGTGAGAACTACACTGACCTCCCACATAGTCCTTCACTGTGGTCTCTACCACCACAAGCCATACTTAGTCAAATAACCCCAATCCTCCTTTTGCTCCAGTTGAAAAGTCCTACAGTGGATGCAAAAACCAGCAAGACGCGTAATCCAGTCATTTTTTCCGATACCCCTAGTCCTGTTACTGTTGCCAAGATGCCTAGCCCTGTAACTGTTATTTATTTTATTGAACCTTTATTTAACTAGACAAGTCAGTTAAGAACAAATTCTTATTTACAATGACAGCATACCAAAAGGCAAAAGGCCTCCTGCGGGGACAGAGGCTGGGATTAAAAATAAAACAAATAAATAAAATATAAATATAGGACAAAACACACAACACTACATAGAGAGACCTAAGACAACAACGTAGCAAGGCAGCAACGCAACACAACATGGTAGCAGCACAAAACATGGTACAAACATTATTGTGCACAAACAACGGGCAAGAAGGTAGAGACAACAATACATCACGCAAAGCAGCCACAACTGTCAGTAAGAGTGTCCATGATTGAGTCTTTGAATGAAGAGATTTAGATAAAACTGTCTAGTTTGAGTATTTGTTGAAACTTGTTGCAGCGGACTGAAAAGAGGAGTGACCCAGGGATGTGTGTGCTTTGGGGAACTTTTAACAGAATGTGATTGGCAGAATGGGTGTTGTATGTGGAGGTTGAGGGCTGCAGTAGATATCTCAGGCCTCACTCCCCCCTATCTAAGAGGGTTTTATAAATAAGCATCAACCAGTGGGTCTTGCGACGGGTATACAGAGGAGTATAGAGTACAGTGATGTGTCCTATAAGGAGCATTGTTGGCAAATCCGATGGCAGAATGGTAAAGAATATCTAGCCGCTTGAGAGCGCCCTTACCTTAACTGTTGCCAAGACGCCCGGTCCTGTAGCTGTTGCCAAGACGCCCCGGTCCTAAAACGAACACCCTTCCTCCCTTAGCCCCCATTGCGCCTTCTTCGCCACCGAAGGAGAACCAGTCAGACACACCTGCTGCTCAGCCACCAGAGCACCCTACTGCATGTACTGACTTGGGGATAATGTGGCCATGTCAGGAGCCCTTGCTGGAGGACGCCCTCGACAGATTGCTGTCCTATGAGTTGACTCTGCCAGAGGGCGAAGTGGAGCATGCCAAGGAGACCCATCAGGACAAAGAGGAGCTTTATGCCATGACAGGAACGAGGAAAGAACTTGGGAGGAAGGGATTTACCCTGGACACATGCCTCTGGACGGGCGGGAGGGGATGATAACTCCCCTTGCCGAGGCCAGCTGGATAGACATCTGTTTGACCCCGTCAACGTTCCCAGGAACCGCCGACGCCACGCTGGACCTCCCCCTGAACCAGCCTTCGGCCGTGGAGATGCTGTCCGTGTCGAGCCAAGTACGACGCTCTCTTCGAGGGCTTTTTTTATCAGATTGCTCATTCTAGCCTGGAGGAATCGAGCTGATTGCTACGTTGGCCATTCTTTTTCAATTCACTTATCAGTATGGGATTTCTCATAATTGAAACTGTTTTGAGTCTGTAATGAGGGGCATTATTCAAAATGAGAAAAAAATCTGCTATTTGGACCGATCAATCAGAGGACGGCCTTATTCAAAGCACAGTATTTGACCACGTGGGCTTTTGTCCTAAACCCACCCACTGTTTCTGAGAGGATGCTGATTGGTCCATTCATTTTCTGGCTTATTCAAAACGCCCATCTATTGGATTTCGCCAGACTGATAAGTGAAGTGAAATAGAATGGGGAAAGCCATGATCAGGCTTGTTCCACAATCATTCAAGTTCCATCTAGCTCTGTAACAGTATGTCACTGTGCTGTTTTCAAATTGAAGTGATTGAGATGGGCTCTTATTTTGGGAGAGCAGCTCACGTGAACACAACATGAGGACAGAGGCTGGTGGGAGGTTATAGGAGGATGGGCTCATTGTAGTGGCTGGAATGGAATACAAAGAAGTGTTGTATATGACTCGGTTGTATTTATTCCATTCCAGCCATTACAATGAGCTCGTCCTCCTATAGCTCCTCCACCAGCCTCCACTGGAGGACATATAAGAACATAATATAAGATTATTTATATATATATTATAACAGTGGGGAGAACAAGTATTTTGATACACTGCCGATTTTTCAGGTTGTCCTACTTACAAAGCATGTAGAGGTCTGTAATTTTTATCATAGGTACACTTCAACTGTGAGAGACGTAATCTAAAAAATCCAGAAAATCACATTGTATGATTTTTAAGTAATTAATTTGCATTTTATTGCATGACATAAGTATTTGATACATCAGAAAAGCAGAACTTAATATTTGGTACAGAAACCTTTGTTTGCAATTACAGAGATCATCGTTTCCTGTAGTTCTTGACCAGGTTTGCACACACTGCAGCAGGGATTTTGGCCACTCCTCCATACAGACCTTCTCCAGATCCTTCAGGTTTCGGGGCTGTCGCTGGGCAATACGGACTTTCAGCTCCCTCCAAAGATTTTCTATTGGGTTCAGGTCTGGAGACTGGCTAGGCCACTCCAGGACCTTGAGATGCTTCTTACGGAGCCACTCCTTAGTTGCCCTGGCTGTGTGTTTTGGGTCGTTGTCATGCTGGAAGACCAGCCACGACCATCTTCAATGCTCTTACTGGGGAAGGAGGCTGTTGGCCAAGATCTTGCGATACATGGCCCATCCATCCTCCCCTCAATACGGTGTAGTCGTCCTGTCCCCTTTGCAGAAAAGCATCCCCAAAGAATGATGTTTCCATCTCCATGCTTCACGGTTGGGATGGTGTTCTTGGGGTTGTACTCATCCTTCTTCTTCCTCCAAACACCGCGAGTGGAGTTTAGACCAAAAAGCTCTTTTTTGTCTCATCAGACCACATGCCTTCTCCATTCCTCCTCTGGATCATCCAGATGGTCATTGGCAAACTTCAGACGGGCCTGGACATGCGCTGGCTTGAGCAGGGGACCTTGCGTGCGCTGCAGGATTTTAATCCATGACGGCGTAGTGTGTTACTAATGGTTTTCTTTGAGACTGTGGTCCCAGCTCTCTTCAGGTCATTGACCAAGTCCTGCCGTGTAGTTCTGGGCTGATCCCTCACCTTCCTCATGATTATTGATGCCCACGAGGTGAGATCTTGCATGGAGCCCCAGACCGAGGGTGATTGACCACATCTTGAACTTCTTCCATTTTCTAATAATTGCGCCAACAGTTGTTGCCTTCTCACCAAGCTGCTTCCCTATTGTCCTGTAGCCCATCCCAGCCTTGTGCAGGTCTACAATTTTATCCTTGATGTCCTACACAGCTCTCTGGTCTTGGCCATTGTGGAGAGGTTGGAGTCTGTTTGATTGAGTGTGTGGACAGGTGTCTTTTATTACAGGTAACGAGTTCAAACAGGTGCAGTTAATACAGGTAATGAGTGGGAACAGGAGGGCTTCTTAAAGAAAAACGAACAGGTCTGTGAGAGCCGGAATTCTTACTGGTTGTGAAGTGATCAAATACTTATGTCATGCAATAAAATGCAAATTAATTACTTAAAAATCATACAATGTGATTTCCTGGATTTTTGTTTTAGATTCCGTCTCTCACAGTTGAAGTGTACCTATGATAAAAATTACAGACCTCTACATGCTTTGTAAGTAGGAAAACCTGCAAAATCGGCAGTGTATCAAATACTTGTTCTCCCCACTGTATATATATATGGCATCTGGTCAAAGTTGTATATTCTTGCTTTACCTGTGATGCAAGTAAAGCGGAGAATGTTGACTTGTGAACTGCTCAATGATAGAAGTCAGCGCGAAAGTCAAGAGGGTTCACTGCCTACCATGGTCCATGTTGAAATCTCCGCTCTGCGTTGTTTACGGCTATATTGCATGTCTCAACTTGCATTCATGACTGTGTGCATAGCTTTGTGGGGATTTGCTTGAGCTTGTCACTTTAACAATCAAGGTTGACGCAAACCTTCACCGCACAGCTGTGTGTAGCTTGCCACCTCCTGTGTAAATATGCTGGATTATACACTATATATAGAAAGTATGTGGACACCCCTTCAATTGTGGATTCGGCTATTTCAGCCACAACCATTGCTGGCAGGTGTATAACATTGAGCACCCAGCCATGCAATCTCCATAGACAAGCATTGGCAGTAGAATGGCCTTACTGAAGAGCTCAGTGACTTTCAATGTGGAATCGTCATCAGTTCGTCAGATTTCTGCCCTGCTAGACCTGCCCCGGTCAAATGTAAGTGCTGTTATTGTGAAGTGGAAACGTCTAGAAGCAACAATGCTCAGCCGCGAAGTGGTAGCCACACAAGCTCACAGAATGGAACCACTGAAGCGTGTAACACGTAAAAATCATCTGTCCTCGGTTGCAACACTCACTACCGAGTTGCTTCCAGAGGCAGTTTGAAACGTCAGCACAATAACTGTTCGTTGGGAGCTTCATGAAATGGGTTTCCATGGCTGAGCAGCCGCACACAAGCCTGAGATCACCATGTGCAATGCCAAGCGTCAGCTAGAGTGGTGTAAATCTCGCCGCCATTGGACTCTGGAGCAGTGAAAATTAGTTCTCTGGAGTGATGATCACGCTTCACCATCTGGCAGTCCAACGGACGAATCTGGGTTTGGCAGATGCTAGAAAAACGCTAGCTGCCCGACTGCATATTGCCAACTGTAAAGTTTGGTGGAGGAGTAATGGTATGGGGCTGTTTCATGGTTTGGCTATGCCCCTTAGTTTCAGTGAAGGGAAATCTTAACGCTACAGCATACAATGATATTCTAGACAATTCTGTGCTTCCAACTTTGTGGCAACAGTTTGGGGAAGGCCCTTTCCTCTTTCAACATGACAATTTCCCTGTGCACAGTCCATACAGAAATGGTTTAATCGCCCACATCAGTGCCCGACCTCACTAATGCTCTTGAGGCTGAATGGAAGCAAGTCCCCGCAGCAATGTTCCAACATCTAGTGGAAAGCCTTCCCAGAAGAATGGAGGCTGTTATAGCAGCAAATGGGGGACCTACTCCATATTTATGCCCATTATTTTGAAATTAGATATTCGTAAAGCAGGTGTCCACATATTTTTGGTCATGTAGTGTATCTGTCCTAGTATATAATATATGCCATTTAGCAGAGAATGTGCTGTTAGATGACCTCAAGTGATTTTCTGAAGACTTGCCTCTTTCCTTGATTTGAGTCATTGTGCGAGAATTCAATCCAGAACTCAATCTTATTTGGGGTAATGAATCACCATACATGTACACAAACAGATTTGGTGTAAATGGAGAATAAGAGAGGACCTAGTACCGCTTCTTCCAGGTGATGTGAAGGTCTGTATCTGCACCCTGTGGTCTCACTACTGGTGTCACCCAGGGTTAGGTACTTGATCCTCTTGTTTCCCTTGTACACACACAAACACATTATCTGTGCACATGTTTGGATGGAGGTGGGACAAACCTAAAACATGCAGGTGGCGTAGAGCAGGTTTATATGAGCCTTTGGAACAATGTTTCAGGAGCTACTTTTATGGACATTAGCAGGACTTGCTGCTTCTCTACAGTGATATTACTGCCGAGTCAAAGACCATCGGTTTCACAGCTTGCATTTTACGTCCGCCTGTGTATTGCATTAGATTTTCTAGTTTGTTTTGCACATTGTCAGTTTTTGCATTCAGAAGAATGGCCATTTGCCGGAATGGCCAGGTGTGAAATGGACTGCCTTGAAAAAGAGTGGAATTGAGTCGAATGGAGTGCCCTTTGACTTTTACGATCAGCCTGTTTGTGCAAAGGGGCTTTGCTTGAAGGACTGTGCTTCCTGGTGTTTTTTCGTGCCTGGTATGGGGAAGCCACACCCAGCCCCCCACCACCCTTACCTCCTTTTACCCAACTCTGTAGCTCAAGTTGATTATCCGCCGCACAAAAGAGATGCCCAATGTGCACCCCATGTACCGAGACGGGCAGTTGTTGAGGCGTAAACTGGGTCCTGTCATCTTCACCAAGAGCAGTTCCAGGTCCGCCTCATCACAGAGCTGCAGGGGAAGCTGAGAATCGAACACCCCATTGAGCACCGACGCAAGCAGAAGTCAGACGACTCGCTCACTGAGGGGGGTCATCGTCACCCAGCGCGCGCAGGAGGACGGGACCTCGTCGGTGGTGGACAAGGTACAGAGAGGTGGCTGGAGCCAGTGATAAGTCATCTCACTGGGCCACATTTGGACCTGCAGAGCAATACAGCACCTTCCAGTAGCKTGTTYCTTGRTTAGTGCTGTWMTTYTAGAGTAACKTTAYCAAGGCMAKKTTCTATACCACACAKATGGACTATGACTAGCGAACAGTTTCTCGCAAACCATATTTCTTGTGTGAATCAGACTAATTGGCAGGATTCCATGGTGATATGCCGCGTTGGCGCTTACCTATCCTTCTGGGAACGTGAATTCTAGTTTCCTGGCGGTCAGGAGGTAATTAGATGATTTCGAGCGCATTCTTGTGACAGTCATTTGTGGAGAGGCAGTCTCCTCCCGCTCTCTCTCTGTCCACACCCAGATCATCATTCCTCCTGACTCGCTGTCCGTCAGAGAAAGTCATCCCTCTCCGCTGTCCCATCTGGTGCCCAAAAATCCACCCCCTGACAAGCAGACCCCTCTGCCCTGCCTCCTCACCCCTCCCAGGGAACACCCCCCCCCCCCAACCTGTGGCGTGTCAGCTCACCCCTCCCTGGACGCTGACCCACAGAGAGCCCACCCCTCCACCCAGGGAACCTAACCCTAATCTGGTGCATGACAGCCCAGTTCCCACCTCCCAGAGGACTTCCCTCAATGGTGTTCCACCATAGGCATTGCAAACCTGACTTTTGACTGTTTAACTTAACAAGCCTTTTTATTCAAGCCCTAACAGATATGAACAAGTTGAAATAACTTGACTCATGAATTAGGTGACTGCGTAGTCTTCTGTTAAGATACTGATATACCACTACGTCTCTTGATATATTTTCCAGTCAGTCCCAATTCGTTCCATCCCTGTTCCCCTTTAACAAACACAAGGCCAGAAGCAAAATTGGTATTTGATTTTACAAAGGTCTGTTGTTTACTGAGGGTTGCCTTTCGTTCGAGTGAAGTCTGACTATTTTTTTCCCTCTGTGGAATGAGACTGGGTCAGAAATTTCCAATGACCACACCATTGGAGAAGTGTAGTTCCCACCCGCCTTGCTTCTGCCCATCAACAGCACACATTCAGTCTCACACTATCAATGAGCTCTTTAGGTAGCCGATAAGCAGAGTTACTCTTGAACACGGTAGTCAGATTGAAGTGTTTCAGGGTTGGACTGCAGTGCTCTATGTTATGAAGGCATTATGTGATGAATCTTACATGTTCATTCTAGTCTGGAATGCAATGCCAGTGGCATTTTCCATTTCAGTCATTAAAAAGACTGATTTCTGTTGGATGTCACGTAAACCCCAGGAGTTACTGCTGTGTCTGGAGACACACATTCAATTCAATTAAAAAAAACATAATTTTACACCGAGGGGAAATTACTTCATAGGGGCAGATGTAATCAGGATAGTGTGGTGATGAGAGACTCTTCTATGTATTAATTAGGTTTTCTGTGATAMATTGAACAGAACATGAACATTGAACAGAATATGAATTGGGAAGGGAGCTCTATTTGGGCAACTGTGTTGTCTTCATGTGTCTTACTGTTTGCGTGTGTGGTTGTCTGTGTGTTTCTGTGCATCTGTTTCTTTCTCTGAGATGTCTTTCTGTGTGTGACCCCGTCCACAGATCATGGCCCAGGGGAAGAGCTCACCCACGGCTCCCCCCAAACAGGCTAACAAGCTGGACAACATGCTGGGCAGCCTCCAGTCAGACCTCCATAAACTGGGCGTCCAGACTGTGGCCAAGGGAGTRTGTGGGGCCTGCAACAAGCCCATTGTTGGACAGGTAACTTTACAAACACACAGAGGCCACATTCATGCAGAACACATACCGGCTGCATGCACACACTCACACTTATATGCACACAGACACACACACTCGCATTCAACTTTACTGAGCTTATTACATACGTTTTCTGGTCCCTTTTGAATGTATTTCATGTTTCTGGGGTTGTTTTTTTCCTTTTGGATATCCTAAGTCCATGTAGGTGAAAATGTGGTCATGATTAGATTGATTGATTGATACACCCTGTTGTCCTGAGCTGCCTATATAGCTTGCATGGTTTGCATTCTCCAATATAATACATTTTAGCTCCTAATGGAAATTAAGTTAAGTACTGCCACCATAGGAAGGTAATTGTTCCACACAGAGCTGAGTCTGAACTGGAGAAACACACTGTTAGCCGATGTAAATCAATCATGCATTGATGTCAATGGGACATTGGCATGGGAAACTGAGTTCAGGTCATACACACATCTCGGGTTAGGATTCATCCCTGGGCCCATACTCATAAAAACTCTCAAAGTAAGAGTGCTGATCTAGGCTCAGTGTTTCCTTTTAGAACATAATGATTAAGATTACATGGATGGGGGGGACCTGATCCTAGTTCAACACTCCTACTAGACAGTTTATTAATACAAGCGCAGATTCACTAAGTCCAGTAATTCAATTCAGGTTGGGGCTGCTAGATTAGATTGTAAGTGTCTGTCTTTTGCCCTCTCCTCCCTGTGCCCAGGTGGTGACTGCCATGGGGCGCACATGGCACCCAGAGCACTTTGTGTGTACYCACTGTCAGGAGGAGATCGGCTCCAAGAACTTCTTTGAGCGGGACGGAGCGCCGTACTGTGAGAAGGACTACCACAACCTGTTCTCCCCACGCTGCCACTACTGTAACGGACCTATCCTGGACGTTAGTATTACACACACAGAAACGAATGCACGCAAACACCCCACTGCTGCTTTTACTACTGCAACGGACCGATACTGGACTTAAGTATTACACACACACACACACACACACGATGCCACTCTGAATCCCACAGACCATCTTTGAGCCATCTTTTCCACACACCATCTCTGTTTTTCATTAGTGTGTCCTGTCTCACTCCACACATCAACACTCACTCATATCCTTGCGCTGACACACTGCACACATGAACACACATGCAAGCATGCTCACACACACACTGCCTGGGGTGAGGCACCACAGCAGAAACAGGGAAGAGGAGACCGACTGAACTTTCGCCTCAGGATAGGCCAGATGATTCACAGGGGCGACAAGCTTCCTCATTGGTCCTGTGTGGTGTATTCATATCACTCCCTTTTCTCCCCTTTGTATTACTGTCTCCCTCTCTCTTCTGACATGCTACTCTGTCCTCAGCAGTGCTGCCATCTGCTGGCTATAGACAAAATGGGCAAAATACTTAAAAATATGATATTATGAATTCAATATGCTAACTGCATTTGTTCCCTACAGAAAGTGGTGACGGCACTGGACAGGAACTGGCATCCGGAACACTTCTTCTGTGCTCAGTGTGGAGCTTTCTTTGGCCCAGAGGGTAAGCTACCCCCCTTTATCTCTCACTTTATCTGTCTCTATTCTTCTCTCTCTGTCTCGCTTCTCTTCCCCTCTCTTTTTCCCTTCTCCTTTCTCTCTGTCCTCTCCTCTCGCTCTGTCGTCTTAAGGCAGTGTCTTTCTCTGCTCCCCCTACAGGCTTCCATGAGAAGGATGGGAAGGCATATTGTCGGAAGGACTACTTTGACATGTTTGCGCCCAAGTGTGGAGGCTGTACCCGCGCCATCCTGGAGAACTACATATCAGCCCTCAACTCCCTCTGGCACCCCGAGTGTTTTGTCTGCAGGGTAAGTGGGTGTGTGCTGTGGTGCTATTCTAAGCTTATTATCCCTAATTTACATATGGTGAGACATACAGTAGCTTTCATACAGTTCTTGAAACAGATTTTTTTTAAATCCTCCAGCACCTTCACCAATCGGATTTGGGTGTGGTTAGATTCTACCTATTATATACAGTTCTTTAGGTATTTCCAAAAACAGTATAGAAAGCTTTGATTGCCTCAGCCATTTTGTGAAAACCTCCTTCACTTTTCTTCCCACCTCTGTGCATTACAGGAGTGCTTCACCCCCTTTGTGAACGGGAGCTTCTTTGAGCACGAGGGCCAGCCCTACTGCGAGGGCCACTACCATGAGCGCCGTGGGTCCCTCTGCTCGGGCTGCCAGAAGCCCATCACAGGCCGCTGCATCACAGCAATGGCCAAGAAGTTCCACCCTGAGCACTTTGTCTGTGCCTTCTGCCTCAAGCAGCTCAACAAGGGCACCTTCAAAGAGCAGAATGACAAGCCCTACTGCCAGGGCTGCTTCATCAAGCTCTTCAGCTAGGAAGCTAGCCCCCCCCCCCCCCCCCCCCCCCCCCCCCCCCCGGCCTGTTTGCGTGTGTGCAGCTGTGTGTGCAGCTGTGTGTGCGTTCTGTGTTCCAAATCTCTACTGTTCTGCCCTAGGTGTGCACTTGCTCACTTCCCTTCATGAATTTAAAAGGAAATGACAGGTGTAAGAAATATGGTGGAAACTCCAGCCCAGTCCTATACCAATCCAATGCTTTTTAAATGTGTGGGAAGGAGTACGCAGGTGCACGCTTCAGAGAAAAAGAAGAGAATCGTGCCACCGTGTGAGTGTTTCTCAAAAGGTGTAGGCTTGGATAGAAGGCCGTCAGTGGCTATGATGAGGAGGCAGAGTTGTTCCTTACTGTGCATGTAGCTGAGATAAGCCTGGCCATTAGAAACACCACAGCCCTCCCTACAGGTGCCTATTTGGAGTAGTTGGAGTGATCATTCCAAAATATATTTTTGTAGTTGCAAAACACTGTCTGTGCAATTGCAAATAAATGCCTATAAACTGTCTCTTGATCTAAAACGCACACAGACAGATTTTTAACTTGAGAAGAGGAAAAACTTTCTGGTCTCTCCCTCCTTCCTTTCTCTTCACTTCTCTAAGACCAGTTCAAACACTTGGTGCTCATTCTCAACTCAATCATAGATCCCTCTCTGCAACCCTCATGGGGGCATTTTACAGCCTGGAATGGCCAAGATATCATTGTTCTATTTTTGTACACTTTTCCTATGGAAACTTTCATATACTTACCAGGACTGCTCAGCAACAGATTTAGTAGATCCATATTCCTTTTCCTTGTTTGCATAATTTTGTTTAACGGAAGTGTGTTTGTACAAAATAAGACACACATTGTTTTAAGAGGCGCGCACACACACTCAAGACTACTGCTCTTTTTGTGCTATGGACTCTCCATTTCTAATTTCAGTACTTCAGTCTTTGCTTCACCGATTCTCATATCAATTCTCAATCATGTGAATCTGATTTCAAAAGGACGTACATTTGAATATTGTCTTGCCCTTTAGGTGGACAGAGGGTGGGGGTGTTTGGGTCATTTTGGGTACCGCACCTTCATTTCGGAGGAACTATGCTCATCCCTCACTTTCCATTAGCTTTGGGTAGGGAGGCATCTCTTAGCCTGGCAACCAAACTGAGCACAGTGTTCTTCAGTCTGGTGTAACCAGGCTAGTTTTTCTTTCCATGAGGAAAATACTGGAGCATGTTGATTTGAAACAGAACATGTTAATTGTGTGCATTTTACCTTATTTGCTACTGTATTCGTTCCCACATTTAGCCAAGTTTTTAAATGAATTAATTCTGAGTGAATGGGGAGTACATTTCTTGGTTTAATGTTTTGCTGTAAATTTAGCCACTGACAATGTGTGTGTTTTCCGTCAATTACTTAAAGACAAAGTAATACAGATAGGCTTGGTCCTTTTAATGTATTTGCTGCCAATTGCTAATACAATCACAACATTTTAGCAAAATTTGGTTTAGTGACATGGCATAGTGTTGTCACTCTTTAGCTCACACTGATATGCAAAGAGCTGGCTCTATGGGCATATATATATATATATTGAAGTCGGAAGTTTACATACACAAGTCCTGACATTTTAATCCTAGTAAATATTCCCTGTTTTAGGTCAGTTATGATCACCACTTTATTTTAAGAATGTGAAATGTCAGAATAATAGCAGAGAGAATTATTTATTTCAGCTTTTATTTCTTTCATCACATTCTCAGCGGGTCAGAAGTTTACATACTAATTGAGTGTATTAGGTAGCATTGCCTTTTAAATTGTTTAACTTGGGTCAAACGTTTCGGGTAGCCTTCCACAAGCTTCCCACAATAAGTTGGGTACATTTTGGCCCATTCCTCCTGACAGAGCTGGTGTAACTGAGTCAGGTTTGTAGACCTCCTTGCTCGCACACGCTTTTTCAGTTCTGCCCACAAATGTTTTTATGGGATTGAGTTCAGGGCTTTGTGATGACCACTCCAATACTTTGACTTTGTTGTCCTTAAGCCTTTTTGCCGCAACTTTGGAAGTATGCTTGGGGTCATTGTCCATTTGGAAGATCCATTTGCGACCAAGCTTTAACTTCCTGACTGATTTCTTGAGATGTTGCTTCAATATATCCACATAATTTTCCTGCCTCCATGATGCCATCTATTTTGTGAAATGCACCAGTCCCTCCTGCAGCAAAGCACCCCCACAACATGCTGCCAACCCCGTGCTTCACGGTTCGGATGGTGTTCTTCAGCTTGCAAGCGTCCCCCTTTTTCCACCAAACATAATGTTGGTCATTATGGCCAAACAGTTCTATTTTTGTTTCATCAGACCAGAGGACATTTCTCCAAAAAGTACAATCTTTGTCCCCATGTGCAGTTGAAAACCATAGTCTGGCTTTTTTATGGCAGTTTTGGAGCAGTGGCTTCTTCCTTGCTGAGCGGTCTTTCAGGTTATGTCGATATAGAACTTGTTTTACTGTGGATATAGATACTTTTGTTCCTGTTTCCTCCAGCATCTTCACAAAGTCCTTTGCTGTTGTTCTGGGATTGATTTGCACTTTTCGCACCCAAGTTCGTTCATCTCTAGGACACAGAACGTGTCTCCTTCCTGAGCGGTATGACGGCTGCGTGGTCCCATGGTGTTTATACTTGTGTACTATTGTTTGTACAGATGAACGTGGTACCTTCAGGCATTTGGAAATTGCTCCCAAGGATGAACCAGACTTGTGGAGGTCTACAAAAAAAATTCTGAGGTCTTGGCTGATTTCTTTTGATTTTCCCATGATGTCAAGCAAAGAGGCACTGAGTTTGAAGGTAGGCCTTGACATACATCCACAGGTACACCTCCAATTGACTCAAATTATGTCAATTAGCCTTCTAAAGAAGCTTCTAAAGCCATGACATCATTTTCTGGAATTTTCCAAGCTGTTTAAAGGCACAGTCAACTTAGTGTATGTAAACTTCTGACCCACTGGAATTGTGATACCGTGAATTTTAAGTGAAATGATCTGTCTGTAAACAGTGGTTGGGAAAATTACTTGTGTCATGCACAAAGTAGATGTCCTAACTGACTTGCCAAAACCTATAGTTTGTTAACAAGAAATTTGTGGAGTGGGTGAAAAACGAGTTTTAATGACTCCAACCTAAGTGGATGTAAACTTCCGACTTCAACTGTATATACATACACACACAGTTGGATTTCAGGCAACAAGGCAATTTCTTATGGACTGGAGAGGCATGCCATCCCCAAAACCTTTTGCGAACAACCCTGGGTTCCTGTGATGTCCTCAGTCACATGGTAATCTGGACACACATTGATCTGGAGTCAGTACCTGGTCTGATTACCAAATGGCACCCTATTCCCTATAAAGTGTACTGCTTTTGACCAGGGCCCATAGGGCTCTGGTCAAGAGAAGTGCACTATATAGGTATTAAGGTGCCATTTGGGGCTTATCAGGGTTGGGGAGTAACTGGTTACATGTAATCTGATTACAAAATAACTCGAGTTGCATTACCAGCAAAACTATTGTAATTAGATTACAGATAATTTTGAAAAACTAGAGTACTTCTTGGTTTACTTTCAATTCAGAAAGGATGTTTGCAGGGAAAAAATACCTTATGACATCTTGTTTTCTTGATGACATTCATTTCAGCATTGAAAAAATAAAATTTAAGCTAGTTTCACCTGAGCGAGTCTGAGAATACTATGATGACACCCCAGATGCATTTGATGGATCSTTTTTTTCTCATTCTAATGCCTCTTAAAGGCCCAGTGCAGTCAAATGTGATTTTTGTTTTGTTTTTTATATATATTTCCACACTGAGGTTGGAATAATACTGTGATGTCTTTTTAGGGTAAGAGCTGTTTGAAAAACAAATGGTAAATGAGTTAATAGACCAATAAGAGTTCCAAACATCGCTGCCATCACTTTCCCCTCCCTACTGAGACCACTCCCAAACAGTCCTACAAATTCTTGCTTGACAAATTGCTCTTTGCTAAGAAGCTATTTTGGTTTCTTTTTGACCATTTGAATTGAAAAAAATCACAATAAGGTACTTTAATTGTTACCCCCAAAAATATTTGATATTGAGAACTGCTGCGTTGGACATTTTTAAGGGTAAAGTAATCCAAAAGTAGTCCTAATCAGATTACGTTATGGAGTTTGGGTAATCCAAAATTTACATTACTGATTACAATTTCGGACAGGTAACTAAGTATCTTAATGGATTACATTTAGAAAGTAACCTACCCAACCAGTCAATGGTCTCAAATAACTGCTATGGGGCAGGTTTGAGCGTTTGTTTTTGTTGGTAGTTGATATACTTATTTAATCATCCACTGTTATATTTTTTTCAAGTGACCTTGTAATGTTTCATATTTGTGTCATTGAAGAAGAGATTTTATCTTTACACATGTTGCTTATATTTTTATGCTAAATCATTTTAAAGGGTTTCCACACCAGTTGTCATCCCTTGGCACGTTGTGTGTGGGTGGGTGTGTGTGTGTGTGTGTGTATATATATATATATACACATACATTTCATTTTAATTTCTGAACACTTTGAAAGAATGAAGATATTTGTGCTAATGCCAAATTTTCAATGCAATGTCTTTAACACTGAGTTACAGTGAGCTCAAAGCATTGGGACAGTGACACATTTGTTGTTTTAGCTCTGTACTTCAGCTCTTTGCTACAATGACTATGAGGTTTAAGTGCAGACTGTCAGCTTTAATTTGAGGGTATTTTCATCCATATCGGGTGAACCATTTAGAAATTACACCACTTTCTGTTCATTGAGGGCCGAAAGTATTGGAACAAATTTACTCATGTGTATTAAAGTAGTCAAGTTTCATATTTGGTCCCATTTTCCTAGCACGCAATAATTACATGTATTATGTCATTTTGGAGTCACTTTTATTGTAAATAATTATAGAATGTTTCTAAACACTTATACATTTATGTGGATGCTACCATGATTATGGATAATCCTGAATGAATTGTGAATAATGATGAGTGAGGAAGTTAGAGGCATGAATATCATACCCCMAAAAAAATTCTGACCTCCCCTGTTATTGTAATGTTGTGTATTGTGGGTATGATATTTGTGCGTCTAACTTTCTCACACATCATTATTTGCGATTCATTCAGGATTAAATGTAATCATGGTAGTGTAACGGATGTGAAATGGCTAGCTAGTTAGCGGTGGTGCGCGCTAATAGCCTTTCAATCGGTGACGTCACTTGCTCGGAGACCTTGAAGTAGTGGTTCCCCTTGCTCTGCAAGGGCCGCGGCTTTTGTGGAGCGATGGGTAACGATGCTTCGTGGGTGACTGTTGTTGTGTGCAGAGGGTCCCTGGTTCGCGCCCGGGTCGGGGCGAGGGGACGGACGTAAAGTTATACTGTTACATTGGTGCCGTGACCCGGATCACTGGTTGCTGCGGAAAAGGAGGAGGTCGAAAGGGGGGTGAGTGTAACGGATGTGAAATGGCTAGCTAGTTAGCGGTGGTGCGCGCTAATAGCCTTTCAATCGGTGACGTCACTTGCTCTGAGACCTTGAAGTTGTGGTTCCCCTTGCTCTGCAAGGGCCGCGGCTTTTGTGGAGCGATGGGTAACGATGCTTCGTGGGTGACTGTTGTTGATGTGTGCAGAGGGTCCCCGGGTCGGGGCGCGAGGGGACGGACTAAAGTTAAACTGTTACAGTAGCATCCACATTAATGTAGAAGTGTTTAGAAACATATTCTTATTTACAATAAAAGTGACTCTAAAATGACACTACATTTTGTGCCCAAAAGAAATGTATGGTAAATAATCTGAAACACAACCAAAAGAATCAGCAAATGCATCCAACAAAGTTGTAGTCACACACGCTTGATGTAATCAATGGATGCTAGGAATACCCTAAAATGAAAGCTGACAGTCTGCACTTTAGCCTCAGTCATTGTATCAATTAAAATCTAAAGTGCTGGAGTACAGAGCCAAAACAACAAAAAATGTGTCACTGTCCCAATACTTTTGGAGCTCACTGTATATGGTGGACTTCCAAGTCCTTGCTGTGATCAGATTGGTGAAGCCGTTATGATGGAGCAGAACAACAATTGCTGCACCAGCCAGTGTCCTGGATTGCATCTCAAACAATTAGTGGCTCCCTCTTATCTAATTTCCTCCATATGCACTGATGTGAAAGTACTGGACAGGCGAAAGCAAACACCTGGAATACAACCTTAATATTGCTGTCACTCAGCCAATAGGTTACAATGAAGTGTAAATGAAGAAGAGACTAATAGGGAATCCATTTTAGACTTCAGATGCACCTCTGGGTTTTGGGGGTGAGCAAAAGAGGGGCAAACAATGAGGATTGCCTCACAGCACAGTATAGTCGGCAGTTGCTGTAAAATTACTACATGTTGCTATTGGGTGAAACTTTGGGTCTGCCCTCAGGCTGGGATGCCATTTCTGATGTGTTTGGAAAGGTTTGGTTTCTTTAACACCCTGAAGACGTGGGTTTTTTATGCACTTTCAGTCTTGCTGTGCCATAGTATCCTTGAGTTTCTCTAGTAGTGCAACTGGGTTGACATGAACATGATGAATCCACATTTCACGTAGCCTGGTTATTGAGGAAATGCTGCTAATGTAATATTCTAAATTAATTTTGAAATGTATAGACTGAGGTGTAACAGAAGTAGGGTTAATAGTACTTCTTATTGACTCTACTTTAAGTCAGGCTCTCTTTCTATGACAGTAAATCCTAAATTGTTCAGTGAATGATCAAGTTAGTGTGCCAAATAATGTATCAAGCGCTGTGAAATATTACTCTGGTAGCCTTTTTATAGCTGTGCTTTGGAGACGCAGACAATGATAACCAGTGTAAGTGCTGCCTGAGTGCCTGAATCTAGTCCTGGACAGTTACACTTCAACGAGTTCCTCAAATTACTGGAAAGAGTAGATTTCTTGAGAGTAGCTATGGCCTCAGGTTT
Source organism: Salvelinus sp. IW2-2015 (assembly GCF_002910315.2). Lineage (NCBI taxonomy): Eukaryota > Metazoa > Chordata > Actinopteri > Salmoniformes > Salmonidae > Salvelinus > Salvelinus sp. IW2-2015. Next base: position 34,328,419 of record NC_036851.1, on the reverse strand, counting down.
AGGCACCAGCCCAAATATTGGAATGGAACTGGGCCCCTTTAAAGAGAGGCTTGAGCACATGTTTGCTTTGATGTATCTCTAGGCCCTTCAAAGTACTATTTTCACCCTGTGTAAATTATCAGGGATTGTAATTGTTTTCTTTTGTCTACATTTATTTATGCTTTTAGCCTACATTTATTTGCTTTAGTTCTCTGCTCTCTCTGAAGTCTCGGAAATTCCAGACCTATGTGGGAGGCAACCTGTCTGATTAGGGAGTCTACTCTGCCTTTTATTGGAAAGTCAGCCTTTTTACTTTAATCATTTGATCCCCTTAGTTCCCTACAGATAAATTATCCCCCCACCCATACTGTATGTAATTCGTTTTTTTTACTTTACCTCACCTGTTTTATTTCCCCATGTACCGTCGTTGTGTTTTCTGGGATGCTATATGGTACCTGATTGCTGATACGTTTTAATTAAATGTGATGGATGCCAATATATAGATTTTATTTCGGACACTGTCATTGATTTTGTCTCGATTACACAAGACACACACATTAAATGCTCAGAGCTTACACTATAAACAAATGGGTATGGATGGATCTTTTAGTTTTATTTTATCATTTGCGCCATCTATTTTTCTTTTGATCTTGACAAACTCCCGTCACCATTCATCTGCGTTCCGTGCTTGCGCCGCACCGGTAGAGCACCGCCGGTGTGGACAGGGCCATAAAATGAACGCACCCAGAGKCAGCAACCGACAAATGAGTGACACAGATGGTGGCCAATCATGTCTGTGGAACAGAGTAGTCGTAATAGTTTGTGATTGGCTGTTTGTGCTGTATATTATTTTTTCGCTTCCGGTTTCGTTCTCTTTCTTTCACGCRTCCTTACTGCGAGGTAAGGGGTTTTCACCGGCTTGAGTCTTCATGTACGATTACACGTTAAAATGTGTTTTGCTATATTGGGTGAAAAATAATTTGTTTATTACAGTAAACTACAGTACTATGGTAATATGGAAACATAATTATGATGACGTATTCTTAGTTTATATTCTATTTTGTCTGTGCGGCCTCCTTGGCACGGTGATTACCGCCATGTGCCACCATTATTACTGTTACATTTAAGCTGACGTTAGTTTATTACTAATATTCCGGTTCATCATAAAGCCACGTACATATACAAGTCGTAACTAGCAATAGAGATAAGGTATACTCTTGGTATAATGTCAGCTAACGTTAACTGCTCAAGATAATATTTTTTTTTGCCGTGAAACAGCTAACGTTATTGCTTGGATGCTAGTGGGTGAATGACTGCCAGTTAGATGGCTTTAGTGACTATGTTACTAGTTACTGATGGGTGTCATTGATTTGAACCTGCTGCATGTCTAAAATATATATTTTTTTTCCTTAGATAATATACTGTCTTTAAACCAGCTGTTAAAGCGATCCTTCGAAGCACTGCAAAGATGCCGAGGGAAGACAGGACCACGTGGAAGTCCAACTATTTTATGAAAATCATCGTAGGTTGACATAACACTTGACTTTRAGAACAATAATGCTTGGAAGTATAGAACCATATCTTATGTTTGACCATTGACAGAGCAGGATAAGTTACAGTGCAGCTTGTGCAGTACTGCTCTCATTTCCCCTGCATCCCACAGCTGACAGGGATGCTTGGTCTCAGACACTTGCATGGTAGTGAACTGGATAAATATTTTGCTTAGTCTTGCTTATACAATGGTAGAGGGTTTACATTTCCTCAAACTGAATTTACAACTGCTTGTTTGACTAACTTGCTATTCTTTGCAGCAACTGCTGGATGACTACCCCAAATGCTTCATTGTGGGTGCAGACAATGTGGGCTCGAAGCAGATGCAGGCCATTCGTCTCTCTCTGCGTGGGAAGGCTGTGGTGCTCATGGGTAAAAACACCATGATGCGCAAAGCCATCCGTGGCCACCTGGAGAACAACCCTGCCCTGGAGAAGTACGTTCTAAACTAACACATTTTGGTCTGAATGGCTAGGTGAAACTTTTCAAATCTATTTAACTAGCCGCTGATTGGCTATTTGCAAAACATTTACATTTAAGTCATTTAGCTGACGCTCTTATCCAGAGCGACTTACAAATTGGAAAGTTCATACATATTCATCCTGGTCCCCCCGTGGGGAATGAACCCACAACCCTGGCGTTGCAAGCGCCATGCTCTACCAACTGAGCCACACGGGACCGACAGATTAAGTTAGTGCAGCTTGTTCTGCTCTGTCGTTCCCCCTGCAAAACTTGTTTCCTACTATTCCGGTCTGTCTGCTTCCCACGGCTTATAGGGACACTTGGTCTCAGACACCTTTTCTCAGTCTTGCTATTTGTGTCATTTGCAGTTTTATGTGCAATGTTGACATTGTTGCTGTCTTCACAGGTTGCTGCCCCACATCAAAGGAAATGTGGGCTTCGTCTTCACCAAGGAGGACCTGGCTGAGATCCGGGACATGCTGCTGGCCAACAAGGTTAATGTTCTTTCTGACCAGGCGCTGAGTTGGAACCTCTGGTCTTAACCTTTCAGGTACAAGTGGGACGCTTTCGTCCCACCTCGACAACAGCCAGGGAAATTGCAGGGCGCCAAATTCAAAACAACAGAAATCCCATAATTAAAATTCCTCAAACATACAAGTATTATACACCATTTTAAATATAAACTTCTTGTAAATCCAACCACAGTGTCCGATTTCAAAAAGGCTTTACGGCGAAAGCACACGACGCGATTATGTTAGATCTGCGCCTAGCCACAAAAACCATCCAGCCATTTTCCAACCAAGGAGAGGGCTCACAAAAGTCAGAAATAGCATTAAAATTAATCACTTACCTTTGATGATCTTCATCTGGTGGCACTCCCAGGTCGCCATGTTAGACAATAAATGTTTGTTTTGTTCGATAATGTCCCTCTATGTACAAAAACCTCTGTTTTGTTGGTGCGTTTAGTTCTGAAATCCAAAGGCAYAAGGCGCGCACAACATCAAGACGAAAAGTCAAAAAAGTACAATAAAAGTTAGTAGAAACATGTCAAACGATGTTTAAAATCAATCCTCAGGTTGTTTTTGTCATAAATAATCAGTAATATTTCAACCGGGCAAAMGCTTCGTCAATAGAAAAGGAGAAACAAGAAATGCGCGCTCCCGGTCATGCGCAGGACTYGTTGCTGTAAGTGCTGTATCTCCCTCATTTTTCAGAGTAGAAGCCTGAATCAATGCCTAAAGACTGGTCACATGTAGAGTCTTTGTATGGTGGATAGGCTTTCAATGGAAAAACAGCCTTTCAAAATAATAGTACTTCCTGATTGGATTTTCCTCAGGTTTTCACCTGCCATATCAGTTCTGTTATACTCACAAACATTAGTGTTTTCTATCCAAATCTACTAATTATATGCATATCCTAGCTTCTGGGCCTGAGTAGCAGGCAGTTTAATTTGGGCACACTTTTCATCCRAAATTCCGAATGCTGCCCCCTACCCTAGTGAATTTAAGGTTAAATTGTCAACTTGTGGGGGGTGTTTTTATCCAAAATGCCACCCTATTTGCTTTATAAAGCGCTACTTTTGACCAGGGCACTATATAGGGGATAGGATGCCATTTGGAACACATACAATATTATTAAATAGTAATAAATGGTATAGCCCTTGATGTAGAATCACGTTTCTGGAGTCTGCTTAAAATATGAAATAACGATGCAGGATAAGTTACAGTGCAGCTTGTTCAGTACTGCTCTGTCGTTCCCCCTGCACACATCAACTAGTTTCCTACTATCCCTGTCTGTCTACATCCCACGGCTGACAGGGACGCTTGGTCTCAAACATAATTTCCTGTTGAATTTGCTCAGTCTCATGGGATGTACCCATGGACTCGACTCTTTTGTTTGAATCGGAGCCATAGCTGGATTGCCCCCAAACCTCTGTCCCTCAGGTGCCAGCTGCTGCTCGTGCCGGCGCTATTGCCCCCTGTGACGTGACTGTGCCAGCCCAGAACACTGGGCTTGGTCCTGAGAAGACCTCCTTCTTCCAGGCCCTGGGCATCACCACCAAGATCTCCAGAGGAACCATTGAAATCCTGGTAAGTGGGACGACTGCAGTCTAAGTCCTCAGGCAGTAGCTCAGCCAGTCTGCTTAGTGGGCTCTACTTTAGACTAATGGGATAGTGGAATTACATTGTAATACATCCTCTAAATAAGAGGTGCTCTTCAGTGATGAGACGATGACGAGTCGGAACAGGACACAGTCTCTCTGCGGTCACTGGGTCAGAGTCACGTTCTGTGTCTCTGGGTTCAGCTCCCCAGGGCAGTGTGTTTTTTCAGTTGAAGACATCGAGGCATTTGTCTGAGAAGGGTTTCCTGATTTGATCAAATATGTTGCTGGCTGGATAGATAGATAACTTTGAGCTGTTGCTAGGCTTTGTTGTGTTCCATGTGTCTAATACACAAGTACTGATTTGTGTAGGGTTAGTATTGTAATGTTTTCTTCTATAGAAAACAATAGGGCGTTTCGGAAAATGAAATAAACTGGACGAAGTGTCTCATCCCTTAATTTCTCCCTACAGAGCGATGTGATGCTCATCAAGCCTGGAGACAAGGTGGGAGCCAGTGAGGCCACGCTGCTCAACATGTTGAACATCTCGCCCTTTTCCTTCGGTCTGCTCATCCAGCAGGTGTATGATAGCGGTAGTGTCTATAGCCCTGAGGTGCTCGACATTACTGAGGATGCTCTGCACGCCAGGTTCCTGGAGGTGAGGAAGCGCGTGCACACTGTCTTGTAAAGATACTTTGAGTCCATGACCCAAAATCTATTTATTATTATTGATGCCTTGAATAGTAAATGAAACTGACTAAAATGTAGTACTGTGTCCCATTAAGTCTTAATTAGTTTCCCCTTCCTCCTTTGTCTTGTCTCAATATTTTATGTTCTGAAAACAAGTGAAAATGAACACTGTAGCTGTCAAGTTCAGGAACGTATTCTCTTAGTTTTTGAGGAAGCAGGATAAGTTACAGTGCAACTTGTTCAGTACTGCTCTGTCGTTCCCCCTGCACACATCAACTAGTTTCCTACTATCCCTGTCTGTCTGCATCCCACAGCTGACAGGGACGCTTGGTTTCAGACACAAATTTAGCAAATATGTACTGGAACAGTCAGACTTGAGTGAAGTGCTGAAAGTCGCGGTCATGCCTGTCCTGACCACAACTTGTTCTCTTTCAGGGTGTGAGGAACATCGCCAGTGTGTGTCTGGAGATCGGATACCCGACTCTGGCCTCCATTCCCCACACCATCATCAACGGCTACAAGAGAGTCCTGGCTGTTGCCGTGGAGACTGACTACTCCTTCCCCCTGGCAGACAAGGTATAGCATCCCACCCACATTTGGACCACATGATATTGAAATGGATGACTGATCAAATGCTGGCCCAGTCCACAAACAAAACCTAGCCCTCAGGATGTTGCTGTAAGTCTGAAAGAATTTATAAGTAATATGGTCGTAGTGCCACCTTGCCCTCTAGGTTAGGAATGTTCACCACATTGTTTATGCCTGTCAAATCCTTGATTGTAACATCTACATAGGGATAGGGGGCCACAGTTTGATTCTTGAATAGGCCACAATTGAGTGTCCCAGCTGCAGGATAAGTTACAGTGCAGCTTGTTCAGTACTGCGCTGTCGTTCCCCCTGCACACATCAACCTGTCTGTCTGCATCCCACGGCAGGCAGGGACGCTTGGTCTCGGACACCAGGTCATCCATTGGCACGTTATCTCCATAGATTTCTACATTTGAGTTAACATTGCTTCTCTACCCCCTCTTTTCCCAGGTGAAGGCTTACCTGGCTGACCCCACTGCCTTCGCTGTTGCTCCTGTGGCTGTGGCCGAGACTGCCGCTGCCCCAGCCGCCGCTAAGGAGGAGGCCAAGGAGGAGTCTGAGGAGGGCTCGGACGACGACATGGGCTTTGGCCTATTCGACTAGAAGGCAGCCGACACTACTCTTATGGTTGCTGACCCAATTCAAGAAGATCATTGAATGTAATAAAAACCTCCACAAAATCAAACCACTTTTGTGTTCATGTTTTAGCCAAGTGGCTGAGTGTAAAGTCATGTTTTGGGCCACAACCTAATTGGTATGGAACACATGAATGAGGTTCTAGTCAGGTCAGACTGTTCAATATGCGGTAAAAGAAAAACATCAAACCCTAACTCTTCAGAGTATCCTGACCCGAAAGGAAGGCAGGGAAGTTTGTAACCTGTGACAAAGCAAAGATCCGAGTTTTCAAAATTCCTGAAAATATGTAAGCTACCCAAGAATATAGATGTCAATGGGTAAAGATATTAAACAAATGCCATTGGGTAGACTTGCAATTGCAAGGATTATGCAGAGGATTAATGAAGTTCAGAAACTAGACTAGTTAATCTGTCCTTCATGTGTGTGTCATGCGTTTATTTGAACTGCTAGCCCCATGGTTTCTCCCTCAGCCAGTGATATATCTAGGGTTGCTTGAAAGGGTAAGAGATGTTGAGGAAGGAGTAGATTCAGTTGTAAGTGAACACAATATGCTTTCTTTATATTCACAGATGGTCCTAAGGACCCTAAAACAAGGTCAGGTGCAGCTTTTAGTGTTCCTGAGTTTATGGTGGCAGTGACAGCAATGGATAATTTCTGTTTACTCAATGGAGTTGTTGGCCATACTAGTGGGTGGAGGAGGTGAGGCCAGACAGAGTAGTAATTGGCTTGGTCTCCTGTGCTGCATTGATGAGCTTAAATTAATTTGTCTCAGCAGGCAGTGCATGTATAGAGTGAAACGGATGGGGGTATTTGTGATGTTCCTCTGGGTGCCAGCTCATGTGGAAGTAGAGTGGGATGAGGTGGATGTTATCCCCAAGCAGGCTCTTAAACATCCTAATGTTGAGATGGAATTGTCAATCAGTAAAGCAGTAGCCAATGGGTTAATAAGAACAGTGAACATATCAAACTGGGAGGTGTGATCATTATCAGGAGAAGATGGAGACAGTGGAACATGTTCTATTTCAGTTCCAGAAATATGGGCGGGAAAGGGAGCAATTGTTATTATATTTGAGGAGTAATGGGGTTAAAGAGCCAGGATTAAGTTAACTGCTGCATAATTCTTCAGGGGATGGAGCATTTCATTATGTATTTCATTTCCTTGGGTAGATTTGGGGCGGCAGGTAGCCTAGTGGTTAGAGCGTTGGACTTGTAACCGAAAGGTTGCAAGATTGAATTCACCAGCTGACAAGGTAAAAATGTGTCCTCTGCCCCTGAACAAGGCAGTTAACCCACTGTTCCTAGGCCGTCATTGAAAATAAGAATTTGTTCTTAACTGACTTGCCTAGTTAAATAAAGGAAAAATAAATGATCATATTGGGTAGGATTTAGACCTTCACTGTCTCTGTTCCACACTTCAGTCCAGTTGGTGGCGGTAATGCACCGTAAAGTTGGTAGCCAACCACCATATAAACTCCACAGAAGGAAAAAGACGAGTGGCAGCATACTCATTAAAGCGTTCAGTCTGTGCGGAAGTACTACCCGAAGAAGCTAGCTGAAAGGAAAACGTCCACTATGGCTGAGGTAAATTACATTGATCGTTTTAACTGTATTTAGGCATTGACAACTAAGCCGTGTCTAACTAATTGAATAAACATTTCACAATTTGGTGGCTGCCTGTACTGTGGTGCTTGGTTTACTAGCCAAGCAAGATGTTGTCAACAAATATGGCTAACGTTAGCTAGCCCTCTGTCCAGACTGAGCCTTCTGTGTAGCTAGCTAGATAGCTTTTAAGGTTAACTTAATAACTAGGCTAATGATGGACGCAAATGATCCCATGATATTTGTTCAATTCATGCTTTCAGACGCACAACTTGCAGGACCTGCGACATCAAGCAGCCGTCGCCTCCAAAGTGTATGTCCAGAGGGACTACAACTCGGGTACAATCTGCAGGTTCCAGACCAAGTTCCCCTCTGAGCTGGAGTCTAGGGTATGAGACCATACACACTTTTAATTATCTTTAAAAAAAAAAATTAGATATTTTTAAGCATATATATTTTTTAATTGCAACACTAACAATATTACACATCAATACAGGGACATTCCTGTGAATACAGGAATCCCCCCCCCCCAAAAAATAATAAAAAATTCAGGACATCATTAATATGTGACAAGGCAATGAGACATTAACAGACATTCAGAGACATGACTTCTAATACTTTTTTCAACTTTTTAAGTTTCACAACTTTGAGGGATTTATAACAGTTCAATGAAGATTTTTTTTCCCCAAAATAAGTGATGTTTCCACCCATTTACATTTGTGAATATGGTATTTGGCCAAGAGAATAATAATATGAATAAAATAGTTATGATCGGAATTGCAAGGATAAGCATAATGCCAATTAACATCAAAGGTAAACGTAGGTAATTCTGGAGATTTTATACACAACCATTCATGAATTTCAATCCATTGTTTACTAGAATGGCGGCATGAAAAAAAAACAAGTGCTCTATAGATTCTGAATCAGAGGAACAAAAAATACAAGGCATTTTGTCAAAATTGAATCTTTTGTGCAAGAAATCATTAACAGGGTAGATGGAAGAAAATATTTTAAAATTAGTTTCTTTAACTTTTGACCATAGCATGGGAAGGTTACTTCCATAGCAATATATTGAATTATAATCACCAAAAATTACCTAATTAACTCCCAATTGTATCCACTTATTGTTGCATTTTTTTATCCATAAGATTCAAGTCATCATTTTGTAAACTTGGAAAAGAGGGAACAACCTCATATAAGTGTTAATAAGTCCAAGTAAATGAAGTGGAATTGCTTTGCAAACCTTCGTATATTCTCTGAGTAATATTAACCTGAAATTTACCAACAAACTCAAACTGCAAAAACTCCCCAGTGTTGTCTACCAAAACATACAAAATGAATACCCTTGTCAAACCAAAGGCATTTGAAAATGGATTTCCTATTAATTTTAATAACGCTATTATTCCAAATCAATGTTTTGTGGGGGGAAAATGTTCCTGAAATGTAATTTGCTGGTGAAACTTCACAAAATCACATTTCATTAGGAATTCAAGTCTACCAAGTTTAATAAACAGATTGTTAGGGATATGATACCACAGAGGTAGGATTAGACAGACCAATTTCAACCATTTAATTCTAAAAGCACCCACTAACAACAATCAATAGCCTGTAAACCTCCACGATCATAGTTTTTCACTAATTGTGATTTCCAAATATAATGCATTTTATTCCTCGAAACAAATCTAAATATAACAGAATTGACTTTATGTTATTAGAAGAAAGAAAAAGGGACTGACTTGGGGAAACCATGTGTCTTGGACAAAAGAATACGACCCAAAATTGAGATCACATTGCAGCCACTGACTTAATGAAACTCATGGAATTAATCCTATTATCGATGTTTAAAGATTCTTTATCTGATACGTTTTTTAGTGAAAACAATTCCTAAATATTTAACGTCCTTTTTAACCGTTATGGAGGCAATGTTGACGGAGTCACAGCAACAAATATGATCTCATGCCAATTCATTAAGCTTGAGAGTCAACCCAGAGGCCATAGAACATTTCTTGATTCTGTCAATAGCCAAGGGAATAGCCACTCTATCCTTTAGGAAAAGGGTAGTATCATCTGCAAATTGACTGATATTTATATCTTTACCAAAAAGATCCCCTTTTAAATTCTCAGATTTGTTAAGAAAAACGGCTAGTAAATCTGTGGCTAAAATAAATAAGAGGGGATATTGGACAACCCTGTCTAATTCCTCTGGCAATAGAGAAACGAGGGGATGTGCCATTACTCATACCCACCGAACTGCTAATATCATCCTTATCACGTTACAGAAATTCTCCCCAAACCCAAAAGTAGAGAGTTCTAAATAAAAAGTTGTGTTCTAAAGTGTCAAAAGCCTTAAAAAAAAAATATATAAAAAAAATATAAAGCCTTTATCATCATATCTAAAACCAATTGTATATGGTTATGGATACTCCTTCCTTTAATGAAGGCTGCTTTGAGTTTCACTGATTTTTATATCAAGGCCTTTTTTCAGTCTATTGGCATAGACATGGGCTAGTAACTTCCATCACGTTGTTGGCAACTGCCTAGGTCTCCAATTGTCCAGGTAAAGAGAGTCCTTCTTTGGTTTGGGTATAAGAACTATTAGTCCCTGTCTCGAAGGAGGTAAGATAGCATTAGCAATACCCACTTTGTAGACAAAGCAATAACTCTAATATCAGGCCAAAAATGTAGCTAGGAGTCAGGCCATCCAGTCCAGGAGATTTACCTATAGGCATTTGTTTCATGGCTTGGTCCAACTCCAGTAATATCTATATCAGAATCACATCATTTCTTAAACCTTTCTATAGGCTAAATAGAGTTATTAACTGAATCAAAAAAGGAATCCAAGTCGCCTTCTGAAAGATGAGATTGATATAGTGAACTGTAGAAAGAGTATTTGTCTTATTAATCACTTCAAGATCATCAGATATATTGTCACTTACATAAATTGATGTAATACTATGCCTAGTCTGCCTACTCTTCTCCAAATGAAAGAAATAAGATGTTTCTTTTTCACCTTCTTCAATCCATTTGGCCTTTGAACAGATGAAGGCACCCTGTGCCTTATCGTTGTATATGCCATTCACATTGGCATTTGGCAAGCTCTGCTTTTTCATCTTGATTTAAATCAAGTTTATTGCTCAACCTGTTAATATCAACAATAATATCCATCTGCTTGGAGAATCTTTTCTGAGCTAGCATTTTACCAGTAGGGATGGCAAGACATCGAATTCTGAATTTAACCATTTCCCATTTGTTAGTAGAAGAGAGAGCATAATAGAGGCAGGTCTCTCTGATAAGAGCTTTAGTCTGTAAGCAAAATGACTTTTCTTTAAAAGAAAAGGGTTACATTTCCAGTATGCTTTAGTAAATCTCTTGTCATTATCAAAAGGAAAGAATAATGGCACAATGGTGTGTCAGAGGAGCTGAGGAAATACAAGATTCATAAGATTGGAAGATACCAACCAATAATCAATTCTAGATTTTAATTGTCTGTCGCTAGTTGTAGAGTTGAACCAAGAAAATTGTTGTAAGGTTGGATTCTGTTAACGCCAAATATCGGAAAGGAGCATCAAGAGCAACATTATAATCACCTCCAACAATGTTATCTGTAAAATATTAGTTTTTCAACTCAATTAAGAATTTACTAATAGATGTTCGAAACATTTTTTGGCAGTATGTAATAACCATAAATATTTACCTTTTATGTAACGTAATTTCTAAAACTGTCCAAAATTAAGTCATCTGAGGAATGTGTCTCTTGAAATAAAAAAAACTATTGGACTTTAATGAATCTTTACAAAAACAAAAAATTGCCTTGCGTTTTTTAAATTGTTCTGTAAAGCCCTGGTATGCAAGGATAAAAATGAAAGAGAAATAGAGTTGTCTAGAATAAACAGGGACCCTGAATAATATAAATGTAGCATACGTTTTCAATGTTTTGTTGACGAATAGTAACGACCATAAAAAGGAAAATAAATGGATAGATCGTGTTATATTAATAGATTAGATCGTGTTATATTAATAGATTAGATCTTCAATTGAACTCTCAAACTTAATAAATACATCTCTGAAAGCTAATCAAGCCATATGAAAAATAAATGGAGATTTACTTACATAATATCGATCTTAAAACACAATGAATAAAAACGGATATCTTAGTAAGCCATCAAATGAGAAACAAAAACCACAGTGTGCTTACGTTGGTCAATGTTCACATCCAAAACTCGCCACTACGAACAGTAAGGCCCTATGCAATATCACCTATATGCGGTGTTCAGATAAACGATTGCATGAATAAACTTACCAGTTGAAACGGTATATGGCTTCATTAGCCTACTACTGTATAAGCAGGCCAACTCGTAAAGCATAAATCAGTCAGTCACTTCGCTTCCACCCTGTGGCCGTCAATGACAGCAAACCCCTCGCGAAAGCCCCCCCCCCCCCCCATCTTAGCCTCATCGACTTGTGGCCACAGCTTCGAACGGGCATCCCTGTCACGCTTGCTCAAATCTTCTGCAAAGCGAATGCCCTTCTCCCTGCAGATCAGCGCAAATTTGGCAGCTCTCCACACCTCGTCTCTCACGTTCCTCAACGCAAACATAATGATGACCTGTCTGTGTCTTCTCCTTTCTCTTATCTCCGAGACGGTGTACCCTGAACATCTCAGTAGATGTTGTATCGGGGATATGTAACAAACCTTCCCAATGTCAATCACAATCTTCTCTGATATTCTCACCATCAGTTTCAGGTAGCCCATTCAGTCTCAGCCCTCATCGGCACTTGTATCGATTCTGTTCAGCACTGGCTGTGCTGTGCGCAGCTCCTCGTTTTCTTTTGTCAGGGCATCAACTTTATTTTTCAACAGTTTTGCATCATCTGGTAATATTAATGCCCGCTGCATTAAACTATGTAGTTTTGGAAACGTTTGCAATTGGGAGGGTATTTTTATGAAACCTCTCAAAGCCATTAATCCGATCTTGTTCGTCAAATTTCTTGTTTAAACCCTGGAGTGCCTCGAAGATGGCTTCATTGGTGATAGGCTGGGATGGTTGAGCCTGCCCGGCGTCACTTTCTCGTAGTCTCTTCAGGTTGGAGAGTTTCGAAGGGGTTATTTGGACCGAAGACTAATTCCTCCGAACTCTGTACCGTTACTTCTGGGGTAGTTTCAAAATATTCCATATAGTTGATGGGATCTACCTCGTTTACGACCGCTCCCTCTACATTTTGCTAGCTTCCATCTCCGCTAATGTTACAGTACTAGCTAGCTAGCTAGCTAGCTAGCTAGGCTTGGCTGAACTTGCTTGACGTATAACAAAGTGGAAAAGTGATTCAGTAAACCATCAAACTAATAAAAAATTCAAAAAGGCCGCAAAAATGTTTTAACTGTAATCATCGTCAAACTCAAATTAGGGTTTGAATTAAATTTTAAAGTTCAGGAGCTCAGTTTAACGCGACCACTCACTCCGCCATCTTGTCCCCGGCCGTCGACCACACACAGCTACTAAGTAGACCGCTGTTCAAATAGAATTGTCATACATTCCTTCAGTTTGTGTAGTCGGTGTACTTCTCCATTATTGCTCAGTGACTTTGGTCGTGCAGAGCTCTTACTGAGGGGTCGATGGGCATAATTTTTTTCAGGTTGACAGGCAACAGTTTGAGGAGACGATGCAGACGCTCAACAACCTCTATGCTGAGGCTGAGAAAATTGGTGGCAAGTCTTACCTGGAGGGCTGCTTGGCCTGCATGACCGCCTACACTATCTTCCTCTGTATGGAGACCCATTATGAGAAAGTAGGTCCCTCAGTCTTCTCCATAGAAGTATGCAGGCCAAGGGTTGGTCCCTGTGGGCCAGGGTCTAAAGTAGTGCACTTTACTATATTGGGAATATGTTGTCATTTGGGACTGAACCTATGTTTTATGACGTGGCCATATTAGGTGTAGTATTTTTTTTTTAGGCCAAGCCATGAATTGGTGAAAGGGCTTACTTTCTTTGTCTCTAGGTATTGAAGAAGATCGCTAGGTTCATCAAGGAGCAGAATGAGAAGATCTACGCTCCTCTGGGACTGCTGCTTACAGACCCAATAGAGAGAGGTCTCAGGGTTGTATCCTTTACTGTCCCAGAGGCTCACACTAACAGAGGTTGCACAAATGCCACCATAATCCCTTTATATTTTCCTTTGGCTCTGGTTAAAAGTAGTGCACTGTAAAAGGAATAGGATGCCATTTGGGATGCACAGCTAGACCTTTCTTGTGTAACTGTCTTGCATTTCTTGCTGGATCCCAGCTTCCTTAACTAACCCCTCCCCAGGTTGAAATCACCATCTTTGAGGATCGAAGCATTGGCTCCGGAAGATAAACCACACCAAAGGTGAGTGTTTTCTCTGACATTCACCTCATTTAAATAAGATTTTCTCTCATCCTGTTAACTCTTAACAGGGGATACCAATGGAAATAAGTTTCACAGCAACCTCACAAGGGCTTAGGGTCTATATAACTAGAAATAATAGAATAATATTGACTTGGAGATACTGTCAAATGATATGTCTTGACTTACATTCCCTATGGTTAACGAGCAGCAATGTTCAGAAAAGCAATGTTATTTGACAAATCCACTGCTCCCTGCCTCCAGCTGTCAGGACTACCTTCACATTATTGTTAATTTGAAGTGTTTTTGCTCTTATGCAGGATGGCCTATTTCACCTGGTGCTTCCCAATTGTCTCACCACACCATCAATGATTCCTTATGGATGTAGATATAATTGTTTTTATTTATTTCACATACGAGATGGGAAATGTGCACTAGTAGTCTCTATCCCAGAGAGACCAACACTCCCTGTTTTTACATGTTTATTGAGATGATTCATTTTAACGTGCAAAGTCTTATTCTAGTTAAGCAAGACCACACCTTTAGTATGAATGGTGCCATTTTGTTTTATATTGACATTTTTAAACCTTTACTCGTAATTAAAGGTGCACTGTGTAATAGGTCAATGCAAATAGCCCTTAAAGGTATATTCCACCCACAGTTTTTAAACCTGTGTTTTAATATATCCTCTCTGCTTCACCAAAATGTACATAATTAGTCAAATGGTTCCTTACCTTGACAGTAGTCTATGGGCCAGGAGAAACTGTAATCCACCACAGTTCAGATATTTACTTTAGCAAATACAATGAGAGGGAATGGGGCAGTGCTAGCATGTTCCAAACACATGGATTCTCGTTCCTGGAGGTTACAAACGTAAACGATGTACAGTAACACAGCACATTTTCTGAGTTATGGTTTGTTACTTCAGGTACTTCTAAGTTGTACTTCTCAAAAACCAACTATAAGCTTTTGCTAAAATGTTGCTGCTCCATTTGTATGTATACTGAACAAAAATATAAATGCAACAATTTCCACGAAATTACTGGGTTACAGTTCATATAATGAAATCAGTCAATTGAAATAACCATAGATCAGGGCCTAATTATTTTTTCACATGACTAGGCAGGGTGGGCCTGGGAGGGCATAGGCCCACCCACTGGGGAGCCAGGCCCAGCCAATCAGAATGAGTTTTTCTCCACAAAATGGCTTTATAACAGACCGAAATATTTCTCAGTTTCATCAGCTGTCCGGGTGGCTGGTCTCAGACGATCCCGTAGGTGAAGAAGCCGGATGTGGAGAGCCTCGGCTGGCGTGGTTACATGTTGTGAGGCCGGTTGGATGTACTGCCAAATTCTTCAAACAACGTTGGAGGTGGCTTATGGTAGAGGAATGAAGATTAACTAATTTGGCAACAGCTCTGGTGTAAATTCCTGCAGTCAGCATGCCAATTGAGACATTGGTGGCATTGTGTTGTGACAACTGTACTTTTTAGTGGCCTTTTATTGACCCCAACACAAGGTGCACCTGTGTAATGATCATGCTGTTTAATCAGCTTCTTGATATGTCACAAGTGTCAGGTGGCTGGATTAACTTGGCAAAGGAGAAATGCTCACTAACAGGGATGTAAACAAATGTGTGCACTAAATTTGAGAAATGTTTTTGTGTATGGATCTTTTATTTCAGCTCATGAAACATGGGACCAACACTTTACATGTTGCGTTTATAATTTTGTTCAGTATAATTGTCAGAAGATAACGTATTGATTTGGTGTGTGTGTACTTTTGATCATCTTGTAGACACAGGCTATTTGATATGAACTTGTTTCGTATGCAATGTTGTGTGGGTTTGTATTATGGTGTCTGTTCTATAATGACAGTTCACCAGTGTTTAAGCACACAGTAAGAATCAGGTTTTCACATTGGCTAGTTTTAATTTATGAATGTGGATGAAATTGTTAAATCACATACTGGGATATGACCTCAATGTTCTCACTGCTTAGCTTGACTAAATGTGAATTGACAGGAATTGTGACTCCAACCCTGACTGTGGTTCAACAGTCAGTTTCTAGACTACCCCCTATCCCTGATATTGTCCAATATGTGTAAATAATTATTGACTACAAATCCACCACAGAAACCTTGATGCATGCGTTGAATCCCAAGACAGGAATTAAAAGCCAATCTGTTGTTCTTGTTATTATATGTAATGTAATGTGTATCTACAAATAAACTATTTTCTTGAATAATCTGTGAAGCCATACTCAATTAAATATAGCTCACATTGCATAATATTTTTTATTTTTTTACTATATAACCAGTGATCACAGCTAGACAAACTGCAAATTAGTGAATAACATTTTTAATTGCAGTCAACAATATCCTACGATCAATGGAGTGAGTCATCGTTAGTTAGCAATAATGAAATAGTTTATGAATGCATTCTGCGCCTGTTCGCAAGGGGGCACAATTACACTGAGAAGGAACCTGCAATAATTATTCGGAAGGGGCTGGCTGCTTTTTCATCAAGCGTTGGGTGTGTGCTTTGGAATTATTTCAGAACTTTTTTTCTTGGTAATTTATTACTTGGGCATCTTTTTAACTGACAAACTAAAGGTTAGAACAAAATGTCTGTTTTATAATTGAAACGGCTTGATTGAAAAGCTTCTGTTCAGCATTTGCTAGCTAGCTAAGTTAGCTAGCTAAACTTAGCAACGGACCACTGTATGGGCCAGGGATCTCCAACCCTATTCTTGGAGCGCTGTCCTGTAGAGTGGACACATAATATTGGACAAAGCTACCGTCTTCTGTAAATGTGGGATTTAGCTGATAGGGAATTTAACGTAAGCCTGGAAATGTTTTCTTAAAGTGCTTGCTAGATGTAGGATTGGGTTGTTGTAACCACACTGAGGTGTATATATGAACGGTTGTCGCACTGAGTCAACTGCCTCCCCACCGTTCATCATGAAATATACTATTATTTTGCAGCTACAAAGTGCCAACATCGCCACCCTGGCGTTTCCTTGTTTTGATGGCTGTTATCTTCCCAAGCAAGAAAATGAATTTGTTCACACAGTCCTGCACGAACTGGATGCTTACCTACAGAGAGAGAAACAGAAAAGGTAAGCTGCCATTTCCTGCATTCTGTCACAAACATAAGTTGAGGGCTTGTCCATTTGTTTTTGTGGGACACATTCCCTGTCAATGCCATTTCACGTAAATGTGTATTAATTGCCAATGGCATTTAGCTAGGTGTCACAGATCATAATGTACCTACAGGTGATCAAAGTCTATCTGTGAGTTGATGTCACCCTAAATAAGCTTTGGCTTGAGTGTTGTCCCCTCCCTCCCCAGTGCCCTACTCTTCCCCCCTCTATCAAGCAGACTTCGCTACCTGATTCACAAAACCACTGAGAACCACCGTAACCTCGCCACCTTCTCCGTGGGGGAGGGCTGGAGCCGCAGGGTAGTTGTCTGCTACTCGCACCTCAGGTAGAGCACACACAAAGTCTTAAATTTAGTTCTACCTTGTTAAATAAGTCTTCTGACGGGAGTTCCTGGATAAACAGCTGGTAAATTCATATGCCATATTATCAGGTCACTGTACATTAAATTGATCCAAGTCTGGCTGCCAAAGTAGTTCTAAAGTAACTACATGGGGCATATAGGGGCATCTAAATGTGAATTATTGCCCATTTTTTCACAGCGTTACATGGTGACTTTAGTATAGTGTGTTATCTGTGCCAGGCTGGATCTGGGGGATGAAAGCAACACAGACAGTTTCTACAATGAGGCTCCTAGGAGAGGTATGGGGATGCAGAGCAGCAGAACGGACCTCCAGCCCAGACCCAAACCCCTGGCCCAGCGGAGCGGAGGTAACGCCAAACGCCCTGACAAGGCCATCTACGTCCCAAGGGCGGCTAGGGACAGGCAACGAGACAGTGGCAGTAATCTCCACGGACCACCAGCAGGGGTGGACCTCGATCTGCCCCTGCCCACTCTTAGCTTCACCTCCTCGGGATGCACCTCCACCTCAGAGTCCTGCTCCTGCCACTCCTCAGACACCACGGAGGGAACGCTGTCAGAAACGCAGGCCAACACCAACCAGGACAGTGTGCCTTCTAACACCACCACCTCTAGCGCTGGGCAGGAGGATGACTTCATTCGCTTCTCAGCAGAGGAGCCCTGCCCCCGCCCCCCCGCCTGGGACCAGACTGTGTCTTACTTCATGGCCCTAACCATGGAGGACCAGACTAGGGAAGCCCAGGAGGAGGAGGAACATGTAGCGGAGGAGGTGCTGACAGAGGAGTCGTCTGTAGGCAGTAGCATCGTGACCTCCCACCAACACCATGCCTCTGATACAACACCAGCCAAGGATGCTGCTAGCGATGCTGCTGATTTTAGCCAAGAGGTACAGTGTGGTGAAGTTCAGACTAATTCCATGACAATGGACTGGGGGGGGGTTGATCTATGGGGATTATATAATTTTTGTTAATTTCTTCAAAAGACTTCAGTTATGAGATGTAACATTTTTGGTTTTGTAAATCCTTTTGAAAATGGAACAAAAATTTCTGTGACATTATGGATTGTCCTCAAGTTAAATAGACTATATAGTTTTAGGTGTAGGCCAGCCTTTTGGTTCTATAGTGTGAATCAGGCATCCGTTTGAAAGGGAATGAGGCGTTATGTTACACTGGGGTGGGGGGTGTCCACAGTTCTTACTGTATAGGCTATATTTCACATTTTGTATATGTAAAAGGATTACTGAGAAACACTTATTTGGGATAGGTTGTTATATCTCAATAACTGGCTGAATTTCTCGTCAGATCAAGGCCCACTTGACAGAGACTGACGTGGCCATCGAACACGCCCACAACGACTACTCTTGTTTCGAGAACGTGTGGATCAACCAGGACGAATTTGCCCACGTCATTGAGATCTACGACTTCCCGGCCATGTTCAAAACAGGCGACCTGCTGGATGCCTTTGCAGACTACAGGTAAAAGCCTCAAGAGTAGGGTGATGTTTCCCCGAGACGCTGATCTTGGATCAGTTTTTTAAAAATTCAACTGATGGTTAGGATTGGGGAGGGGAAGCTGATCGTAGATCTGTACCTAGGGGAAACTTTGCCCCACAGCGCAGGTGCAAGCCTCCCCATGCCTCTCATTAAAGCCCACAGCACACTCATAAGGGCTGTCTAACTCTCCCAGTCTTGTCTCTGTCTTCCAGCGACGAAGGCATGAAAATTAAGTGGGTGGACAACACTCACGCCCTGGGCGTATTCTCCAGTCAATCTGCAGGTATGGTTTTTGAAAATATCTATTTTTTCATATTTTGAGGGATATTTAAGTCATTATTTAAGTCCAAGATGAGTCACGAGTTTCTTTTGGCACATTAGAAATTGGAGTTGGTTGTGTGACCTACTGGCCTAAGGTGAGGAGAAGTTGGTGTTCTTTCTTATGACATCAGAGATGAGTCTTTGAATCAACCCTGTGTTTGTGTTTAGCCCTCCATGCACTTTCCATTCGGCACCCTCTCCTGAAGACATGCACTCTGTCTGACGGGAGCAAGAAGGCCAAAGGGAAAGCCATAAGACGTGCCGGTATTGTCTTTGTTACCTCCATACAGTAGCACTAAGAAATTATTTAAATTAAGTGGTATCTTCTATTTGGGTAAATAATGTTTTCATTGTAAGTAACTATACGTTGGTGGTACCATACTATTTGCATGTTATCTCTTTATTCCATTCTGTATTTCCCAGAGTTTATCCAGCCGGTGAAGGAGAGGCCACGGACAGACTCTGCGGTGGCCCGCAGAATGGTATCCAGAGCCCTGGGAGTGCAGAGAGGTGGAACGCCCTCACAACGTTTCTGACCGCTACAGCAGGTGTGATGGCCTTTTAACGTAGACTCAAGAGATACAAAGTAAACCACAGTATTGGGATGACTAAACTACCGGGCCTCACTCTGCAATGTCTTTAGTTCACGTTGGTGCTTGTGATCACTGCATAGTGCAGAGTCTCAGTTTAAGAAATCAATACAAGAACATCATGGTTTGCTTGTTTCATTATTGTTTATTACAGAAAACATGCAAGCACAAAATGCTTTTCCACATTCAACTATATACAGTACAGGACAATCACCCATCTAGTAAAGAGCACCCTTGTCAAATGAAGGGCAGAATCATTAATTTTCACATGTCATTCATGACGTTATACAAATGAGAAAACAAACCGATTTCAGAGTCCCTGACAGTAATAATTTAATAAAATGTACTAAACTGAGCGAAATATGCTAAGACTAAAATGTATATTTATCTTAGGATGAAAGGTTTTAAATATGTTCCCAGATGTTATATATTAAGTGATGCAAGATATGTTAACTTGGGCAGAATCAGAACACAAATTGCATGAATAACTCACATTTTTACCTAAATCATGCATCCATGTTTGTGGGAGATTTGGACAAAAGCTTGAGTTGTGTGTACATTTTAAGTTAAGATTCTGCCTTAAATGCTCATTGCACCAGTTTTGATCATCAAAAACAAAGTGGTAGCTGTATGGTTGTAATAATATTGTCTTATCCTTAGTGAATACTGTACAGGAAAACATGGGTTCTTCCTATTAATATTTACAATGGCTTGCTACCACATTGTCACAGACTGGCATGAAACTGCACTAAATTGACAAATGATTCCTCATTTATTTCATCAGTAAAAATAATTATATATATTCCCAATGGAGGCAAGACTTCTGCTACTTTCCCACCTACTTCATAGTTGCATAAATTCCTGCTCAACACTTTTTGAAAAAAAGAGAAAAAAATGTCTCGAAGTGCAGCACGTGTCAAAAACAATTATTTTCTCCTTATGGTGGACCAAAAAGGTTAGATACAGATTTGATAGTACCAGCACTCCGCTGTACATGTTAAGGAAATTAGTGAGATCAGTAAAGACCGGTGCTTTGTCAAGCTGGATCTTTAAAACAGGTTTTTCTTTGTCTGAAATGTCCTTATATCAAATGTTGGTATTGAGGTGAGAAAGGCTTTTACATTTTCATCCAGCACCAATAGGGAGGGAACACAGTACAGCTCTCCCTCTAGTGGTTGATAATGTCACAAGTCTTGCTGGTCATTCTCATCAGTTTCGCGAAATAAAATGTTCCTCCCGATCTTTCTATTGAGTCCATCCACTCTACCTGTGTCCCAGCTGGTTATTCAAGAGACCAGGGAAAGAGGATTCCTTTGACTCAGAACTCACTGAGCCACCTGAAGAGGAGAGACGAATGGGGCACATGAAGAACTGCACTCATTCAATCGTGGTCACAGTTGGATAGCACCATATAATTACGATTGAAAAAATATATATGAAGCCTTCTCTCTCTTTGAACTGATTGTTTTCATGATCTTTTACAGGAATGTCAGGCTACAACTTGGCTACATGACTATAGATGTCCTTGCTACTTAAATAACTGGCAGACCATTGCTGTCCTATGAATTGTTCCCCTTCTCAAGTTCCCATTGTTTATTGTTGATGCCAGTGTAGCACTCAAGTGTGTGATTAACACTATAGGGCCGACCCAAACCATACTATGCTGGCTTGGATATTTTCTTTTCACATTGTATTTTCTATCATGGTTCCAACAACTATATGGTGGGTGGATGTGTAATAAGGCTGGCGAGGTACAGCTCGGGTTGGCTCCTTTTGGTCCTGTAGTGTGAATCAGGCATCAGTTTTAAAGGGAATGGGGCGTTGCATTACTCTGTGCGGTTTGGGGTGTCGACAAGTCTTACTGTATTTTAACTTCGTAATTTATTATAACCCAAACACTTAACAGATCATTTTAGCTTACCCTGGTTGCATCCATACGTAGATGGATAAAGTTGATAAACGGGTTGTATAATTCCTATTATAAACTGGATGGTGTGAGCCCTGAATGCTGATTGGCTGAAAGACCGTATACCACGGGTATACAAAACATTTACTTTTACTGCTCTAATTATGTTGGTAACCAGTTTATAATTGCAATAAGGCACCTCTGGGGCTTGTGGTATATGGCCAATATACCACGGCTAACGGCTGTATCCAGGCACTCCGCGTTGCCTCATGCGTATGAACAGCCCTCAGCTGTGGTATATTGGCCATATACAGATGTAATTACAACATCGACGCAACTATTCAGGATCGCCATGTTGCGTAATTAATAAAATGGTTGATTTGTAATGCTAAAAACTCAAACATTTTCTGAAACATTCAAGCTGAATGATAAAATGTTACTTGTTTATAATTATGTTCATAAGCATTTTCCAGGGGGATTTAAATAAAATAGAATGCGATTATTATATAGAGTTCTGTTATATGCCATTGTTTTTTTTTAATGGAATACAGTACCAGTCAAAAGTTTGGCCTCACCTACTCATTCAAGGGTTTTTCTTTATTTTTACTATTTTCTACATTGTAGAATAATAGTGAAGACATCAAAACTATTAAATAACACATATGGAATCATGTAGTAACCMAAAAAGTTAAATCAAAATGTATTTTATGAGATTCTTCAAAGTAGCCACCCTTTGCCTTGATGACAGCTTTGCACACACTTGGCATTCTCTCAACCAGCATCACCTGAAATGCTTTTCCAACAGTTCTTGAAGGAGTTCCCACATATGCTAAGCACTTGTTGGCTGCTTTTCCTTCACTCTGCAGTCTTACTCATCCCAAACCATCTCAATTGGGTTGAGGTCGGGTGATTGTGGAGGACAGGTTATCTGATGCAGCACTCCATCACTGTCCTTCTTGGTCAAATAGCCCTTACACAGCCTGGAAGGGTGTTGTGTCATTGTCTGTTGAAAAACAAATGATAGTCCCACTAAGCGCAAACCAGATGGGATGGTGTATCGCTGCAGAATGCTGTGGTAGCCATGCTGGTTAAGTGTGCCTTGAATTATAAATAAATCACTGACAGTGTCACCAGCAAAGCACCATCACACCACCTCCATGCATCACGGTGAGAACCACACATATGAAGATTATCCATTCACCTACTCTCTCTCACAAAGACATGGCAGTTGGAAACAAAAATCTCAAATTTGGACTCAAATGACAGATTTCCATCAGTCTAATGTCCATTGCTCGTGTTTCTTTGACCAAGCAAGTCTCTTCTTATTGGTGTGGTTTCTTTGCAGCAATTCGACCATGACAGCCTGATTCACGCAGTCTCCTCTGAACAGTTGATGTGTCTGTTACTTGAACTCTGAAGCATTTATTTGGGCTGCAATCTGAGGTGCAGTTAACTCTAAAGAACTTATCCTCTGCAGCAGAGGTAACTCTGGGTCTTCCTTTCCTGTGGCGGTCCTCATGAGAGCCAGTTTCATCATAGCGCTTGATGGTTTTTGCCACTGCACTTGAAGTTCTTGAAATGTTCCAGATTGACTGACCTTCATGTCTTAAAGTAATGAACTGTTGTTTCTCTGTGCTTATTTGAGCTGTTCTTGCCATAATATGGGCTATCTTCTGTACACCACCCCTGCCTTGTCACAACAAAAATGATTGGCTTAAATGCATTAAGGAAAGAAATTCAACAAATTAACTTTTAACCAAGGCACACCTGTTAATTTAAATGCATTCCAGGTAACTACCTCATGAAGCTGCTTTAGAGAATGCCAAGAGTGTGCAAAGCTATCATCAAGGCAAAGGGTGGCTACTTCGTCAAATATAAAATATTTTGATTTGTTTAACACAGTTTTGGTTACTACATGATTCCATATGTGTAATTTCATAGTTTTGATGTCTTCACTGTTTTTCTACATTGTAGAAAATACTAAAAATAAAGAAAAACCTTGAAATGAGTAGGTGTCAACTTTTGACTGGGACTGTGTGTGTTTGTATTTTATTTTTTATTTTTTTTACTGACTATTGTAATGGCCAACATTACGATCCAGCAGAGGAAATTGGRAATCTGTCTCTCCAGTTTGTAAGACTAACCTTAAAGCACATGTGTTTGGGGACCATCCGTTGTGAATATGTTAGTATTATCAGTAAATTGTCTCATTAAAATGTTTTAGAATTTTGCAATTGCCWTTTCACCAATTTATTTACTAAATGAATGTAAGCCTCTTTGGAATGTGGTAATTTGTTATCCATAGAAAAAATGTCTTTGAACATGAAAAGTTCATTGAAAAGACATGTGAACATGAAAAGTTCACATTCAATACTGTTGTAGCCAGTAATCGCCACTGTTGTCATCCAGTCTCACCTATATGACAGTTGTACGTCCATATCCGGTGGCCATCATATCGACACCTGCACTTCATAATGTTGTTGGTGTAGTCGGACTCTGCCACCTCATAGTTGGGGTTGATTACAACCTGRGGAGAGAGACAATATAAACTCAGCAAAAAAAGAAACGTCCTCTCACTGTCAACTGTGTTTCTTTTCAGCAAACTTAACGTGTAAATATTTGTATGAACATAACAAGATTCAACAACTGTGACAAACTGAACAAGTTCCACAGACATGTGACTAACAGAAATGGAATAATGTGTCCCTGAACAAAGGGGGTCAAAAGTAACAGTATCTGGTGTGGCCACCAGCTGCATTAAGTTCTGCAGTGCATCTCCTCCTCATGAACTGCACCAGATTTGCCCGTTTTTGCTGTGAGATACCCAACTCTTCCACCAAGGCATCTGCAAGTTCCTGGACAATTCTGGGGGAAATGGACCTAGCCCTCACCCTCCGATCCAACAGGTCCCAGACGTGCTAAATGGGATTGAGATTCGGGCTCTTCGTTGGCCATGGCAGAACACTGATATTCCTGTCTTGCAGGAAATTACGCACAGAATGAGCTGTATGGCTGGTGACATTGTCATGCTGGATGGTCATGTCAGGATGAGCCTGCAGGAAGGGTACCACATGAGGGAGGAGGATGTCTTCCCTGTAAATCAAATCAAATTTGTTTTACAAATTTTTTGTAACGCACGGCGTTGAGATTGCCTGCAATCACAACAAGCTCAGTCCAATGATCCAGTGACACACCGCCCCAGACCATGTGACGGACCCACCACCTCCAAATCGATCCCGCTCCAGAGTACAGGCCTCAGTGTAACGCTCATTCCTTTGACGATAAACGCGAATTCGACCATCACCCCTGGTGAAACAAAACCGCGACTCGTCAGTGAAGTGCACTTTTTGCCAGTCCTGTCTGGTCCAGTGACGGTGGGTTTGTGCCCATAAGCGATGTTGTTGCCGGTGATGTCTTGGTGAGGACCTGCCTTACAACAGGCCTACAAGCCCTCAGTCCAGCCTCTCTCAGCCTATTGCGGACAGTCTGAGCACTGATGGAGGGATTATGCGTTCCTGGTGTAACTCGGGCAGTTGTTGTTGCCATSCTGTACYTGTCCCGCAGGTGTGATGTTCGGATGTACYGATCCTGTGCAGGTGTTGTTACACGTGGTCTGCCACTGCGAGGACRATCAGCTGTCCGTCCTGTCTCCCTGTAGCGCTGTCTTAGGCGTCTCACAGTACGGACATTGCAATTTATTGCCCTGGCCACATCTGCAGTCCTCATGCCTCCTTGCAGCATGCCTAAGGGACGTTCACGCAGATGAGCAGGGACCCTGGGCATCTTTCTTTTGGTGTTTTTCAGAGTCGGTAGAAAGGCCTCTTTAGTGTCCTAAGTTTTCATAACTGGGACCTTAATTGAATACCGTCTGTAAGCTGTTCGTGTCTTAACGACCGTTCCACAGGTGCATGTTCATTAATTATTTGTGGTTCATTGAACAAGAATGGGAAACAGTGTTTAAACCCTTTACAATGAAGATCTGTTAATTTTGGGGGATTTTTAACAATTATCTTTGAAAGACGGGGTCCTGGAAAAGGGACGTTTCTTTTTTTGCTGAGTTTATTTATGATGTCATCAGATAACCCAGATACTCTTGCTAATACCAAAATAGCCATCTGTGTTGGCAGCAACTATTAGTGAAAATGCTGGGAAAGTGACAAGCTGAATGATTAAATGTGAATTCCATTGAAATTAATTGACTCCTGTTATCCCCATGGAACCAGAAGTGATTAGAAGAACTAACTACTCCCATTTTATTATAAGATTCTCATGTAAGACAAGCACCTTGCTCCTATTTCATATTTGGATGTATAGAATCACATGCCTATTGTAATATAGTTGTTATTTTCAATTAAAACTGGGGGGGAAACAAAAGTTTTGAAACAATAAAAAATAAATTAAGATTCTCACCTGGAAGATGTAGTCTCCTGGAACGACGTCTGTCACGTCTATCCACTGACAGTCGATGTCGTGTCTGTATGTATCCCAGCAGCCAACAGTGATGCCCTGCTGCCCGAAGTTAGCACACTCGTACCTCTTCTCAATACCTGCCCGGCCAGAGATAACAGTGAAGAGTGTTAGATCGGAGAGAACAGTGAATAGCGTTAGATCGACCTACAGTAACACTCTTCACTGTTGTCTCGTCTCCGACCTACAGTAACACATTTCACTGGTATCTCCGGAGATAACAGTGAAGTGTTATTGTAGGTCGGAGACAACAGTGAAGAGTGTTAGAGCAGAGAATCAGGAACGTATTAGAGGTTTGTCGTGATATGAATCATTTGTTTTACACAAAGCCTTTTTACCCCTTTCACATTAAAGCTCTTTACCCTCTTCACATTGGGTGTCCTCCAGACAGAAACTGGCCTTGTGTCCCTCTGCTACCTTGGTGCCATTGAGGCTCAGCAGGTCATAGTGGGTGAACACCTCCATGCTGTGGTAGTGTCTGGACCGGGAGATAGACAGTCAATCATGTTCATCATCACCACCCTCATCATCATAACCAGCCTCTGTACAACCACAGCAGGCACTGCCTCAAGATGACCACAAATGTATGATCTCAAAAGACTGCGAAAATGACATCCTCCAAAGGACTTTTATTCCAGCACTGTGATTGTTCTCAACTCATGTAACACTCACAAAGAGTTCCTGCTCATGATGCTTGTTTGCATGCTATTGTCCAGCCCCCTTTATCATAGTTTCCACTACTTAACTAAATTACTAAACTGAAGGACCAAAGAATTCATCCTCCACTTTACCTGTGGCAGTCGTGCCAGACCCAGGAGTTGTGTGCAGCCCTGGGGCGGAAGTCGGACTGTCCGTTGTTGTGGATTTGGGAGGAGAAGCGCATCAGGCGACGGTAGGAGGAGGGTGTGGCGATGGCAGCGCTGCTGGACAGACAGTGCTCCTCGTTGGCACACTGCAGTATGTACATTGGCCGGTCCTCCAGGTATGTGGTGTGTTCCACCACCTGAGCGTTGAGAACCAAGTCTGGGGCCGCTGCATGCCAGGGCAGGAGAGGTTATTTAAAATAAAATAAAATGTATCACTTTGGTACATTGTTCAGATGTAAATGGTATATAACTGATAACACGTGTAATTCCCTTATCTTAAGAACATTTAATTGTTCATTCATTGGGGTTTCACACATCTTTCACCCCGGAGTAATTCATGAAAAATCAAAAAAAGTTTATCATGAAATACAATGAGAACGTTTAGTGTAGTCACTAATACACCATTTAGTCATTTTAACTACCATTTAATCTAATAGCAAAAAATACAAGATACACATTTGTATCCAATGTCAGGTTGTGAGCATGTTGAGAAACATGTCAGTCTTAAGGTTTCATTATCCTTACACAATACATAAGTAGGATAAATCATAACAAATAGGGATATTTTCAAGTTGTTGGCTAGTGTAAAAACGTAGCACAGTGTTGTATGCCATTCTGCCCCATGCAACATTGTACAAGATCACCTTTTCTACGTGACTAGTCAACTGGTACACTATTGCCTCTGCTTGAAATTCAGCAGCTTAGTGTATCAATGAAATTCAGATAATGAGTGGAATATATTTAAGCAATAAGGCCTGAGGGGGTGTGGTATATACCACGGCTAAGGGCTGTTCTTAGGCATGACACACAGTGATGTGGAATGGTGATTTGATTGTTCATCATTACTAATCATCTAATGATTGCAGAGGTTGTATGTGTTGTGTGCCTGCAGTGGCGCCTTGAGTATTAGGGTTGAGGGTTGGTCAAGAGTTTTCAGGGTCTTAGGGCTCTATTCAATCAGATCTGCTTTAGTCGACATCCGCATAGTGGTTGTTTTGACGTGTCGGAGGTAGAACTGCCAAATCCATAAGTGGCTCCTGGCATTATACCAAAAGCGGACACTGCCATTTGCTGCATGGAGGTGTATTAACAGAAATCCCATGCATCCTTGTTTACAAGTTGGAACACTGGAATGTGAGATGTAATCTACACCTTGATTAGACTGATAGAAACCCTCATTATTTTGTTTAATGATTTTACATTTTAGCATCATTATTTCTATATAGCCTACACTTTCTTGTTCTGAACTTCTAACGTGAGTGGGCCGGGTGTGGCTTCGTGACAATAATCACGAGCAACTTCTCACCAATTTTACGGCTCCAACGCGGTTCTACCTCAGACACCGCCAAAACATCCGCTATGCGGGTGTCTGCCATCGCCGGTTAACTCTTGATCTGATTGAATCTAGACCTGAATTACAGACAGTAGTTATCATCAGTGACTTACACTCGGAGCAGGATACACCAGCAGCGAAGCGCCCTCCCCCTTGAGGGCAGTGGAGGTGTTTCCCGTGATGGAGGCATTGGGCCAAGGTCATCTCCGTTCCTGAGCACCTGACCCCGCTCATCACCACATCATCAGCCCTCACGTCTCCCGGCCAGTACCACGTCTCCTGGTAGGGAGAAATAACACCACACAGGCAAACTCATCAAACATAGGCCCAGCTTCCATTCTCTAAACTCAAGAGGAGAAACTGTAAGTCATTTTACAACAAGAGGTTTCCCTATCTACATTTCCATCAATTTAAGTCATGGACCTGCATAGCTATAGGGCGGCAGGTAGCCTAGCGGTTAGAGCGCAGTATCCGAATGGTCGCTGGTTAAGATGGCGCCGAAGAGGATGTCTGACGTTTTACATGCCCCTAACCAATTGTGCTATTTTGTTAGTTTTTTTGTGTTGTTCGTAACTTATTTTTTCACTTATTTTGTTGTGTTGCTGCTACCGTCTCTTATGACAGAAAATAACTTTTGGACCTAAGAACATCACCACGAACTAGAAGCTTTTTCCTTGAACAAGTCTGACGAGAAGGATATACTGCTCTCCCGGGAACAGGCCCAGATCCTCGCCATTTGCGTGAAGAAAAGACGGCGGAAAAGAGGACACAGATCGGGCTGCCTTCTGAGAGAATCCGTAGGCGAGCGAGTAAACTCCCACTGCCATCCATTCTACTTGCAATCATTGGAAAATAAAATGAATGACCTACGATTGCGATTATCCTACCAACGGGACATTAAGAACTATAATATCTTATGTTTCACCGAGTCGTGGCTGAATGACGACACGGATAATATAGAGCTGGCGGAATTTTCCATGCACCGACAGAACAGAGAAGCTACGTCTGGTAAGACGAGGGGTGGCGGTGTGTGTGTCTTTTTGTCAATAACAGCTGGTGAGTAATGTCTAATATTAAAGAGGTCTCGAAGTACCTTATGATAAGCTGTAGACCACACTATCTACCATTATTTGTAGCCATCTATTTACCACCACAGACCGATGCTGGCACTAAGACCGCACTCAACCAACTCTATAAGGCTCTACTCTACTCAGCAAACTAGATTCAGTTTATCATAGTGCCATCTGTTTTGTTACTAAAACACCTTATACCACCCACCACTGCGACCTGTATGCTCTAGTCGGCTGGCCCTCGCTACATATTCGTCGCCAGACCCACTGGCTCCAGGTCATCTATAAGTCCATGCTAGGTAAAGCTCTGCCTTATCTCAGTTCACTGGTCACGATAACAACACCCACCCGTAGCACGCGCTCCAGCAGGTATATCTCACTGATCATCCCAAAAGCCAACACCTCATTTGGCCGCCTTTCCTTCCAGTTCTCTGCTGCCTGTGACTGGAACGAATTGCAAAAATTGCTGAAGTTGGAGACTTTTATTTCCCTCACCAACTTTAAACATCTGCTATCTGAGCAGCTAACCGATCGCTGCAGCTGTACATAGTCCATCTGTAAACAGCCCACCCAATTTACCTACCTCATCCCCTTACTGTTTTTATTTATTTACTTTTCTGCTCTTTTGCACAGCAGTATCTCTACTTGCACATGATCATCTGATGATTTATCACTCCAGTGTTAATCTGCTAAATTGCCATTATTCGCTCCTATGGCCTATTTATTGCCTACCTCCTCATGCCTTTTGCACACAATGTATATAGACTCATTTTTTCCCCTACTGTGTTATTGACTTTTATTGTTTATTGTTTACTCCATGTGTAACTCTGTGTTGTTGTCTGTTCACACTGCTATGCTTTATCTTGGCCAGGTCACAGTTGTAAATGAGAACTTGTTCTCAACTAGCCTACCTGGTTAAATAAAGGTGAAATAAAAATGTTCTTTTAAAAGGCCATAAGCAAACAAGAAAATGCTCACCCAGAAGCGGCGCTCCTAATGGCCGGGGACTTTGATGCAGGCAAACTTATATCAGTTTTACCAAATTTTTACCAGGATGTCCCGAGCAACCAGAGGAAAAAAACCTCTAGACCACCTTTACTTCACACACAAAGAAGCATACAAAGCTCTCCCCCACCCTCCATTTGGCAAATCTGACCATAATTCTATCCTCCTGATTCCTGCTTTCAAGCTAAAACTAAATAGCGGATGCTACGCTACAGGACTGTTTTGCTAGCACAGACTGGAATATGTTCCGGGATTCATCCAATGGCATTGGATCGCCAGCAGCATACCACCCTGCATACCACTGCTGGCTTGCTTCTGAAGCTAAGCAGGGTTGGTCCTGGTCAGTCCCTGGATGGGAGACCAGGTGCTGCTGGAAGTGGTGTTGGAGGGCCAGTAGGAGGCACTCTTTCCTCTGGTCTAAACAAAGATCCCAATGCCCCAGGGCAGTGATTGGGGACACTGCTCTGTGTAGGGTGCCGTCTTTCGGATGGGACGTTAAACGGGTGTCCTGACTCTCTGAGGTCATTAAAGATCCCATGGCACTTATCGTAAGAGTAGGGGTGTTAACCCCGGTGTCCTGGCTAAATTCCCAATCTGGCCCTCAACCATCACGGTCACCTAATAATCCCCAGTTTACAATTGGCTCATTCATCCCCCTCCTCTCCCCTGTAACTATTCCCCAGGTCGTTGCTGCAAATGAGAACGTGTTCTCAGTCAACTTACCTGGTAAAATAACGGTAAAATAAAAAAATAAAAAAAATTGAGGAGTATACCACCTCAGTCATCGGCTTAATCAATAAGTGCATCGACGATGTCGTCCCCACAGTGACTGTACGTACATATCCCAACCAGAAGCCATGGATTACAGGCAACATCCGCATTCGAGCTAAAGGCTAGAGCTGCTGCTTTCAAGGAGCGGAACACTAATCCGGACGCCTATAAGAAATCCCTCTACGCCCTCAGACGAACCATCAAACAAGCAAAGCGTCAATACAGGATTGAATGCTACTACACCGGCTCTGACACTGGAAAGATGTGGCAGGGCTTGAAAACTATTACGGACTACAAAGGGAAACCCAGACGCGAGCTGCCCAGTGGCGCAAGCCTACCAGACGAGCGAAATGCCTTTCATGCTCGCTTCGAGGCAGGCAACATTGAAGCATGCACGAGAGCACCAGCTGTTGACTGTGTGATAACGCTCTCAGGAGCCGATATGAGCAAGACCTTTAAACAGGTCAACATACACAAAGCCGCGGGCCCAGATGGATTACCAAGACGTGTACTCAAAGCATGCGCGGAGCACCTGGCAAGTGTCTTCACAGACATTTTCAACCTCTGACTGAGTCTGTAATACCTACATGTTTCAAGCAGACCACCATAATCCCTGTGCCCAAGGACGCGAAGGTAACCTGCCTAAATGATTAGCGCCCCGTAGCACTCACGTCGGTAGCCATGAAGTGTTTTGAAAGGCTGGTCATGGCTCACATCAACAGCCGCCTCCCAGATACCCTAGACCCACTCCAATTTGCACACCACCCCAACAGATCCAACAGAGCCCTTTCCCACCTGGACAAAAGGAACACCTATGTGAGAATGCTGTTCATTGACCACAGCTCAGTGTTCAACACCATAGTGCCCACGGAGCTCATCACTAAGCTAAGGACCCTGGGACTAAACACCTCCCTCTGCAACTGGATCCTGGACTTCCTGACAGGCTGCCCCCAGGTGGTAAGGGTAGACAACAACACGTTTGCCACGCCGATCCTCAACACTGGGGCCCCTCAGGGGTGTGTACTTTGTCCCCTCCTGTACTCCCTGTTCGTCTGCGGGCCCAAACACGACTCCAACACCATCATTAAGTTTGCTGACGACACAACAGTGGTAGGCCTGATCACCGACAATTATGAGACAGCCTATAGGGAGGATGTCAGAGAACTGGCAGTGTGGTGCCAGGACAACAACCTCTCCCACAATGTGAGCAAGACAAAGGAGCTGATCATGAACTACAGGGAAAGGCGGGCCAAAGAGGCCCCCATTAACATCAACGGGACTGTAGTGGAGCGGGTCGAGAGTTTCAAGTCCCTTGGTGTCCACATCACCAACGAACTATCATGGTCCAAACACACCAAGACAGTCGTGAAGAGGGCACCACAAAACCTTTTCCCCCTCAGGAGACTGAAAAGATTTGGCATAGGTCTCCAGATCCTCAAAAAGTTCTACAGCTGCACTGTCGAGAGCATCCTGACCGGTTGCATCACCACCTGGTATGGCAACTGCTCAGCATCTGACTGTAAGGTGCTATGGAGGGTAGTGCGCACGGACCAGTACATCACTGGGGCCATGCTTCCTGCAATCCAGGACCTATATAATAGGCAGTGTCAGAGAAAAACTCATAAAATTGTATGGCAAGCGGTACCGGAGCGCCAAGTCTAGGACTAAAAGGCTCCTTAACAGCTTCTACCCCAAGCCATAAGACTGCTGAACAATTAATCAAATGGCCACCAGACTATTACATTGACACCCCCCCCCCCCATTCTGATAGTTGTTGTCCAAAACTCCTTGAGAAGATAGACAAGATGTCATTGAGGAATGCAGGGGGGGTTCTATGGAATGGAGTTATAGACTTTGGTGTCATATTTTCTGTCTGTTCGGCTGCCTTAAACACACAGAAACACTTATTTCTGTGTGTCTGTCTGTTTGTCTTTGTCTGTCTGTGTGTCTGTTCTCGTGTGTGTGTGCTTTCTAGTACATTTAAAGCATCCCCAAACACATCATGGAAATTTTAAGTAGACTGCCATTAAGAGGCGGATTAGTACACAATAATCGAAGTCGCACTTAATCACACAATTACTCTGAGCTCTATMAGCCCAGTACAATTTCCACTCATTAAACTCTCCCTCCCATTAACCCAGTTCTTCCATGATTCATAAATACTTTCCAGACATTTAGCACCACTGCCAGTGGCATTCAGCACATGTTAATACACTACAAATGATTTAATGATGACAGACTCTCAAACAGTAGACTCGTCCGAATGCCAAGAAAAAATGAATGTATAAAGAATGCACATAGAGGTGGTGTTTCACACACCGTGGGACTAAAGATAGCTCTTGTATAACCCTTTAAACAACACAAATAATCAAAATAACAACACTAATAGGGCTGGTACATCAGCAGAAAAGTGTATCTAGCCTATATAGGGATTGCTGATGGTGGTGGGCCAATGAAACTTCAAAGAGCGGGAACGGACTCCCCACCACCAAGTGTATACTGTTCACATACGCCACAGGCCTGTACATGTGAATGTTTATGGTACCCAGGCTAACCTGTAGCCTCTCCTCACTCCATCCGCTCTGTCAGTGTGGAGACTATAAACTCTAAGGTCAGAGCCCCTTTTACTTTCCTAGTTTCCTTTAGTGAGCATCTCCAGCTGTTTATAGCTAAGTATATCAGACCCATATGGATATATGAAGTTTACTGGAGGTGATTATATGGCTCTGATGTATATAACTGAGGCCAACTTGAAACACAGTAGGACCAAATTAGGTAGTTTTATGAAGTAATAGCACCAGTGCTAGACGTGACTATTTCCCCAACATCCACACAAATAACACTGGGGTAAAAACCTATACTTACCTGTGAGTTCCCAATCACACAAAAGGTATAATTGACCCTTGATATTATTACATGTTGTCGATACTTACACAGAAACAGGAAACACAATGGTAATAGTTTTACTGTACAGGATTTCGAAATAATCATAAAAAAGATCTGAAATGAAATTGACCGTTTGTCAAAGAATGTTAGGCTTTTGATCATCTGRCTGACCAGCCAATGGGATGAGCGTTTGATGTGTGTAAACGCACCTGGAAGGCGTTGCTGGCGAACCCAAGGCCCAACTGCCTGCACACGACCGTGGCCTCCATGGTGCCCCAGCTATCACTACACACTGTGCCCCACACCAGCGAGTCATTCTTCTCCGCCAGCACCTCCACACGCCCCTCAAACGGGTTCCGCCCACCGCTCAGACGCAGCTGCAACACAGTAAAGGAGAGATTAGATGTTTATAAAGGCAGTCCCATTCTGCTCATATGTTTTGGGTTTATTGGACACGCCAGAGATAGAGAGGAAAGAAGGGAGGAGAGAGTGTGTTGAGATAGCAGTGGGCCGGATTGGAAACCATGCTTATGTGTTCTAGGGGCAGCGGCTTAGACCACTATACCAGGGGTCTAGCCCAGGGACTCCCGCACAGGCAAACCAGCGACAAAGGAGCCTTCATCATTTGTTAGCAAAACAATTTAAAATCACGTCTTATCAGCTGAATAACAATGGCAAGTAGAAGTAATCAACATTTTAAAATAAATAGACTTGGTAGACAGTTTCATTATTTTGACCTCCCCACAGTTCATTGAGAGAGGAAGTGTAAACTCTAACATAGTCTATTAGCTAGAAAGATATCTTGGCGGCGTAGAGAAAATATTGCTGTCATAAAGCACATTTTCGGCAATTCTACACATTTCCCCATTGAGCTGAGATAAATTGTTGCAGTTTTGAAGCTAATATCTAGCAATTCTACACAGTTTGGCATGGAGCTGAGAGATAATTTTGCAGTTTTAAAGCAAATTTCCTGCAATTCTATGCATTTCGCCATGGCTAATGCTGTTCCTCTGCTCAAATATAGTAAAATCAATGGGCATGTGCCCTGAATGCCCGTTTTTGGGGGGGATTTTCTCCCTGAATGTCTAGCTTTAATTTAATTATTAGTTTTCAAAAACGGTATTATCTAAAAATAAATATAGTTCAATATCTTTTATGCATGCTTTCTATCTTGTTTTAGTTGTTTACGTTGACACTGAAACTGTTTTTTCCATCCTGAAATGTACCACTTAGACGGCCTGCCTAAGAATTTTCTATACAGAAAAAAATCTGTAATTAGCTCCAATTACTGTAGAAGTTACAGATTTTTTTCCATATTAAACAGATCGTTTGAGATTTTGTCAATGAAGCCATTTATCTACTTCCCCAGAGTCGGATGAACAAGAACAGCTACCATGCTAACTCTTCCTTTAGACTTCCAGTCATTGTGCTAACGCTAGTTAGCATTAGCTTGTGAACTTCCTTTTTACTGGATGCAGAAACATAAAAATGCTATCCACGGTGGTATTCTGTTGCAGCTAGCAATATTCATGAAATACTTTTTTTCACATAAAATCCCCTAAGATATTTTTCAAAAATATTACAATAATACATTTGCGGACCCCCTGCAGTACCTCCGGACACCAGTAAAAATAAAACTGCACTAGATCACCTGCTAGGCCACAGATTGGATGTTTATTATGAGCCAAAAAAGACACTTGATTCAAAGAGGTAGCATATTCCATCATCTGTGTTGAGTATTCTGTTCTACTGAGAAAACAGAAAATATTTGTCATAAATTCTCTCTTTGGCTGTGAAATGCTATAAAACATGAAAGCATTTATTCTATTATGAAAATAGTTTGGCTAAAATGTGTAGTTGGCATCAATGATGGAATCGCAACAACTCTAAAGTTTGCACATCACAGATGACAAACAAACGTTCAGTGTATTTATTAATTTTCATTTGGCAACAGTTGGCAATAGACTTATATACAAGTTATATATGAGTAATACACAAGTACTATATGAGTAATACCAATGAGCGGTGGGCATTTACTAGGCCTACTCACTTTGTTCTGGAAGCCCATGGCAGGAACATTACATCTAACTGCAGCGTCCTCCTCATGACTGCAGCCCAGGGCATCTCTGTTGAAGTAACACTCTGTGAGGGACTTCTCAAAGCCAGAGCACTCCACCTCATTCATATGGACTGGGCCCATTCCTACAGAGGAGAGAAGACACACCTGGAGTCAGCTCCATCCCACTCTCTCAATCACATAATTAAATATGTATCTCTATGCTTTCAATACCCCAGGAGAAAGACAGAATGGAGATTCTCCATTGAAAGAGCTTTTTAGTTCAGGACTAGGCTTAATCTGTGTCTGGGAAACCAGCCCACTATGTTTAAATGCATGGCAATGATGTCTAACGGGTAGAATCACACTTTTAGGACAACTCTGCCCATTCGAGTATGGCTCTTGGGAACATTGAACTGTTCTCTCCAGAGGTGTGGACTCAAGTCACATGACTTGACAAATTTGATGACTTGAGACTCAACTTGATATTAAATAAAATAACTTGAGACTTGGAGCCTCAAGACTTGGGACTTGACTTAGATATTATCTGACCAGGTTTGTAATGTTTTGTCACTCATTTTGTGGCACAGAGTCTCCATGGATTACTCTCCACAAAGCCAGAGAGAGTAGCCGCAGCATGGGAAAGGGAAGGGAAAGGGGATACCTAGTCAATTGCACAACTGAATGATTTAAACCGAAATATGCCTTCCGAAATGTGTTACGGGTCTTGATTATTGACCAATGACTGTGCAAAGGGGATTAGTGACCAGAAAACACTTGCTTCCTTTTCTCCGGTTTTGCCTGACAAAAACAGATTAGGCCTACATTTATAATATCCACATAAAATACAGTTTAGAAAACTACTATGGAGGCATCTTTGCCAGAACAATTTGATTGGAGATTTGATTGATCATTTTCATATTTTCGGTGGCTACTGGCTGTATGTCTAAAGATACAGTAGCTGTAACATCGCACTGCCTTCAATAGTATGGGATCAAGATGTAACATATTCTGGCAAATGAATTACAGTATTTGTGAGGAAGAAAAGGGCTACCCAGTTGGCAACGAGCAAAGGGCTACCCAGTTGGCCTTATGATTCTGCATGCTCTGGACTCCAAAGAAATTACATGATATCCCTACTTGATATTGTCTGCCAACATGAATTACTTTCAGCTAAAAATGCAGTTGTAAAATGCAGTTTATTTCTGTATCTTAAGTAGGGTCGCAAAAGGTTGGAAACTTTCCTTGAATATTTCCGGGCTTTTTCCTGAAATTTTCCATGGGAAGTTAAGCCCAGGAATTTGGGGAATTTTGCTTAAATTCATCAAAAAGTTAGCTTATAACAATGAACCTTTTTTTGTGGGATACACATAAGGCAATTCTAGGTCTTGTGGCATATTTTGGTTAAACTATCCCCAATTCAATGGAATTACAACCCTCTGCATGTACAGTACATTCTTCCATCACATGTGCAGTGCACTCTTCCATCATGTACAGCTGATTCTCAAGATCTTGCACACTAATGAGATGCTATTGAGCCCACACTACTACACTGTATGAGCCAAGGACTGCATGCTTTCTGTTAAATTTTGATTACAATACTGGGTGGGGTGAATATATTTTATATGACATTTAAGATTTTTTGTTAACTAGTAAATAGTAGCCTACAGCAAAGTGTGTTTAAATCATTTCTAACTTGTTAACAATTTCTGCTAGTTAGTTTTTGCTACCATGTGGGTTTTAGCTTGCTTGAGCCTGCTAACTGAGGAGTGTTAATTCACCTGTTTCCATACATGTTTCATTTWAAAAAATGTATCTTACAAAGGAGTTGTTTTAATCTAACTGCTTAACTATTTATCCGTACATGGAATTGTATTTGTTTATTTTGCACAATTTCTTTCTAATCTTTACAGGAAAATGCCACGGACACTATCTGATGTGTGGAGACATTTCACTGCAGCTAATGTAGAAGGAACCGCTGTGTACATTTTCAAATACTGTGCCAAATCATAAGTGAAGAATGCAACAAAGATGCAGAATCATCTGGCCAAGTGCATAAAGTTTCCTCAGCGCTCACAACAAGCAACCTCTGACAAAAGTCCCTCTACTTCTATTCGAGGTGAAAATCAGACACCTTATCGATAGCAACAGCTCATGTTTTTTTTACTCAATGGAGGAACGTAGTCAGAGAAATGCTAATGAATGTCTTGCTCGAGCTGTATGTGCAACTGGTTCACCTCTGATGCTCACAGGCAATGTGTATTGGAAGAGATTTCTGAATGTTCTTCGCCCAGCATACACCCTTCCAACCAGACATGCTTTATCTACTCATTTGCTGGATGCAGAGTTCAACAGAGTTCAAGTGAAGGTCAAGCAAATCATAGAGAAAGCAGACTGTATTGCAATCATCTCTGATGGGTGGTTGAATGTTCGTGGGCAAGGAATAATTAACTACATCCTCTCCACCCCTCAACCAGTATTCTACAAGAGCACAGACACAAGGGACAACAGACACACCGGTCTCTACATTGCAGATGAGCTGAAGGCAGTCATCAATAACCTTGGACCACAGAAGGTATTTGCACTGGTGACAGAAAATGCTGCGAACATGAAGTCTGCTTGGTCTAAAGTGGAGGAGTCCTACCCTCACATCACACCCATTGGCTGTGCTGCTCATGCATTGAATCTGCTCCTCAAGGACATCATGGCACTGAAAACAATGGATACACTCTACAAGAGTGCCAAGGAAATGGTTAGGTATGTGAAGGGTCCTCAAGTTATTGCAGCAATCTACCTCACCAAGCAAAGTGAGAAGAATAAGAGCACCACATCGAAGCTGCCCAGCAACACCCGTTGGGGTGGGATTGTCATCATGTTTGACAGTCTCTTGGAGGGGAAGGAGTCTCTCCAACAAATGGCCATATCACAGTCTGCCGATATGGACAGCCCCATCAAGAGGATCCTCCTGGATGATATATTTTGGGAGAGAGTGGTAAGCAGCCAGAAACTCCTGAAACCTATAGCAGTAGCCATTGCACAGATTGAGAGAGACAAACATCCTGTCTGATGTTCAGACTCTGCCTACAGATGTAAGAGAAGAAATCTGTACTGCCCTGCCCACTTCACTGTTGGTCCAAGCAGAGGAAACTGCAGTTCTGAAATAAATAAAAAAGCGTGAAGACTTCTGCCTGAAGCCCATACACGCCGCAGCGTACATGTTGGACCCCAAGTATGCTGGCAAGAGCATCCTGTCTGGTGCAGAGATCAAAGAGGCCTATGGTGTCATCACTACCATGTCTCGCCACCTTGGCCTGGATGAGGGCAAGGTTCTTGGCAGTCTGGCGAAGTACACTTCCAAGCAAGGGCTTTGGGATGGAGATACAATATGGCAGTCATGCCAACATATCTCATCAGCCACCTGGTGGAAGGGACTTTGTGGATCTGAGGCTCTTTCTTTACCCAACCATGGGACAGACTATGTTTGTTCGCACACTCAGGACTCTGACTCTCTATTGGTTACACAGACTTTTGACCTCTCATCCTATTCTAACCACCTCTTGCCGGCTTTGTATTCATGTTACCTGATGAAATTGCTGTACAATATGATCTTGTTGCCATCTGATGCACATTCAGATGTCATAAATCAGCACTGCAGAGCTCTCCCTGTACTATGCCGTGCCTTGATTGTATTACTGTTGATGATATCTGGAAATGTGCATGTACACCCTGGCACACCTACTGTTGCTAGCCCCAATTCTGACTTGTGCTCTGATATCTGCTTCACTGATTTCTGCTCTCGTAAAAGCCTGGGGTTTCTGCTTGTTAACACTAGAAGCTTATTACCTAAAAT
Source organism: Salvelinus sp. IW2-2015 (assembly GCF_002910315.2). Taxonomy (NCBI): domain Eukaryota; kingdom Metazoa; phylum Chordata; class Actinopteri; order Salmoniformes; family Salmonidae; genus Salvelinus; species Salvelinus sp. IW2-2015. Next base: position 34,288,318 of record NC_036851.1, on the reverse strand, counting down.
TGATCATCAATTGAAAGTGTGGGTTCACAGCTCCAATCCAGATGTGTTGGTCATTATTGAGACGTGGTTAAGGAAGAGTGTTTTGAATACTAATGTTAACCTTTCTGGTAATAACCTTTTTCGGCAAGACAAATCTTCCAAAGGTGGTGGAGTGGCCATCTTTACCTAGGATCACCTTCAGTGCTCGGTTGTCTCTACCAAGTCTGTCCCCAAACAATTTGATTTGCTGGTTTTAAGCATTCAACTTTCAAATAGCTCTTTGTTGACTGTTGATGAGTGCTATCGTCCTCCATCAGCACCGGCCTGTACCCTACCTGCCCTAAGCTCTCTCCTGGCCCCTTACACTAAGTCTGAATTTGTCCTGCTAGCTGACCTAAACTGGGACATGCTTAAACCACATGACCAAGTCCTAAAGCAATGGAACTCCGTAAATCTTTACAAGGTATGACTCCAAACACCCAGAAAAGGCTACTCTCCTCGATGTTATCCTCACAAATCAAATAATCCTGATAGGTATGATCACTGTTTTACAGCCTGTGTTCGTAATGGCTCCTCAGTGAAACGACCTGTCCTGATTTGTCATAGAAGCTTGCTAAAAAACTTTAACGAGCAAGCCTTCCTTCATGAACTGACCTCTGTAAAATGGTATAGAATCAGCTTGATCCCCTCTGTCAAAGACGCTTGGCCCTTCTTTTTTGATATTTGTGGTATTGTTAACAAACACGGCCCCATAAAGAAAATGAGAATTAAAAACAGGTTCAGCCCCTGGTTCGACCATGATCTTGCAGAGTTACTCCACCTCAAGAATTGCATTTGGCGAAATGCTCGGCACACGCATACTCAGGCTGACTGGCTATCGTTCAGACAAATTAGAAATAAGTGCACTCAGGCTATCCGGAAGGCCAAAGTTAGTAACTTTAAGGAGCAGTTCTCGCTCTGTGGGTCTAACCCCAAGAAGTTCTGGAAAACGGTTAAAGACCTGGAGAGTCTTTAACCGTTTATGGAACCCTGACCTGTCCACCGGACGTGCTACCTGTCCCAGACCTGCTGTTTTCAACTCTCTAGAGACCGCAGGAGCGGTAGAGATATTCTTAATGATCGGCTATGAAAAGCCAACTGACATTTACTCCTGATTATTATTTGACCATGCTGGTCATTTATGAACATTTGAACATCTTGGCCATGTTCTGTTATAATCTCCACCCCGACACAGCCAGAAGAGGACTGGCCACCCCTCATAGCCTGGTTCCTCTCTAGGTTTCTTCCTAGGTTTTGGCCTTTCTAGGTAGTTTTTCCAAGCCACCGTGCTTCTACACCTGCATTGCTTGCTGTTTGGGGTTTTAGGCTGGGTTTCTGTACAGCACTTCGAGATATTAGCTGATGTACGAAGGGCTATATAAAATAAACTTGATTTGATTTGATTTGAGAGTAAACCCTCCTCCTCACAGCTGCCCATGTCCCTTAATGTTGATTATGTGGTTGTTACTGACAAGAAGCACATGGCTGAGCTCTTTAATCACCACTTCATTAAGTCAGGATTCCTATTTGACTCAGCCATGCCTCCTTGCCCGTCCAACATTTCCTCATCTCCCACCCCTTCTAATGCGACTATCCCTGATGCTTCTCCCTATTTTTCCCCTGCCCCGCTACAAAGTTTCTCCCTGCAGGCAGTCACTGAGTGCGAGGTGCTAAAGGAGCTCCTTAAACTTTACCCCAAAAAACCATCTCAGTCAGATGGTTTAGACCCCTTCTTCTTTAAGGTTGCTGCCCCTATCATCGCAAAGCCTATCTCCAACCTTTTTAAMCTGTCTCCCCATTCTGTGGAGGTTCCCATTGCTTGGAAGGCAGCCACAGTTCGTCCTTTATTTAAAGGGGGAGATCAAGCTGATCCTAACTGTTATAGGCCTATTTTTATTTTGCCCTGTTTATTAAAAGTGTTGGAAAAACTTGTCATTAATCAACTGACTGGCTTTCTTGATGTCTATAGTATTCTCTCGGGTATGCAATCTGGTTTCAGCTCAGGTTATGGATATGTCACTGCAACCTTAAAGGTCCTCAATGACGTCACCATTGCCCTTGATTCTAAGCAATATTGTGCTGCTATTTTTATTGACCTGGCAAAAGCTTTTGAAACGGTAGACCATTCCATTCTTGTGGGTTTTGGTGTATTGGTGTATGGTGTATGTTTTGGTGTATGGTGTACTAAGGAGTATTGGTGTCTCTGAGGGGTCTTTGGCCTGGTTTGCTAACTACCTCTCTCAAAGAGTGCAGTGAACAAGTCAGAACATCTGCTGTCTCAGCCACTGCCTGTCACCAAGGGAGTACCCCAAGGCTCAAACCTAGGCACCACGCTCTTCTCAATTTTAATCAACAACATAGCTCAGGCAGTAGGAAGCTCTCTCAAAGATTTATATGCAGATGATACAGTCTTATACTCAGCTGGCCCCTCCACGGATTGTGTGTTAAATGCTCTACAACAAAGCTTTCTTAGTGTCCAACAAKCTTTCTCTACCCTTAACCTTGTTCTGAACACCTCCAAAACAAAGGTAATAAGGTTCCCACAGGTGTTATTACTAACTCTGAGGGTTTAGAGCTTGAGGTAGTCACCGCATACAAGTACTTGGAAGTATGGCTAGATGGTGCACTGTCCTTCTCTCAGCACATATCAAAGCTGCAGGCTAAAGTTAAATCTAGACTTGGTTTCCTCTATCGTCATCGCTCCTCTTTCACCCCAGCTGCCAAACTAATCTTGATTCAGATGACCATCCTATCCATGCTAGATTACGGAGACATAATTTATAGATCGGCAGGTAAGGGTGCTCTCGAGCGGCTAGATGTTCTTTACCATTCGGCCATCAGATTTACCACCAATGCTCCTTATAGGACACATCACTGCACTCTATACTCCTCTGTAAACTGGTCATCTCTGTATACCTGTCGCAAGACCCACTGGTTGATGCTTATTTATAAAACCCTCTTAAGCCTCACTCCCCCCTATCTGAGATATCTACTGCAGCCCTCATTCTCCACATACAACACCCGTTCTGTCAGTCACATTCTGTTAAAGGTCCCCAAAGCACACACATCCCTGGGTCGCTCCTCTTTTCAGTTCGCTGCAGCTAGCGACTGGAACGAGCTGCAACAAAAACTCAAACTGGACAGTTTTATCTCAATCTCTTCATTCAAAGACTTAATCATGGACACTCTTACTGACAGTTGTGGCTGCTTTGTATGATGTATTGTTGTCTCCACCTTCCTGACCTTTGTGCTGTTGACTTTGCCCAATAATGTTTGTACCATGTTTTTGTGCTGCTACCATGTTGTGTTGAAACCACATTGTTATCATGTTGTGTTGCTACCATGCTGTGTTGTCACGTGTTGCTGCCTTGTTATGTTGTTGTCTTAAGTCTCTCTTTATGTAGTTTTGTGTTTCTCTTGTTGTGATGTGTGTTTTGTCCAATATTTATATTGTATTTATTTTTTTCATCCCAGCCCCCATCCCCACAGGATGGGGGGGGTGGGTTTTGGTAGCCCGTCCTTGTAAAAAAGAATTTGTTCTTAACTGACTTGCCTAGTTAAATAAAGGTTAAATAAAAATAAATAAAATAAAAAGAGCGCAACTGGTCCTTGTTTGGGAACACACACACCAAAGCACGCCATCCGGGCAAATTTGAGGCTTTTTGAGCCTGACAGCGAGCCATCCTCAACAAGGTTGGAAAGTGACAGTGAAGAGGAGGCCTCAGAGTCTGATGTTCAAGAGGTGGACATTGAGGAGGTCCATGGAGAAGACATGGAAGCCTGAGAGGAAGACAACCAAAGCTTTAGTTTCTAGACTATCATTTTACCAATGTATGTTGAAAACGTTTTTGAAGATGCGATGGATCATTGGGGATCATTCAATATTCCCTTTTGTTGTTCAGTGAATTCATCCCATGTGAAGATTTAATTAAAGTTCAATTCGTAACTAAATAGTTTTTTTTTTTTTCTATTGGAAGGATTTAATTTGCAATTATGTCTACTTATGATAACGTAAAAGGTTTATGTTTCTGTCTTCATATGATATGTTAAATATATCTAATGCAAAAAACATCTACATTTAAATGGTATTAAATTTAATTTGAATATATTTCCGTTAATTCCCATATATTCCTGTTAATTCACATATATTCCCATTAATTCCCACGGAAAGTTTCCACCTCTGAATATTCCCCAAAATGTGCAAATCTAATCTTAAGTTTTGAAAATGAATTTCTGTTTATTGTTGTAATGACAGGCTACATTTGCGCAGCAATTGTGTGTGCATGTGCGTGCGCAAGGGTCGCAAGTTTTGTACCACTGCTTTTGGGGGGGGTCGCGGCCTAAAAGTTTGAGCACTACTGAGCTAGCGAACAGATTGGTGATTTTCTGTACAGCTATAGGATCGGGTGCAGTGCAAACTTCAAATTGTAGGGAAAGAAGATATCCATAAATATACAGCTCCAAAATGTTTTGGGTGATCAATAATATTAACTGTTTATTTTGAAAGCTCACCAGCAATGGGGCATCAAGCAAGAATTACAAACATAGGCCTACTGGTCTTTTGGTATGAAGCTTGCATTTGGAATTTGTTGTTGAAATGAATTGTTACATTAAAAAAATATGTTATAGACAAAATAATTAAAAGGTCTGTCTGGTAGCCTCAATAAATAGACAAAGATTTGTAGTTGAACAAGTCATTGCATGCATAGATTTCATTTTTGCTCTTAGAATGCACGACTTGGACTTGACTCGAGACTCGATCCGTTCTACTTGTGACTCAAATAATAGTGACTTGGTCCCACCTCTGGTTGTCTTTCTCCCTTTTAAAACATTTAGAAAAGTCTAAATAATCCATGTGAAAAGAATGGATTTTCCACACCAGTACATATGATCACTCCCTTCCTGCTGTTACTGTCTCCAGCATGTGACTGGACATGAACATTTCTCTGGCAGTGTTTTCTCTGAAAGTAGAGCCAAGGTGGTCTGACACAGACTGACAGCAGAAACACAGTAGAAAGACAGTATGTTACAGAGTCACTGTGTGGTTATACTGTATCTGAATAGTGGATGATGGCAGTGAGCCAAAAGGCTCTGGTAGATGGTGGTTGGTCTGAGACTTACCGGATGACTATGAATCAATTATTCCATATTCCATTACAATTGGTGAATGTACTTGGTTGGCATGTAGAAGGCATTTACCTGGCAAGGACAGAGAGAGAGAAGGTGAGAGAGAGAGAAGACCTACCTTGTCCCAGCCTGCCTCCAGCGAGGGCCATCTTTGCACTCCCGAAGCCCAGTTCTCGACACACCACGGACGCTGCCTTTAGGTTCCAGCTGTCATCACAGACGGTGCCCCATTCGCCGTTCTTCAGCACCTCCACTCGCCCGTCTCCTATGTTGGCCCCACCTCTCAGACGCACCAGGGGTTGCTGCGGAAATGATTCATGGTACAACAGTTAGGCCTACTGTTACTGAGAAACAATAGTTCACATTCAGTTGACATACTGTTTTGAATAGGTCCAATGAGACATTTACTTTGAGACATCTGTATGTATTCTTTACTGTAGCAGTCCAAATCGATTTTGTTAGAAGAACCACAAAGACAAACAATATTGTATTGTTTCATACATTTTGGGATAATATGACTTATTATGAGGAGAGAGGGTTTGAGATCAGTCACTGTATCTATTCTCTCTTTAGTCCAGAGCTCATGACTCATTAGTAAAGTGTTCCAACACAGTGTTCTACAGCTGGGGTCTCTGTGTTTAATCACTTGTAAACAGAATGTGCACAATGTAGCTGTGTTTGGAGAAATCTAAGAAGAGTGTAAGGACGCTGGGAGACGAGAAGCAAGCACAGGGAGTAAACATTTAATAAATAACGGACATGAAACAAAACACGGACTGCGTCTGTACAGAGGAAACAAAACGACATTAATGCTGACACGGGGATCAAACTGAGGAACAGACAGATATAGAGGGGGCATGCGCGTAACGATGGTGACAGGTGTGCGTAATGATCGGCAGCCTTCTGTAAGGACAGAAGCTGGGAGACGAGAAGTAAGAGGTAGTGAACATTTCATAAATAATGGACATGAAACAAAACATGGACAGCATCTGGACAGGGGAAACAAAACTACATTAATGCTGACACGGGGATCAAACTGAGGAACAGACAGATATAGAGGGGGGAATCAACAAAGGAGGAGTACAGGTTAGTCCAATGAAGCGCTGATGTGCGTAACAATGGTGACAGGTGTGCGTAATGATGGGCAGCCTGGTGCCCTCGAGAAAGGGGGAGCAGGGCGCAGGCATGACAAAGAGTCGATTTTACATAACATTAAAGAGATTCTCCGGTATTTTTGTATACTTTTTAGCCAGTAGTTCTGAAAGTAGCTTTCACGAGCCAAAAGTGGTCCCTGAAAATTGCGTACTACGTCACGTGCAGATATGCGACCCGTTTCAGGAAACTAGGCGCATGTCGCAAGTCACGACTTCCCAGGTGAGACGTTTCAACGTAAAACATTTATTTTTAATCAAAATGAATTTTTTTGCAGAAATGCCTTCTCGAACATGTCAACTTTCATGGGCCTTAATAAAAAATGGTGATGCTATTTGGAAATACGAATAAAGTTGTTAAATTACGAGTCTAGTTGGTTTAGCCAAAGAAAAAGTCGGAACCTTCCTGCTAGCCATGATTGGCTGAGATAATGAGTGGGCTGGACATGCCGAGAAATTAGTTACAGATTGGTGTGCAGTGTAGCATCTTGTGTCTATAAAATGAGTTGCTCATTATGCATACATAATCCTTTCTACTGCAGGTTTTTTCAAAAGATATAACGTTAGCCACGGAGAACTGCAAATATGTTGCTACTGCTCTCAATAACATTGCTGCCCTGAATTTATCAGGCGCTATCGACAAAGGTCAATGGGAAAAAGTTGAACGACTACTTTCTGGAGGACGATCGTGCCATGCTGACTCTCTCTGACTCTGAAAAATGAATCAGACGATGAGGAAATCCCTGATTTAGGTAAAAACATTAAATCTAAAAATACATTGAGTCTTCTGATGACAGTGATGGGGAAGAAACGGCGATCAACATGTATGAACTGTGTGTAATGTTAGTGATGTTTTCTCAGAATGCCATTTCATATTGCTAGTTATAGCCTATTGTTAGGTAGCTAACTAGCAAACATTGATCCTATTTGGTTAACTTTAGCTAGCTATGACAATCAGTTTGTATTGCTAGTACTTTATGGCTTGGGATTATAGTTCATTGTTAAGCTAGCTAGCTAATGTTAATGTTACATGTCTAAACAAAAGACCCCAAGTTAAAGCTTGCTGTTAGCTAGCTAATGTTAGCTGAGGTTAGATGGCTGGCTTGCTAGCTAGCACTAGCTTACGTGTATGAACTGTGTAACGTTACTGATATTTTCTCAGAATTCCATTTCGCATAGCTAGTTATAACCTAATGTTATCTAGCTAACATTGAACTTATTTGGTTTAACTTTAGCTAGCTATGACAGTCAGTTTGTATTGCTAGTACTCTAGGGTTTGGGCTTATGGTTCATTATTTAGCTTGCTACACGTCTAAACAAAAGACCCCAAGTTAAAGCTTGCTGTTAGCTAGATAACGTTAGCTGACGTTAGATGGCTGGCTAGCTAACATTACGTGTATGAACTGTGTATAGTGATATTTCAGAATACCATTTCGCATCTATTGTATAATAATGCATAATACAAAAGCAGCAGTGTGGCGTCTCTACAAGGAATCGATGACAACACACGTTTTGATTTATTTAATTGACCTCCAACATGATTGGCACTACTTTTATTGATCTCACATTATTTATGTCTCTGGGGGCCCCTGCTGAACCAGAAAACAGCCTGGACCTTCACTTCCTGATCACAGGCCACACCAAGTTTGCCCCCGACTGGTGCTTCGGCCTCATCAAGCAGCGCTTCAGAAAGACCAGAGTGAACACTTTGTCTGAGATGCCGGTGTTGTGAAGGACAGCACTGTGACAGGGGTCAACATCCCACAGCTGGTTGGACTGGAGGATGATACGGTGCTGGTGGAAAGCTATGGTTGGCAACAACACCTGACTCCGTACTTCAGGCTGCTGCCACAGATCAGCAGTACCAGCACTTCAGGTGAAAATCATTTTCATTGCATTGTATGAGGTTACTCTTCTTATCTAAACTTGGGAGTTAAATTGATGTTGTGCAATGTTATGTCTTCTGATTTAATTTTATTCCCTGTTTAACAGCTTCGATGCTCTGGAGCCTGGTGTTGTTGTCACCAAGGAGCGTTCGGACTGTCAGGACCAAGTTTCAGCTGCTGCGCAATGCTGACATCCTTCCTCCCATAGATGGTCTGCCTGTACAATCATCGCCAGGACTGGACACAGCTAGACAAACTCATTTTTTTTAGAAGATCAGGGAGTTTTGCGACGAAGAGGCTATGGACATCACATGTCCTAAACCAAAGTCAAGGGCAGGACAGAAACAGGCTCTCCGAATATAGATTGCCTTGTTCATACGTGGTTCGGACGGACCAGTCAGCACTATCTGCAGTGCCTCTATTCAAATGACTCACACACACCATACTTTGCTGCTACTATTTTTTTTATCCTGCTGCTCAGTCACTTTACCCCTGATTGTATGCATATAATTACCTCGTCTATCACTGATATCGTTATTGATATTGTTCTTGTACATACTGTATATTATTTTATTTATATTGACAATATCTATTTCTTATATTGCTACTATGCAAGTAACCATTTGGCTGTACCGTTTACACCATCTGTAGAGATCCATCCACTTAGGAAGACTTAGCAAAATATTGATACAGTTGAAGTCAGAAGTTTATATACACTTAGGTTGGGGTCATTAAAACTCGTTTTTCAACCACTCCACAAACTTCTTGTTAACAAACTATAGTTTTGGCAAGTTGGTTAGGACATCTACTTTGTGCATGAAACAAGTAATTTTTCCAACAATTGTTTACAGACCGATTATTTCACTTATACTTCACTGTATCACAATTCCAGTGGGTCAGAGGTTTACATACACTGAGTTGACTGTGCCTTTAAACAGCTTGGAAAATTCCAGAAAATTAAGTCATGGCTTTAGAAGCTTCTGATAGGCTAATTGACATCATTTGAGTCAATTGGAGGTGTACCTGTGGATATATTTAAAGGCCTACCTTCAAACTCAGTGCCTCTTTGCTTGATATCATGGGAAAATTAAAAGAAATCATCCAAGATTTCATTGTGGTCTACAATGATTTGTGGTCTACAAATCATTGTAGACCACAAGTCTGGTTCATCCTTGGGAGAAATTTCCAAACACCTGAAGGTACCACGTTCATCTGTACAAGCAATAGTACGCAAGTATAAACACCATGGGACCAYGCAGCCGTCATACCGCTCAGGAAGGAGACGCATTCTGTCTCCTAGAGATGAATGTACTTTGGTGCGAAAAGTGCAAATCAATCCCAGAACAGCAAAGGACCTTGTGAAGATGCTGGAGGAAACAGGTACAAAAGTATCTATAGCCACAGTAAAACTGTGATAAAGCGCGAGAGCAGGGAGAGAGAGGTGCCGCTATAGCAGGTGGGGGAGGGTCCGTACTGTGAGCGAGTGACACAGGGAGCAGGGAGGGAGAGATGACAGACAGCAACCAACCAACAAGCCGACTCGCACTATAATAGACTAATAGCTGACATAGCTAGGTTATTTATCATCAAATATGAATACATAGTACCTTAGCTAGCTAGGCTAAAAGAGGCTGCAGTGCATGCACTTTCTCATCTTACAGTTACAAATAACAACAACTCCATTCAGAATATTAAGTAGCAAGTCACTTAAAATTACACATACCCGAGACCTGTGACAATCATATCACCTGTAACATGTGACATTATTTAGAATTCTGGATCCGGACCCGCTCGGGTCTCAGGTATTCGGGTACAGGTGGATCCATGAAGACCTCTAGCTCATTGGCTTGAACTCGAATTGTTAGGGGGCTGGCCCACGTGGGGAAAATTTGGGGGAAAATGGCGGAGCACAGCTTCCAGAAAGACATTCGCTTTCAAACTAGGGATTTCGTGGCTAATTCTACTCATATATTATGCACGTATGAACAACACATTGACACATCCAGCCCAAAGTAGTCGCCAAAGTTCCGAAGCATGTCTTTAACAACTCTCMTAGGGTCTTGTTCTTCATAATTTTCTCCTCTTCTGAATGCTTTCAATTTCAATACAAGATACAAGGCCAGAGACAGCTCAAACTGTAGTATTCACATCTCTATCATATCATAAACTCTCTCTCGTTCCAGATGATTCAACCTACCTCCACCCTGTAGGCCTTGCTGAAGCCCTGGGCGTGGCTGGGAGCAAATGCCCGTCCTGGGACACAGCTCACCACCACAGGCATCCCCTTCTCACAGGTGGCGTTCCCCTTCAGCTCCACCTTGCGGCCCAACTTACAGCCATGCAGGCTGGCCTCGTTCCCCGTGCAGTTCACCCCGAAGTCCCAGTAGTTCTTCTTCCTCCGCTTGGCCAGCAGCCTGAGACAGGAGAACAAGACTTTGAATTGAGTTGATTTGGATTTTGTTGAAGTGCACTAAATTAAAATGGTTATTTTCTAATTTTAGCCTGCTGTGAAAACATGATCTTCTCTACAGTACCTGATGAGTAAACATTATACAAACAACCTTGTTTTTTATAATACATAAAACACTTACAGAAATATTACCCTACCCTTCCTGAATAAAGATGTTGTCCGGTTCAACTTGGGAGTTTTAGACGTATTTATTGAAGGTTTTAAGAGCAAGGTTGTGCCCATCTGCACCTTGTGCTAAAAGTACAATGTCTTCTGGAATTGGCTAACCCCACTGTACAGCACATTTTAGGTTAACTCAACCGTGTTGATAATGAGTATAATCATCTTGTCTGGCGGGTTGATGAAGGTGAGGAGTGCTAATATTAACATTTACTAGCTGACCCTCCTGACTCCTGCTCTCATAGCCTGTAAAAGACGAAGGAACTCAGAAGTCCACAGCTGAAGGAGTGAGTCCATAGTAATGGACTAGTAATAGTAAAGCTGAATGAGTTAGTCCATAGTAATGTTCTAGTAATATTAAGGCTGAATGAGTTAGTCCACAGTAATGTACTAGTAATATTAAGGCTGAATGAGTTAGTCCACAGTAATGAACCAGTAACAGTAAGGCTGAATGAGTTAGTCCACAGTAATGTACTAGTAATATTAAGGCTGAATGAGTTAGTCCACAGTAATGAACTAGTAACAGTAAAGCTTACTTGTAGACTTTAGTGTTGTATCCTTTCTCTCCAGGAAAGCCGTACATCCCACAGATGACCCTGTTGTTCATCTCTGTCCACTCTTCGTCACAGATCTGTCTCCACTTCCCCCCGTCCTTCACCTCCAGGTAGCCCTCTGTGATGGGGACCCTTTTACGCTGGGAGGAGATAGCCCGGATACGCACCTCTTCTAGCTGGACATTCAGACTCTGCAGATAAAGTGATATACATAGATCCTGGATCATCCACAGTCAAATTCCATCAGTTATTATTTCACGTGAAGATTATCAATGAAACAAATTTCATTTGCTTCAGGACATAGTATGGAGCCCTTCTTTTTCATTTTTGAGAGCATATTTGCCTTAAAACTGCACTGCTTTAGTTAACCCTATATCAATGTCTGGAATTTGTTTTGCTCTGTCAGCAACGTGACCAGAGAAGTGAGTTCAGGGTGAAGGAACATACATCAACAGATGGACTTCTCAACATGGAGATAACCTTTAACCACACACATCATCAATCTATTATATAGAAATATTGGTGAAGTTTCTGTTCCCGTAGGCCTATGTTACGCAACTTTTGAGAAAGTAAATAAGACATTGATAATATGAGTGATTGGACTAGGGGAATGACATGTGCATACTCAATAATTAAATTAATTGATCTTCTCTTAATCATAATCAATCAGTAAAATACCAAGAGGTGGTGCTGCAAAAACACGTAAAAAGTCACGCTTTTATGCTATCTTGATTGAACATGACAAAAATTAAGAATTGCTTGCCCCTTTCACCAAGCTACAATAACAGTCAAAACAAAAGCTGTTGCCTGAAGGCTGAGGAAGGCTGAGTGTGGTCCTCTCCTACCTCTGGTCAATGTTAACCCTAACCCTATACTATGGGTCTATAAACCCAACTGGTCAGTAGGGGGGTCATGGTCCTCAATTATCCTCCTCTGTCTGTCCTGAGGAACCTTAAAGGAGAGTGGCGACTTCACCTTTGACCTCTAGGTTGCGTGCGAAGACTGCTCTATGCTCCCTCACGCATCCATGTCATAGACCTCTGACTGTTCAGCCCCCTATTAAAGTCCATACATCCATAGACCCACAGTCTAACTCCTGGCTGGGCTGTAATGTGTATTGTGAGGACAAGAAGTGATTGAGTGCCAACCCTTTAACAACTGCTTTGCTAAGCCATGAATGCTGAGCTCAGCCTTTTCTCCAACAACCCAGTCATCTCGCCCCTGGAGAAAGCCAGTCCAACATTTCTGTGTGAAGCCAGAAACATTAGCTTTTAATGAAAATGGGAGTATATTTCCTGGTGTCAGCATCGGGGAATGTTCGGATCCCCTCAACACCAATGTAGCGGTGGAGGGAAAGACGTGACTGAATCAGAGACCCCAGTCACCCGACTACTGACCACAGTGGCGAGAGAGGAGAGAGAAGACAGTCTTTCATAAATGTAATCACGACAGTCACGGTATGACTGTGAGTTTCCATCAGAACAGCAAAGCAAGGCAGGGTTAGTGTGGTCATGTGGTCATGGGCAGAGGGCCTTGAAAGGACTCGGAGGTTCTAGCCGCAAAGTGGGCAAGGATTCTCTCTAACTTTAAACTGTCTCATCAAATAAATTATGAAAAATATTAATAATATTCCACCCATGAGGCCACTAGAGGGCGATTTGATCATTTGACTGCATGAAAGGGGTCCGAATGTAGAAATCATGCTTATCAAATATGCGAACTTAATTTTGGGAAGTTTCAGACATTAATGTCTCAAAACTACTGACCTTTATAAATCACAAGATTTACATGATTTCACCGACAGACAAGGTAACCCTGTTTCTAGCAGCATTGTTATGTATTTATTTCTGTTATTTCTTAAGTTATTTCCTCAGAACGTTTCTTGTATTATTACCTACCGCTGGAAAGATCTGAGGTCATTCACCAGAAATTCAAGCAGAAATTTGACTTCCCTGACCTGGATCCTTAGTTTAAACTTCGCGAGGCAGCTCTATTTATCTCAGGGGCTGCACTAAAATGCAGACACCATAGAAGAGGTAAAAGGAGTGTGGCCCTAGTCAGACTCAGGCGGCATGCATACCATCCACCGCTTCCGAGTATATTACTTGCTAGCGTTCAGTCCCTGGACAATAAAATAGACAAGCTCAGGGTGAGGATCTCCTTCCAGAGAGACATCAGGGACCGTGACATACTCTGTTTTACGGAATCATGTCTCTCTCCGGAAATATTATCCCTATCCATTCAGCCAGTGGGGTTCTCTGTTCATCGCGCTGACAGGAAGAAAGGGAAAAACAAAGGTGGAGGAGTTTGTTACATGATTACTGCGACGTCTCTTAAGGAACTACACTGGACTATGTCCAAACTAGAAACTGCATATCCTGACGCCGCATTTACTGTAGCTAGGGACTTTAATAAAGGACATCTGAGGAAAACGCTACCGAAATTCTATTAACACATCTCCTGTGCTACAAGCGCAACACAGACCCTGGATCATTGCTACCCTCCCTACTGGGGCGGCTACAAGGCCTTCCCAAGCCCTCCCTTCAGCAAATCAGATCACGCCTCCATTCTGCTCCTCCCCACCTATAGGTAGAAACTTAAACAGCATGCTCCCATGGCAAGGATGTTGGTCTCCCCAATCAATTGTTTTGATCTTGTGGATGGGGAAATGTTCAGGGTCGCCCCGGTGAATAGAATCAATGTATACACTGACTCGGTAACTGGGTTCATCAGGAAGTGCATAGAGGATGTTGTTCCCACTGTGGCGAATAGAACTTATCCAAACCAAAAACTGTAGATGGCAGCATTTGGGCAAAACTGAAAGTGTGAACCACCGCATTTAACTATAGCAAGGTGACTTGGAACATGAACGTGTAAAACCGACCAGCTATGACATCCGTAAGGCAATCAAAGAGGATGACTATTGCCTGGTAGCACTCACTTCTGTCATAATGAAGTGCTTTGAGAGGCTAGTTGAGAACCATATCATCTTTGCATATCGCCCCAACAGATGGACTGTTGTACTGCACACTGCCTTATCCCACCTCGACTCCACCTCAGCATTCAACACCATAGTGCCCTCCAAGCTCATCACTAAGCTCAGGGCCCTGGGTCTGAACCCTTCCCTGTGCAACTGGGTCCTGGACTTCCTGATGGGCCGACCCCTAGTGGTGAAGGTAGGCAAAAACACCTCCACCTCTCTGATCCTCAACACGGGGGCTCCACAGGGATGCGTGCTCAGTCCCCTCCTGTACTCCCTGTTCACACATGACTAGGGCTATTGCGGTGACCATATTACTGCCACACCAGAAGTCATGGGTCATGACCGCAGTAAAATTCCACGTGATCGTTGAGTCACGGTAATCTCCTCTTATGCACTGTGGTCATGTGATAGTACCCAACTCACTAATGACCATCAGGTCGCTAATGGCCTGGTACTCAGGGCTCTATCGTCCTTCTAACCACTTTGATATCAATGCAAATCGAAAATCGAAAATCACATCAACACTTATCATTAAAACAGTATCATGCTTTTATAATTCACCTCACTATGATTGATTAATTTGAAGAAAGAAGTTCAACAACAGGTTGAAAGTGAGTGGAAAACATGGTGGTTGTGAATGTTGTTTCAAAGCCTAACACAACAAAATGGACAGCGCTTTCTTAGGTGATTCAAAACACCCATAGGCATATTATAACTTAAGCATACATATTAACCTATATATGAGCCCAAGCCCCCAAAAAAMCATGAATTAAAATAATGATTGTGCCGTTATACAATACATAGCCTACCGCATATTACGCATTGCAGAAAAATATTTGGTACATAATTGGTCTAAACAATTTATAGTAATCGCCTTTGAGTGTGGACTGTATTATTATACATATTGCAAGGACTGGTTACCTTATGATACACTCCAAACGTTCTATCCATGAGCCTGGGAGAGAACGTATAGGCTTAACGATGCTGTTGGTTCATTGATTGTACAGGGCTGCTTACAGAGTTAGCCTACAATTATAGTGATTTTGAATAACGTAGTAATACGGCATTTTTTATATTTAAAAAACATTGACTTCTCAATGTGGAAATGGTGGTACTAGTGGACGGGACATGTCCTCATGTAAGTTAAGATTTTTTAATACAATACCCTAGTGATTACTCAACCATTTCCACAGCAGCCATTTGGAATAGGGCAGAATGTTTTTCTGACTGGGTTCCCCGTCCGTCTGTAAGTGTCTGTGTGAACGTGAAGCAGGCGTGAAGCAGGCCACGGTCATTCCAGTAATTGAAAAAGCCTGAAAACGACTTTCCTCTTATTCCMCCCTGCTTGACCATGCTTCACATTGGAATAACACGTGCATGTCTACTCGTACTCACTCTCTGCGTGGTCTGCTGAAAGGTGTTCACGGTTTTCAGGGATACAGTATTTTCAACTTAACTTGTGTTTCCCATGAAAAACAGAAGTGGGGACTCCACTCAGGCTAGGTTAACTCGTACTAAATATAGGAAAATGTATGTTAATCATGCTGCCGCAGTTTAGTAGCGGATGGCCTAGTCAGAAAAAAATACCTTCTTTGAAATTGCTTTCACATATGCCTCTAGCCCTGCCATTTCATAGGCCTTCACTCTAACTGACTGGAACGAGTGTGTGTGTGTGTGTGTGTGTGTGTGTGTGTGTGTGTGTGTGTGTGTGCATCTGTGTGTGTCTGTGTGCGTGTGAATTTGTGTGTTTGGCATCTGGAATATCTACTCTTGTGTAACTATCCCGCGAGACAGAAAGTACAAAGAAAACAGTAGAAACCCTTGACACATGCCTAGACTAGGCCCACTGCTCAATACCCCCATAACCCCCACTCACACAAGCCCAGCAGGGCCAAGTCCCATCAAACCTACCAGCAGACTAAACCATTGTGTCTAGTCAGTGGAAAGCACCCCACACAGAGCACATCGCTTCATTCCATTCTGACACTGCTCTTACAGCCTCGATGAGTCAATGGTGAATTGAGAAGTAGTAGTGAAAAAAGTAATGCCAATTATATCAAATCTGTTATCAAATCTAATTTTAGCCTTATCACCATTATTTGTATGTAGTAGACACACACTTTCATTTAAAAACAGGAGGAATTGTAACGGATTTCCTCTTCGTCTGAGGAGGAGTAGCAAGGATCGGACCAATGTGCAGCGTGGTAAGTGTCCATAATGAGAATATTTAATAAATCCACAGAACACTGAACAAAATAACAAAAGTACAAACAAACAACCGAAACAGTCCCGTATGGTGCAAACACTAACACAGGAAACAACCACCCACCAAAACACAATAGAAAACAGGCTACCTAAATATGGCTCCCAATCAGAGACAACGACTGACACCTGCCTCTGATTGAGAACCATACTAGGCCAAACACATAGAAATATAACAACAGAACAAAACATAGAATGCCCACCCCAACTCACGCCCTGACCAACTAAAATAAAGACATAAAAAAGGAACTAAGGTCAGAACGTGACAGTACCCCCCCCCCAAAGGTGCGGACTCCGGCCGCAAAACCTGAACCTATAGGGGAGGGTCTGAGTGGGCATTTCACAGCGGTGGCGGCTCTGGTGCGGGACGTGGACCCCACTCCACCATAGTCCTGGCCCACTTATGTGGCGCCTTTGGAGCGGCGACCCTCGCCGCCGACCTCGGACTGGGAACCCTTGCAGCGGGCCCCGAATAGATGGGAGACTCCAGCGGCTCCGGCAGCGCCGGTGTGACGGACGGCTCCGGCAAGCTCCTGACTGACGGACGGCTCCGGCAGCTCCTGACTGACGGACGGCTCCGGCAGCTCCTGACTGACGGACGGCTCCGGCAGCTCCTGACTGACGGACGGCTCCGGCAGCTCCTGACTGACGGACGGCTCCGGCAGCTCCTGACGGACGGAGGGCTCCGGCAGCTCCTGACTGACGGGCGGCTCCGGCAGCTCCTGACTGACGGGCGGCTCCGGCAGCTCCTGACTGACGGGTGGCTCCGGCAGCTCCTGACTGACGGGCGGCTCCGGCAGCTCAGGACAGACGGGCGGCTCCGGCAGCTCAGGACAGACGGGCGGCTCCGGCAGCTCAGGACAGACGGACGGCTCCGGCAGCTCAGGACAGACGGGCGGCTCTGGCCTGGAGAGAGACAGCCTGGTGCGTGGCGCTGCCACAGGACCCACCAGGCTGGGGAGACATACAGTAGGCCTGGTGCGTGGAGGAGGCACCTGATGGACCGGGCTGTGGGGGAGCACTGGAGCTCTAGTGCGCAGCCTTGGCACCACTCCTCCAGGCTGGATGTCCACTTTAGCCCGGACCCTCCAGAGTGCAGGCACAGGTTGAACCGGGCTGTGGGTGAGCGCTGGAGATCTGGTGCATACTACTCGCACCTCTCCCTTAAGCTCAATGCCCACATTCGCCGGGCACGGGCGGAGTGCAGGCATAGGACGCACTGCACCCTCCCAGCGCCCCGGAGACACAGCACGCAGAGCCGGCGCAGGATACCCTGGGCCGAAACGGCGTACCGGAGACCAGACACGCTGAGCTGGCACAACACGCCCTGGCTGGATGCCCACTCTCGCATGGCACTGGCCTATAGCGCTCCGGGCTATGGACGCGTACTGGCGACACCGTGCGCTTGACCGCATAACATGGTGCCTGATCAGTAACGTGCTGCTTACGATAAGCACGAGGAGTGGGCTCAGGTCTCCAACCTGACTCTGCCACACTCCCCGTGTCCCCCCCAAAAAAATTGGGGGGGGGGGGGCTGCCTCTCGTGCCTGTTGCGCTGCAGTGCTACCTTCTCATATCGCCGCCGCTCAGCTTTCGCTGCCTCCAGTTCTTCCTTGGGGCGGCGATATTCCCCAGCCTGTGCCCAGGGTCCCTTGCCATCTAGTATCTCCTCCCATGTCCATGAGTCCAGATTGCACTGCTCCCGTTTACCACGCTGCTTGGTCCGGTGTTGGTGGGTGTTTCTGTAACGATTCTCGTTGGTGGAAGGAGAGGAGGACCAAAATGCAGCGTGGTAAGTGTTCATCATATTTAATTAAAACTGAACACTACACAAAACAACAACGAGGAAAAATGAAAATGAAACACTTCTGCCAGGTGAACATACACTAAACAGAAAACAACCACCCACCAAAACACAATAGAAAACAGGCTACCTAAATATGGCTCCCAATCAGAGACAACGACTGACACCTGCCTCTGATTGAGAACCATACTAGGCCAAACACATAGAAATATAACAACAGAACAAAACATAGAAAAACAACATAGAATGCCCACCCCAACTCACGCCCTGACCAACTAAAATAAAGACATAAAAAACGAACTAAGGTCAGAACGTGACAGGAATATAACTAACAAGTGGAGTCTTGTTAGCAACAGAGCCTTTCCAAGAATCCTAGCCGCTACCCCCTATGCCTAAGCAGTCCTGAAAAATAAGTCTGAAAGACTTCACATTAACTTCCACATCTTGTTGTTGCCTCACCTCATTTACACTATGATAACAACAGTACATAAGGCCAGGGTTGTTTATGAATGCAACATGCCAAGCATGGATGAAAACATGAGAAACAACATCATTGCTTGCTAGCTATGCATCACAATTCGGGGAAAGTCCTAAACCTTGAGGGATTTGGGACAGCTGTCGTACATGTGAGACGTTAGGGAAGGCAATAAAGAAGGACATTCAAATCAAATCAAATTGTATTAGTCACATGTGCCGAATACAACAGGTGTAGACCTTACTTACGAGCCCCTAACCAACAATGCAGTTTAAAAAATAAAATAAAAAATATAAAAAATATATACATTAACGTTCAAAAGTTTGGGGTCACTTAGAAATGTCCTTGTTTTTGAAAGAAAAGCCTTTTTTGTCCATTTAAATAACATTAAATTGATCAGAAATACAGTGTGGACATTGCTAATGTTGTAAATGATAATTGTAGCTGGAAATGGCTTATTTTTTATGGAATATCTACATAGGTGTACAGAGGCCCATTATCAGCAACCTGTGTTCCAATGGCATGTTGTGTTAGCTAATCCAAGTTTATCATTTTAAAAAGCTAATTGATCATTAGAAAACCCTTTTGCAATTATGTTAGCACAGCTGAAAACTGTTGTTCTGATTAAAGAAGCAATACAACTGTCCTTCTTTAGACTAGTTAAGTATCTGGAGCATCAGCATTCGTGGGTTCGATTACAGGCTCAAAATGGCCAGAAACGAAGGACTTTCTTCTAAAAGTCGTCAGTCTATTCTTGTTCTGAGAAATTGCGGCTATTCCGTGCGAGAAATTGATCTCGTACAACGCTGTGTAGTACTCCCTTCACAGAACAGTGCAAACTGGCYCTAACCAGAAGAGAAAGAGGAGTGGGAGGCCCCGGTGCACAACTGAGCAAGAGGACAWGTACATTAGAGTGTCTAGTTTGAGAAACAGACACCTCACAAGTCCTCAACTGGCAGCTTGATTAAATAGTACCCACAAAACACCAGTCTCAACATCAACAGTGAAGAGGCGACTCCAGGACGCTGGCCTTCTAGGCAGAGTTGCAAAGAAAAAGTCATGTCTCAGACTGGCCAATAAAAAGAAAGGATTAAGATGGGCAAAAGAACACAGACACTGGACAGAGAAAGATTGGAACAAAGTGTTATGGACTGAGAAATCAAAGTTTGAGGTGTTCGGATCACAAAGAAGAACATTCGTTAGACGCAGAAAAAATGAAAAGATGCTGGAGGAGTGCTTGACGCCATCTGTCAAGCATGGTGGAGACAATGTGATGGTCTGGGGGTGCTTTGGTGGTGTTAAAGTGGGAGATTTGTACAGGGTAAAAGTTATCTTGAATAAGGAAGGCTATCACTCCATTTTGCAACACCCATGCCATACCCTGTGGACGGCACTTAATTGGAGCCAATTTCCTCCGACAACAGGACAAAGACCCAAAGCACAGCTCCAAACTATGCAATAACTATTTAGGGAAGAAGCAGTCAGCTGGTATTCTGTCTATAATGGAGTGGCCAGCACAGTCACCGGATCTCAACCCTATTGAACTGTTGTGGGAGCAGCTTGACTGTATGGTACGTAAGAAGTGCCCATCAAGCAAATCCAACTTGTGGGAGGTGCTTCAGGAAGCATGGGGTGAAATCTTTTCAGATTACCTCAACAAATTGACAACTAGAATACGGTCTGCAAGGCTGTAATTGCTGCAAATGGAGGATTCTTTGACGAAAGCAAAGTTTGAAAGACACAATTACTATTTCAATTAAAAATCATTATTTATAACCTTGTCAACGTCTTGCCTATATTTCATTTTGCAACTAATTTCATGTATGTTTTCATGGAAAACAAGGACATTTCAGTCAATGTGCGGGGGCACTGGTTAGTCGAGGTAATTGAGGTAATATGTACATGTAGGTAGAGTTATTAAAGTGACTCTGCATAGATGATAACAACAGAGTAGCAGCGGTGTAAAAGAGGGGGGGAAATGCAAATAGTCTGGGTAGCCATTTGATTAGATGTTCAGGAGTCTTATGGCTTGGGGGTAGAAGCTCTTTAGGAACCTCTTGGACCTAGACTTGGGGCTCCGGTACCGCTTGCCATGCGGTAGCAGAGAGAACAGTCTATGACTAGGGTGGCTGGAGTCTGACAATTGCTAGGGCCTTCCTCTGACACCGTCTAGTATAGAGGTCCTGGATGGCAGGAAGCTTTGCCCCAGTGATGTACTGGGCCGTACGCACTACCCTCTGTAGTGCCTTGCGATCGGAGGCCGAGCAGATGCCATACCAGGCAGTGATGCAACTTGTCAGGATGCTCTCGATGGTGCAGCTGTAAAACCTTTTGACGATCTGAAGACCCATTCCAAATCTTTTCAGTCTCCTGAGGGGGAATAGGTGTTGTCGTGCCCTCTTCACGACTGTCTTGGTGTGCTTGGACCATGTTAATTTGTTGGTGATGTGGACACCAAGGAACTTGAAGCTCTCAACCAGCTCCACTACAGCCCCGTCGATGAGAATGGGAGCGTGCATGGTCCTCCTTTTCCTGTAGTCCACAATCATCTCTTTTGTCTTGATCACACTGAGGGAGAGGTTGTTGTCCTGGCACCACACGGCCAGGTCTCTGACCTCCTCCCTATAGGCTGTCTCGTCGTTGTCGGTGATCAGGCCTACCACTGTTGTGTCATCTGGAAACTTAGTGATGGTGTTGGAGTCGTGCCTGGCCGTGCAGTCATGAGTGAACAGGGAGTACAGGAGGGGACTGAGCACGCACCCCTGAGGGGCCCGCGTGTAGAGGATCAGCATGGCGGATGTGTTGTTACCTACCCTTACCACCAGGGAGCTGACCGTCAGGAGGTCCAAGATCCAGTTGCAGAGGGAGGTGTTTAGTCCCAGGGTCCATAAGCTTATTGATGAGCTTTGAGGGCACTATGGTGTTGAACGCTGAGCTGTAGTCAATGAATAGCATTCTCACATAGGTTTTCCTTTTGTCCAGGTGGGAAAGGGCAGTGTGGAGTGCAATAGAGATTGCATCACCTGTGGGCGGTATGCAAATTGGAGTGGGTCTAGGGTTTCTGAGATAATGGTGTTGATGTGAGTCATGACCAGCCTTTTAAAGCACTTCATGGATACAGATGTGAGTACTATGGGTCGGTAGTCATTTAGGCAGGTTACCTTAGTGTTCTTGGGCACAGGGACTATGATGGTCGGCTTAAAACATGTTGGTATTTCAGACTCAGACAGTGAGAGGTTGAAAATGTCTGTGAAGTCACTTGCCAGTTGGTCAGCGCATGCTCGCAGTACACGTCCTGGTAATCCGTCTGGCCCTGCGGCCTTGTGAATGTTGACCTGTTTAAAGGTCTTACTCACATTGGCTGCAGAGAGCGTTATCACACAGTCTTCCGGAACAGCTAGTGCTCTCATGCATGTTTCAGTGTCATTTGCCTCGAAACGAGCACAGAAGTAGTTTAACTCGTCTGGTAGGCTCGTGTCACTGGGCAGCTCTCGGCTGGGCTTCCCTTTGTAGTCTGTAATGGTTTGCAAGCCCAACCAYATCCGACGAGCGTCAGAGCCAGTGTAGTACGATTCGATCTTAGTCCTGTATTGACAATTTGCTTGTTTGATGGTTCGTCGGAGGGCATAGCGGGATTAAGATCGAATCGTACTACGAAGGGCATAGCGGGATTTCTTATAAACTTCCGGGTTAGAGTCCCGCTCCTTGAAAGTGGCAGCTCTGGGGCGATTGGAGGGACGCCATGTGCGACTGACGTGTTTTCCGTTTGCTCCCGCGGTATTCTTAAAGTTTATGTGAATTTTGCAGCAGAACCGTATTTATTTTCAAATWTWAGTTTGGTGATCCCTTTCCGTAAAAACCAAGACTACTTTGCTTTCGAATGTCAGCATGTCGACGAAACATAAGGCCAAAAGCATGACTTTGAGAAAACCCGGCCTACAAGACCCACTCTCATCACCGCCCTCTCCTGAGTCTGAGGGCCCGGGGACTCACACTTTACCCGGGGGCCTGGCGGTGCTGAAATGAACATCCGAGGCCATTAAACTACTACGCTCTGAGATAGTTGAAATGAAAACGGAGGTGGTTGCTACGATTGAGGCCCGAATACAGGAGGTTTCTGATACTTTAAAAGCAGATCTAACCATCCTGYGACGGTGCCAGCAATCACATCACTCAAAACAACAACAGCGCCGCACACTACAACGATTTCAGCACTGGAGACCTCCGCTACCAATGTCTCCGATTTAACTACATCCCTGGAGGCTGACGTGAAACGCCTGGCTGCGGATTTCAAAAAGGTGAAGGAGAGCTGTGTGAGTTTAGAGGGATTCTCTCGCTGCAATAACCTGAGACTTGTATCGGTCCCAGAGTCAGCGGAAATGCCTCGCGCCACGGATTTCGTTTCTGGGCTGCTGAAGGATGTTCTTGCCTTAGATGAAAAGCCCCTGATTGATCGTGCCCACCGGTCGCTGCGCCCAAAGCCCCGGGATGGTGAGAGGCCCCGTGACATAATTCTTTGAGTTCACTTTTTCCATGAGAAGATGGAGATTCTCCGACGAGCCCTCAATACCACTCTGAGCTTTCAACGACAGAGCTTCTCCATCTACCAGGACTACTCCCCCACTGTTTCCAGACAGTGCGCAGCTTTCGGACAGGCCAAACAACTACTTCGGGACCATCCAGGTGTGAAGTATGGACTGCGATTCCCGGCCCGTTTATGGCTATCTCATGATGGTAAAGACTACACATTTGAGTCTCCGGATGAGGCTATGKCTCACATTCAACRTCACATCAAVAAGTCTTGAACYTGCTCAYAGKTCAGCAACTGTTGCTTGCGAACTGTGGATAGTAAGTARCCCACCTGTGGTACAATTATGTTTAGTTATAAYATRCTWGTCTTGTATAGTTGGGGAGTTGGCGAACCCATTCAGGCTTATTTGATGTGATCTAATGTTTTGATCATCTAGTGTGMTTGCCTTACAAGCATTCAGTCATTTTAATTTCATTGTATTAAGGTTTTACTTAACTCCTGTGTTTCTAGGCTGTCTCGTTCACCTATTCAGTTTGGTTACATAGTGTCTCAGTGACTCTAAATAATTTTGGTTATTTGTTTACTGCATACGTTTGCACCGACCCAGTAAACAGTAAATGTTTCCCGAGGCTACACGTTTTTGGGGGTCTTCACATACATTTTTAACGTTTTGAGCATCATTTATGCCCAGCAAACGTTCAGCGTTGCGCACACGTAGTTTTTTGGTCTTGGTTGTAAGTTGTCTCAGCATCAAACTAGACAATTATTATTATATATTTCTTTTTTGATTGTCTTACTACGATTTCCTTACTTCAAATTAGGTTTTTGGCTGGTTCTTTAACGCACGCACACATTCATCACTCCTCCATGCTCCGTTATAAGATAAGTTAACAATGTGGATCGACACACAAATTAACTTCTGTCTTAGTACATACATTTCACACTTGCCAGTGTTCATATTTAAGATATGCAATATTTATTATACTTATCAATCTTGTGGATGAGCGCTTTGTTTGTTTGTTCTGTTCCTCTCTCTCTCCATCTCTGTAGCTTCCGGGTATGCTGGAAAAGGACCCGAGCTAAGGGAATTGGGCTGACTTTATAGTGCCTGTCCCAAATGGCTCATTAATGTAAATTGCATATTGAAAGATACTGTCAGTAGTGATGTAATGTTGCGATATTGTTTAAAAACGTGTTGCAATGTATATCCTTTAGTATGTTTAGTTAATGGAAAATGTAGGTTTGACTAGGTAATTGCTTAATTAATTAGGGTAGTAATTGTTCTGAGGGGAGGGGCTAGCCCTACAAAAGGAGCCTCTCTTTCAGTTCATGAGAGAGGCATTTTGGATTGAGCTGTGGATGGGGCAGCATTGTTTTTAAGCTGTCCCATAAGGTAGACGTTTGATGGCAGTACTGTTGTTTTTGTTCCGGAATCACCTTGTAAATAAACACCTTTGCACAGAAGAACTTTTGCGGCTCCGCCATCTTTTTATTTTGATAGAGGTTAGGTTTTCCAGTTTAGCCTTCTGGCCTACTCTACGTGACAAGGTTTAAGACCGCACTCTCACAGACATACTGTGCGAAGAGAACATGTTCTATTTAGGCTTGTACCTCGTTTGGGGAGGTACTGTCTGGGATGGGGGGAAAGGGTGGGGGGGAGGTCCAAACATCTTGCACCGTACATTATTACTCTGAGACAAGTTATTCTGGGGTTGTTGGGCGCTCATTGCTTTTCCACTCTATGCTCTAATGACAGGGTTGTATAACGGGAATGCCCAGGGTGGCCGAAATAATGCGATCAAGTACATTTCGTGGAACATCAAAGGGGTTAACAACCCTGTGAAGCGTTAGAGGGTGTTGACACACTTAAAGGGTTTGAATGCAAATTTTGCATTTCTACAAGAGACTCACTTGAGGACTGGTGAGCATTTTAGGATGCGTAAGGGACTGGGTTGGTCAAGTGTTCCACTCTAACTTTCAAAGTAAATCAAGAGGTGCTGCCATTTTGGTTGATAAATCTACTCCCTTTGTAGCTTCTGAGGTTATTGCTGATCCTAAGGGGCGATACGTCATAGTAACCGGTAAACTGTTTTCTACCCCTCTTGTTTTGGCTAGTGTTTATGCTTCCAATTAGGATGACCCAAGTTTCATTTCTTCCTTTTTATCTGCTATACCCAATTTAGATTCTCATTTGTTGATTTTAGGGGGGGATTTCAACTGTAAAATGTCCCCAGTTCTTGACAAGTCCTCACAAAGAACTACAGGCCCATCTAAATGTGCCCTACTTATTCAATCTTTTCTTCAGAAATATGCTATGTTTGAGGCCTGGCGTTTCCTACATCCTACGGATAGACAGTATTCCTTTTATTCTCATGTTCATCAAACATACTCCCGGATTGATTACTTCTTTTTGGACAAAAAACTTCTGCCTAACCTTCGGCGGTGTACTTACGAGAGTATCGTTATTTCTGACCATTCACCATTAGTGCTTGAACTACATAAAGAGATCAATGATCAATTCAAACAATTYTACTCTGCGCTATACACCTCTGAATCCCCTCAAGACCCTTTGCTGATTGATTCCTTCTTTAATGGCTTGAATATGCCTTCAATTGATACAGACTCCCATGACTGTCTAGAAGAAGAATTTACACCTGACGAGATTGCAACAGCAGTGTCCGCAATGAAAAGTGGTAAATCACCGGGTCCGGACGGTTTTCCAACCGAATTTTACAGGACGTTTTCTGGTCTGCTTTGCCCATTCTTGTCTCGATTATTTGCAGAGTTCCTTAATACCTCAAAGCTACCGCCTAGTCTTTATTAGGCTTCAATTTCATTATTATTAAAGAAAAACAAAGACCCCCTGGAATGTGGATCCTATCGCCCAATCTCGCTTTCAAACTGTGATTACAAAATCCTAGCCAAGCTTTTAGCCATCCGTATGGAAGGCTCGCTGCACCAAGTAATACACTCTGACCAGACTGGCTTTGTAAGAAATAGGCATTTGTTTTTCAATATTAGGCGCCTTATGAATATACTGTACTCCCCAGTGTTGGAGGGACCCGGAGGTGGTGGTCTCACTTGATGCGGAATAAGCTTTTGACCGCGTTGAGTGGGATTACCTAACAGCTGCCCTTTATAGATTTGGCTTTGGCCCCAAATTCATTGCGTGGATGAAGATTCTTTATTTTTCCCCCATGGCTTCGGTACGGACTAACAACTTGTCCTCTGACTATTTTCCCTTGAACCGCGGATCCAGACAGAGTTGTCCACTCTCCCACTTGTTGTTTGCTTTGGCAATCGAGCCTCTCGCCATTGCACTACGCTCTAATGATGCCATTCAAGGAATAATCAGGACGGGCTTAGAGCAGAAAGGTCTCACTATATGCTGACGACCTCCTTTTGTTTATCTCTAACCCTGATACCTCATTGCCACGTGCCTTATCTGTTCTTAAAAAGTTTGGATCAATCTCAGGGTACAAGCTGAATCTAGGCAAGAGTGAGCTTTATCCTGTAAATAGGGCTGCTTTAAAGTGCTCTTTTAAAACTTTTCAGTTTAGGATTGTCCAGGATCAATTCACCTACTTGAGAGTTAAAGTGACAAGGAAATATTCAAATTTGTTTTAGTAAAACTTTGTTGCTCTAGCAGACAGTTTAAAACAATCTTTTACTTTTTGGAATTTGCTACCTCTTTCTCTTATCGGAAGGAAATGTCATATAAATGAATGTGTTGCCCAAATTTTTATATTTATTTCAATGTTTACCGATTTTAATTCCAAAATCTTTTTTTAAATTCACTGGATCAAACATTCATGGATTTTATTTGGGATGGCAAGGTACCACGGATTGGTAGAAAACATTTACAGAAGCCTAAGTCATTGGGGTTTAGCTCTACCAAATTTTCAGACATACTATGGGCTGCAAATTTCAGAGCCCTTCTGTACTGGCTGCAGATTGATCCTACTGGCCGTAGACCACTCTGGGTCCAGATGGAGTCTGAATCGTGTAAACCTGCTGCACTTTCTTCTGTCTTGTGCTCGTCTCTCCCAGTGTCCCTTGGCAAAAGGTGTGTCAACCCAATTGTAAAGCAGTCTCTTTAAAATTTGGAATCAGTTCCGGTTAACCTTTAGCCTCGAGGCTTTTCTCTATCAGGCCCAATTAATCAGAACATTCTATTTCCTCCATCTTTGAATGATGGGCTTTTGCCATCTGGCCCTCCACTAGGGCCTCTCCTCACTAGCCCAATTATTCTTTGATGATATATTTGCCTCTTTTGCTCAGCTACAGGAAAAGTTCAACCTCCCCCAATCCCACTTTTTCCGCTATCTCCAGACTAGGAACTTTGTCAGAGCTAACACACCTGAATTTCCCCATAGGCCTGCGAATACAGCTATAGAGAGCATCTTTGAGCTGAACAAGCTTCCTAGGTGTTGGATGAGCATTTCTTTGTGTTATTTCTGGGGGGGGGCATTAAGGTTGATGTGCTTATTGATTGTGACCTACAGATGCCTTGTTCATCTTGCCCGGTCAGACTAAAATGTGAGCCTGTTTTTTATTTTTAAATCTTGGTCACGCCTACATAAAATTATTATTTCATTTTTTTATTTTAAAGCATTGTAAACCTTTTATCTTTGGTCCAGTGGAGGGTCTGTCTGTGGCCATGACTGTCTGTGAGTGGTTGCATTTCTCCACCCCTATCCCTTGACTGTTTACAGGAACAATGGTGAGATGTTTGCTCTGTCCCTGTACTATAGATTGCCCTTTAACCTTTGTAGCCTTCTTCCTGGTGTGTTTAACTTGTCTAAAGTATGGTATCTTTAAATAAAAATAAAAAAATTATGTATTATTTGTATTTTTTTCTAGTTGAGTATATTATTTATATTGCTTTGTGTTGTCTTGTGTGTGTAAAACTTAATAAACAGAGTTTCAAAAAATTTAAATAAAAAATAAATAAAAAGAAAGTGGCAGCTCTAGCCTTTAGCTCAGTGCGGATGCTGCCAGTAACCCATGGCTTTAGGTTGGGGTATCTACGTACGGTCACTGTGGGGACGACGTCATCGATGCACTTATTGATGAAGCCAATGACTGATGTGGTGTACTCCTCAATGCCATCGGAGGAATCCCGGAATATATTCCAGTCTGTGCTAGCAAAACATTCTGGTCCGACGGCCCCATCACCGCCTAATACATGTTCCTTGTTGGCCAGCCAAATATGCATCAACCCTTCCTCCCCTCGCTCATTTTTTTATTGACATTTTAGCCATTTAGCAGACGCTCTTATCCAGAGCAACTTAGGGGAGCAATTAGGGTTAAGTGCCTTGCTCAAGGGCACATTGAGAGATTTTTCACCTAGGTAGCTCGGGGATTCACAACCAGCAACCTTTCGGTTACTGGCCCAATGCTCTTAGACTAGGCTACCTGCCGCCCTCAAACCCTTCAACTCTTAAACCATCCAACTCCATCTTGTACCACAAAACTTGAGTTATCTGAAGCTCGAATTTCCCTTTGTTGTACTGCAGGTTGAATGTGAAGAATCAGATTTTTGGAAACAGACACCTTAATTTGCCTTGTGGAATGCAACCTTTGCTCCCCCTGTAGCTGTATATGGACCTCAAAGGCCCACTTCCATCATGTTGGGTTATTATAACTGGTCGCTAGGCGGTATGTTGAAAATATGTTTGCCAGGGAGCAACAGGCACAATCGTTATCGGTGTCTCGCAAGTGTTAGCAGCTGCTGCTTTGCTCTTCTAATGGAAGGACTTCACATCATGTCTTGTCATAACTCATAAGTACTTGGGGGAAGACCTCTCGATCAAAACCTGCAATGACTTTACACTCTTAGAGCTGATTTCACAGATTAAGGCTAGTGCTGGACTAAAAGGCACTTTCAATTGAGATTCTCYWTTGATCTTGTTTTTTAGTCCAGCACCAGGCTTAATCTSGGTCCAGGAAACTGGCCCTAAAGGCTTGACACACCAGAGAGTCCTCAAAATAGTTCATATTGCACGGTGCTGGTGTGTCTCTGCCAAGATAAATGCTGAAATTTCAACGTTCACGATCATGAAGCGTAATTAAAGACGTTATAGATACTGTAGGAAGGATCATTAAAAAAAACGCAAAGAAAAATCAGGAGATAACGCATGTGCATCCTCATTACATACATCCTAATTCCATAATAAAACTATAAATCATACGATACGATTTGTAACCCGGCCCCATGGAATATCCCTCCACATCGAGGCACCGCAGCATGCTCCTCCTAGCTGACCATCTGAGAGCCAACTCCCCAGGCCTCTTGGCGATTGGTTCCACGTGTGGCATGCCATTATCCCCAGCTGCACATGCAGCATTACGTGAGCCACCAACCTTGTTGAATCATGGTGTTAGTTAGCTAATGATAAACAAGGCTTCCTGCYCACCTCCTAATGTTTTGGTCTGAAGAGGGAAGAGTTGTTTAAGTTGAGCTTAAATAACAAAAAATGTCTGTGAGTCTGTGAAACGATTATCAAGAGATGGAGAGAATTCAGTGTCTACTTTTACTACCAAAGGGGCATCGATTTAGCTGAAATTATGGAAAGACAACTTTTAGTCAGCTGCAGTACTGATGTTTTTATTATGGACAACCTATAATTTGTGGTAAATGCTTAATATAATTGCCCAATCTGTGTGGTCTTGTGTTCCTTTTTGACAGCTAACTAGTGTAAACCACACACACACACACAAACAACAAACAATCCTTCGATAAGCAGAGAACCCCCAAAACACCCATAGACCTTGTCTGTGAGTTTAATTTTAAAAAGTTGAAATTAGGGACAGGATAGAGCATACTAAGATACTGTAGGAGTAAATATTTTGGGAAATATTAATAACTGAATTAGCATGTAGCACAGTTGTGTCTGGTTGGGTCTAGTTACATAAAGACATATTGACAAAGTTGGGTCAGGGCATGACCTGGTTGGAAACCCTGCATAGATTACGACTTCATCCCAGGAATGAATGGAAGACAGGAGCTACTTGTTCCTGTTTCTGACCCAAGGTCAGGCTTGGTGAAGAGGCAAAACGACACATTTTCCCAGTCCACTCCCCTGCTAGTTGAAAGACTCTGGTCAGTCCGGGGAAATATTTAAATAGTGTGGACAGTTATCTGTAATAACACCCATAGAGACGTAAATATAAACAGGGCACAAATAAACAGCTGGAGGGCGCCGTTTGTAAGTCGAATGTTCATGTACAGCAGACATAGTATAAAAAGAACAGTGTGAAGTTTGAGGATAGGGATTCATCTATTGAACTAGGTTTCCACATTTAGATTCCAAGCTAGAACCTTATGAATCATTTATGAAGCATGTCGTTTTATAAAATGTGTATGAAGGCTTCATTAAGCCTTGAAAGTAGTAGTTCATTTCATGACCACATCTCCTATTCCAATGCCTTTCTTTCTCCCTTTTCCTCATACTTTCTCATAGAGTTGATCGCTCATTTCATGAGAAAGATACACAGGGATCTGAGAAGTTCTGCAGGATCTTGTTATCTTATGAAGTTGAGTGAAAACAGACACTGGAGAAGAATCCACTAGAATTTGAACACTGCCAATTCTCTAGTCTAGCGCAGTCAGTGGCATTTGACTATCCTGCTGCTCTCAACTGCTAACTGTTAAAATGATAAACCACAGACTGGCCTCTCAGTTTCATTTCAAACACATTCAAAGGAAACACAAACACTATTGGTTGAGCTAGGCTCACATAAATGGCCATAGTCATGTTATTCCTCGCTGTCTGTATTGCGGACGGCAGGAGTTTTAGATTAGTGTCCAAGTACTCTATGCTAAACCAGGAATGCCCCCCCCCCCCTTTCTTTAGCGCTATAAACCCATGCAGACTTTCCATCCCAGCACAGAGGTGCTCTCATCAACATGATGGGGTGATCCCCTTTTGTGTGTGTGTGTGTGTGTGTGTGTGTGTGTGTGTGTGTGTGTGTGTGTGTGTTTCATCCACTATGTCGTCATCTCCTCCGTACCAGTCAGCGGGGTCTGGGTCTCTGTGAGTCACCTGGTAAGCATCCCAGACACCAGAGAGGGGTTCTCAAATGGGCCGTCACCATGGTTACGCCAGAAAGAAGGGCCTACTGTGGTAAAGTTCTCAGGCCACAAACGGACCATAGCGCGCTGAGCTCAAATGTATCTCGTTTCCTGCTGTAGGCGAATGTGAGCGCACTAGTGGAAGTTTAAAAATGTGGCCCACTTGTGTCACGTCTGTTGGCGTTGTATGATGTCACGTTTCCTGGCCTGCTGGGTGGGATCCCCTTTCATCGTCTGGTTCCATTCACATTTTCTCTCCTGAGCAAGTCTCAACCTAAAATACTTTCTCAATGTCACTGTTGCCCTAATAGGTTAAATTTAACATATTCAAGCTCTGTTTTGTTGTTAACCTTATGTATACGTTTAAAGTAATTCTAAATAAGTGAAACCGAAATAAACAGTATTTGCAGAATTGAAAAAACTGCTTCTTTCTGTGAATTCAGGGCCCTCCAAGTCAAAAGTCAAAGTCAAAACATAGTGTGATCCCTTAACTTAGCTAAGGCTGTTTTTCAACTCCCAGAGAACTGCCAAAATCAATACAGCTACAGTCAAACTTGAGTTAAACTAAACTCAAGGATTAGTGTTGTGTACAGGCTGATTAAAGTCACACAGACACCCTCTCAATGAATAAACATTAACAAAGATATGTGTCTCTGTTGGTGCTATGTGGACTTTCTCTACAGGGACTCGTGTTTGATTTAGCCTTAGTTACAATCACAGTCCAGACCTTTTAAGGGAACCCCCACTTGTCTGAATGGAATGTGAAATCATTTCTCATGAATATCTCATAAAGGATTACACAGACATCCTCCTGTTTTCTACCCTTCTACCTAGAAATCAGCTGGGATAGACAATCTGGACGCTCTCTTTTTAAAATTATCCACCGAAATTGTTGCAACCCCTTTTACTAGCCTGTTCAACCTCTCTTTCGTATCGTCTGAGATCCCCAAAGATTGGAAAGCTGTCGCGGTCATCACCCTCTTCAAAGGGGGAGACACTCTAGACCCAAACTGTTATAAACCTATATCCATCCTGCCCTGTCTTTCCAAAGTCTTTGAAAGCCAAGTTAACAATCAGATCACCGACCATTTCGAATCCCACCGTACCTTTTCCACTATGCAATCTGGTTTCCAAGCTGGTCATGTGTGCACCTCAGCCACGCTCAAGGTCCTAAACAATATCACAACCGCCATCGATAAAAGACAGTACTGTGCAGCCGTCTTCATCGACCTGGCCAAGGCTTTCGACTCTGTCAATCACAGCATTCTCATCGGCAGACTCAACAGCCTTGGTTTCTCAAATGACTGCCTCGCCTGGTTCACCAACTACTACTTCTCTGATAGAGTTCAGCGTGTCAAATCGGAGGGCCTGTTGTCCGGACCTCTGGCAGTCTCTATGGGGGTGCCACAGGGTTCAATTCCTGGGCCGACTCTTTTCTCTGTATATATCAATGATGTCGCTCTTGCTGCTGGTGATTCTCTGATCCACCTCTACGCAGACGACACCATTATGTATACATCTGACCCTTCTTTGGACACTGTGTTAACAAACCTCCAAACGAGCTTCAATGCCATACAACTCTCCTTCTGTGGCCTCTAACTGCTTTTAAATGCTAGTAAAACTAAATGCATGCTCTTCAATCGATTGCTGCCCGCACCCGCCCGCCCAACTAGCATCACTACTCTGGACGGTTCTGACTTAGAATATGTGAACAACTACAAATACCTAGGTGTCTGGTTAGACTGTAAACTCTCCTTCCAGACTGACATTACGCATCTTCAATCCAAAATTAAATCCAGAATCGGCCTCCTTCACTCATGCTGCCAAACATACCCTCGTAAAACTGACTATCCTATCGATCCTGGACTTCGGCAATGTAATTTACAAAATAGCCTCCAACACTCTACTCAGCAAACTGGATGTAGTCTATCACAGTAACATCTGTTTTGTCACCAAAGCCCCATATACTACCCACCACTGCAACCTGTATGCTCTCGTTGGCTGGCCCTCGCTACAGATTTGTTGCCAAACCCACTGACTCCAGGTCATTTATAAGTCTTTGCTAGGTAAAGTGCCGCCTTATCTCAGCTCACCCATAGCACGCGCTCCAGCAGGTATATTTCACTGGTCACACCCAAAGCCAACACTTCCGCCTTTCCTTCCAGTTCTCTGCTGCCAATGACTGGAACGAATTGCAAAAATCACTGAAGCTGGAGACTTATATCTCCCTCTCTAACTTTAAGCATCAGCTGTCAGAGCAGCTTACAGATCACTGTACCTGTACTTAGCCAATCTGTAAATAGCACAACCAACTACTTCATCCCCATATTGTTATTTATCTTCTTGCTCTTTTGCACCCCAGTATCTCTACTTGCACATCATCATCTGCACATCTATCACTCCAGTGTTAATGCTAAATTGTAATTATTTTGCCTCTATGGCCTATTTATTGCCTACCTCCCTGCTCTTCTACATTTGCACACACTGTACGTAGATCTTTCTGTTGTGTTATTGACTGTACGTTTGTTTATGTGTAACTGTGTTGTTGTTTTTGTTGCACTGCTTTGCTTTATCTTGGCCAGGTCGCAGTTGTAAATGTGAACTTGTTCTCAACTGGCCTACCTGGTTAAATAAAGGGGAAATACAAAATAAAAACCTCCCTTTCTTTCTACCCTTCTACCTCCTGTCCTGTCTACCCTTCTACCTCCCTTCCTCTCAACCATTCTACCTCCCTTCCTCTCAACCATTCTACCTCCCTTCCTCTCAACCCTTCTACCTCCCTTCCTTTCTACCCTTCTACCTCCCTTCCTCTCTACCTGTCTACCTCCCTTCCTCCTACCTCCCTTCCTCCCTACACTCTCGAAAAAACGGTAACAAAACAGTTCTTCAGCTGTCCCGATAGGAGAACCTTTTTGGTTCCAGGTTGAACCCTTTTTGTTTCCAGGTAGAACTCTTTTGGGTCCCATGTAGAACCCTCTGTAGAAAGTGTTCTGCATGGAACCCAAAAGGGTTCTTCAAAGGGTTACTTTATTGGAACAGCATAAGTACCTTTATTGGTTCTAGATAGCACCTTTAAGAGTGTACCCTTCCACCTTCCGCCCTCCCTACACTTCCCACTCACCCCTTCCTTACCCTTCCACCTTCCTACCTCCCTACCCTTGCACCTCCCTCCCTGCTCTACCCTTCCACTTCCCTTCCTGTCTCCAACAGGTAGGAGCATGGAAACTGGGTTTGACGAAAGGGTTTACCGTAAGACATTTCAACACTAGATCCCTGATATCCAGAATTCTTTCCCCCTAACTCCTTTCAAACGTTAAACACATATTCTCAGCTATTGCTCCACATCTGTCTTGCATTTCTGTGAAATTGCACCGTAACAGCATCCAACAAAAGCAAAGAAGCAATCATGTATGGTGTGTGTGTGTTGTGTGTATGTGTGTTTGTGCGGCCATGCAGCCGTGTGTACATAAGTGTGTGTGTCTGTATTTCTATGTGCTAACATGTGTGTTTATGTTTTAGGCTTACCTCCACACTGTTGGTGAAGCTACTGATGAACTTGAAGCCGGGGATGCGTCTCTGGTTACACACCACTCCCACGTCCTCAGAGTGTTTGCAGTCGGACACTCCGAAGCCATTGGACTTACACTGGGCCAGTGTTCTCTCCCGCCCTGAACAGTGGACATTGTCCAGCCAGATCCGACCTATGAACAATGAGGGATGGAGACACCTCTAATGACCACACATTAATTTAAGGGAACCCTCACCAACACCCTATATCAATTTTAAGCTTCAACAGACAACACCTTTGGGTAACACTTTGGGCCAGTCTCATTGTGGACTAAAACATACTTTCAATATACTGTATTTTCTCCATTGAAAATCCAGGACTAGGCATAATCTAGACTGAATAATGGCGCCAGAAGGGCATGGCTGCCGTTTTACAGGCTCCTAACCAACTGAGCTATTTTGTGTGTTTTTTCGCATTGCTTGTAACTTATTGTGTACATAATGTTGCTGCTACCGTCTCTTATAACCGAAAAGAGCTTCAGGATATCTGAACAGCGATTACTTACCTCGAACTGGACAAAGATTTTTTCTTTAATGAGTCCGRCGCAAAGGATTTACTGCTTCTCCGAGACCAGGCCCAAATCCCCGCCATTCGCGTGAAGAAAAGACGGAAATACAGGGGGTGGAAATCGGGGTGCCTTGTGAGAATTAATCCGCGAGTGGGTAACCCGCCTCTACCATCCATTCTATTGGCCAACGTGCAATCACTGGAAAATAAACTGAACAATCTCCACTCGAGACTATCTTACCAACATGACAGTAAAACAGTAATACCTTGTTTCACCGAGTCGATACGGATAAGATTCAGTTGGCTGGGTTTTCTGTGCATCGGCAGGACAGAACAGCTACGTCTGGTAAGACGAGGGGTGGTGTGTCTATTTGTCAATAACAGCTGGCGCTGTTAATTTTTAAATGTTTTATTTAACTAGGCCATTCAGTTAACTTCTTTGGGGTACCCCCCCTTCTTCTCAATTTCCGCCTAAAGACATACCCTAATCTAACTGCCTGTAGCTCAGGCCCAGAAGCAAGGATTTGCATATTCTTGGTATCATTTGAAAGGAAACACTCTGAATTTTGTGGAAATGTGAATTGAATGTAGGAGAATATAACACAATAGATCTGGTAGAAGAAAATACAAGGAAATAAACATACGTTTTCTGTTTTTTATTGTTGCTGTATCATCTTTCAAATTACAAAGAACAGACAAACATACAGATAGGATGCTGTGGATGATTTGAATGAAGAACATAAGATGGCAACAATAGCTGAGCAAAGTTTTAGACAGATAACTTCCAAAATGAGCGAGCTACATGACATTGAGCATGAAGTCACCCAGGTGTCCCACACAAATGTACCCAAATGTACCCAAGTGGCCGAATTGGTACAGTGATACATTTTGAAGGAAATAACATATACAAAATACATAAATGCTATTCTAACACACCCCCAAAAAATAAATATATATATATATGAAAAAAAATATTTAAAAAATAAAAAAATAATAATAAACAAACAAATAACAAGGGTAACTATTTACACATTTTCTATTTACAATATTGTATATTTTATTAAATAAATAAATAGATAAATATTTGGTGAAGACCCTCAGCCCTCAGTCCTGGTGCCATGGCCCATAGCAGTCTCTTTCTGCTGCAAAGCAGAGGCTTACTGAACAGTGGTGCAGGTGATGGGGCATTTCCTGTGACAAAGGGCACAACGTCGCCTTCCCACTGTGCCCTTTTGCTCTGAGGCACATTCATGCCTGCAGAGATGAATCTGGGCAAGTGAATACCACTGGTTGACGGAGCAGAAGGTGCTGCAGTGGACTTGCTGTAGCTAGCAAGCTCCTGGATGAGCAGCTCCCTGAAGGCTAGCTGTGAGATGGGGGGCTGTCTCTATCAATTCCCTCTATAATTTGGGTTAAATCTGTATACCTAGACTTTGTTTTAGCTTTTCCTGATTTATTCGCCATAATTTAAATATATAAACTTGTTGAAAATGCTATTGAATATGTACTGCTATGCGTAACACTCGTGGCTCCGTCAAGTAGGATTTGCAATGGCGAATGAACCTCTTTTACGCCAGAGTTTACAACAAAGGCTGGTCTTCAAACGTATAACCATTACATATTGCCGTTTACCTCAGCTCATTGGCTATCGTCCAAGCTAGATTTCAAGATGATCAGTGGTCAATGGGCCAAAATACAGTCAATCAACGATAGACCGGTCCTACCATTGGTGCGCAATGAGGTCATTGATTGGTGTCTTCAAATCGGTTTGTTTCGGTCAATACGTCCCGGGAAAAGAGCCATCATGTATGGTTGTGTTAGTAACAACCAGAGGATTGCAATGAAACCAACCATGACTGGATAAACGTTTGTTTAGTGTGTATAATTACCACGAACGCTTCGTCCAAAGTTGAATGAGACGGAAATCACGACGCAACCGGTTTACAAATGTTTCGTGTTAGGCTATAAAAATGTATTTTATCAAACAAAACGAACATTCAATGTGTAGTTAGGACACTTGGCATTGCCACCAGAGGAAGATCTTCAATGGTAAGCGATTTATTTTATTGTTAGTTCTGACTTTCGTGACGCTAATGCTTGGTTGGAAAATGCTAGTAATACTTGTGTGTGTGGGGCGCCGTCCTCAGAAAATCGCATGTTTGCTTTTGCAGTAAACCTTTTTGAAATCTGACACAGCGGCTGGATTAATAAGACGTTCATCTTTTAAATGATGTAAGATACATGTATTTACAAGAATGTTTAATACAACGAATGGTGTATTTAAAATGTTAGCTCTCTGCAGTTTCACCGGATGTTGGCCTGGTGGGACGTTAGCGTCTCACCTACCCTAGAGAAGTTAAGAAAAGTATTATTTTCAATGACAGCCTTGTTCAGGGGCAGAATTACAGATTTTGTATTTTATCCTTGTCAGCTTGGGGACTTGATCTTGTAACCTTTTGGTTACTAGTACAACACGCTAACCACTAGGCTACCTGCCGTTAATGAGGTTTTGAGGTATCGGTCGCCTGAGGTAGAGTACATCATGACTGAGTGGGGGACTGAGTGGCGCAGCGGTCTAAGCGTAACTATAGACTCGGGTTCGATCCTGGGCTGTATCACAACCGGCCGTGATCGGGAGTCACATAGGACAGCGCACAATTGGCCCCGCATCATCTGGGTTTGGCCAGGGTAGGCTGTCTTGTAAATACCAATTTGTTCTTAACTGACTTGCCTAGTTAAATAAAGGTTAAAACATTTTTATGATAAACTGCAGACCACACTATCTACCAAGAGAGTTTTCATCTATATTTTTCGTAGCCGTCTATTTACCACCACAAACCGATGCTGGCACTAAGACCGCACTCAACGAGCTGTATAAGGCCATAAGCAAACAAGAAAATTATCATCCAGAAGCGGCGCTTCTTGTGGCCGGGGACTTTAATGCAGGCAAACTTAAATTAGTTTTACCAGCATGTCACATGTGCACCAGAGGGAAAAAATCTCTAGACCACCTTTACTCCACACACAGAGACGCTTACAAAGCTCTCCCTCGCCCTCCATTTGGCAAATCTGACCATAATTCTATCCTCCTGATTCATGCTTACAAGCAAAAACTAAAGCAGGAAGTACCAGTGACTCGCTCAATACAGAAGTGGTCATATGACGCGGATGCCAAGGTACACAGACTGGAATATGTTCCGGGATTCATCCAATGGCATTGAGGAGTATACTACCTCAGTCACCGGCTTCATAAATAAATGCATCGATGAAATCGTCCCCACAGTGAAGGTACGTACATATCCCAAACAGAAGCCATGGATTACAGGCAACATCTGCATCGAGCTAAAGGTTAGAGCTGGGAGTACAGGAGGAGTGGGACAGTAATCCAGACGCCTATAAGAAATCCCGCTCTGCCCTCAGACAACCTATCAAACAGGCAAAGCGTCAATACAGGACAAAGTTTGAATCCTACTACACTGGCTCTGACGCTCGTCGGATGTGGCAGGGCTTGCAAACTATTACGGAATACAAAGGGAAACCCAGCCGCGAGCTGCCCAGTGACGCGAGCCTACCAGACGAGCTAAATGCATTTTATGCTCGCTTCGGGGGAAGAAACAGTGAAGCATGCACGAGAGCATCAGCTGTTCCGGGAAGACTGTGTGATCACACTCTCCGTACCCGATGTGAGCAAGACCTTTAAACAGGTCAACATTCACAAGGCTGCGTGGCCAGATGGATAACCAGGACATGTACTCAGAGCATGCGTGGACCATTTTCAACCTCTCCTTGACCAAGTCTGTAACACCTACATGTTTCAAGCAGACCACCATAGTCCCTGTTCCTAAGAAAGCGAAGGTAACCTGCCTAAATGACTACCGACCCATAGCACTCACCATCATCCCGGAAACCCTAAACCCACTCCAACTTGCATAACACCCCAAAATATCCACAGATGAAGCAATCTCAATCGCACTCCACACTGCCCTTTCCCACCTGGACAAAAGGAACACCTATGTGAGAATGCTGTTCATTGACTACAGCTCAGCGTTCAACACCACAGTGCCCACAAAGCTCATCACTAAGCTAAGGACCATGGGACTAAACACCTCCCTCTGCAACTGGACCCTGGAYTTCCTGACGGGACACCCCCAGGTTGTAAGGGTAGGCAACAACACATCTGCCACGCTGATCCTCAACACGGGGGCCCCTCAGGGGTGCGTGCTTAGTCCGCTCCTGTACTCCTTGTTCAACCACGACTGCATGGCCAAGCACGACTCTAACACCATCATTAAAACCTCATTAAAACCTTAAGGAGCMGTCCCTTTTATTTCAATTTTCGCCTGAAACGACATACTCAAATCTAACTTCCTGTAGCAGGAGAAAGGCCATAATGTATTACTCCAGCCCAGGTGCAATATACATTTTGGCCACGAGATGGCAGCAGTGTATATGCAACTGGGTCCCCAGATCCTCAAAAAGATCTACAGCTGCACCATCGAGAGCATCC
Organism: Salvelinus sp. IW2-2015; assembly: GCF_002910315.2. Taxonomy (NCBI): domain Eukaryota; kingdom Metazoa; phylum Chordata; class Actinopteri; order Salmoniformes; family Salmonidae; genus Salvelinus; species Salvelinus sp. IW2-2015. The sequence continues at coordinate 34,248,239 of NC_036851.1, read as the reverse complement.
TGCCCGGTTGCATCACCGCCTGTTATGGCAACTGCTCGGCATCCAACCGTAAGGTGCTACAGAGGGTAGTGCGTACGGCCCAGTACATCTCTGGGGCCAAGCTTCCTTCCATCCAGGACCTATATACTAGGCGGTGTCAGAGGAAGGTACAAAAAATTATCAAAGACTCCAGTCACCAAAGTCATAGACTGTTCATTTAATTTGATTTGATTTGAATCTGGGTCCAGGACCTTAATAAAGTGGGCATGAGATTGCTCAAATCCATTTTTAAAGATTTTAAAAAGCCCAGTGCAATCAAAAATGTGATTTTCCTGTGTTTTATATATATTTTCATACTATTAGGTTGAAATAATACTGTAAAATTGTTTWAAAAAATATGATAATGCCGTTAAAGTGTAAGAGCTGTTTGAAAAGCCAGCCTGAAATTTTGTTAATAGCCCAATAAGAAAGAGATTCCAAACGTTACTGCCAATAACAGCTAGTTATTGGCTCCCTACTCCCTACACTCCCAGACAGTTCACTGCCTACTTAGACCACTCCCAGACAGTCCTAGCAAAATTCTTGCTTGAGAAATTGCTCTTGGCTAAAAAATATATTTTTGTTTCTTTTGACCATTTTATTTGAAAACAATCACAGGAAGGTACTTAATTGTTACCCCAAAATTATTTGATATTGAGATAAAAACATTTGCGTTGGACCTTTAACTTATATCATGACAGTTCATGACAACTCACCTTTTCACTTAGGTTAGACTGATCAAATTTGACCATTTCATGCAAGATATGTGTTACAGAATTTATGTTGCCATCACCTGTCAAAAAAATGTGTATGGCTCTTTAGACTAATCTAAATGGTCTAATCAATCACAACAGACCTTCACAACCACATTACATTGTTGGAATCCAATCCAACTACATGGTGGGGATCATCAGTCAGTCTGCTCTCCAACTATGTGTTCCAGAACAGTCTGAATCAGTGGTGTGGGATGAGGGAAACCAAACGTAGCACAGTGATCATGGAAATACAGAATAGGCCTCAGGCTCTTTCTGTAATTAGTCTATAACCCAGACACTGGAGAAGCTGAATATGAGCCACAACAATAAATGTTACTTCTTAGCTAATACTTACAACAAGACTTCAGGGGCTGCAGGTAGCCTAGTGGTTAGAGTGTTGGGCTGTGTTGGTTAGAGTCAAATCCCCAAGCTGACAAGGTAATTCTGCCCCTGAACAAGGCAGTTAACCCACTGTTGGCTGTCATTGTAAATAAGAATTTGTTCTTAACTGACTTGCCTAGTAAATAATATCTATACATCCTTTCCTGGCAGGAAACACCCAGCAGATAACATTTTGATAACTCAGCCTTTTGTGATTATAAAAAKAATTTGTGATTGCAAAAAGAAATTGCTCTGTTGGGCAGATATTCACACCTATTCCTATGTTACCTATACCGGCTGCGACAAAAGCCTAGCTTTCCCAGCTTTCCCAACTCTCCAGTCTACATAGTTCAAGATCAAGAAACCCTTTGGGCTGCACATGCAGTGAACATTATATGACTTCTATCTCAGCAGCTCAAAACAGAGTCATATGTTCCATGAAAATCCCGTAACTAATGCAGCACGTTTCCGCTGTCTGGGATCGTAATCCCTCAAAAACCACTGTTTTACCCATTGAAGTCTAGCTAGCTGATACACACCAATCAAACTTTGTGTGGGGAAAATGACTGGAAAATGGAAACACTAAGCCAGACACATAGACATAATCTCATCATCCCCCTTGTCTTGTAAGAATATCTCTAGTATTGTCGTGTGTCTAATGACTTTCCCAACTCCATAAATCTGATTGAAGGTTGCAAATGGAACAGTATTGAGATGTATGGATCTCTGGCTGCTCTCTATAAAAGCCAGATGAAAGATGTTATTAAACCAACCTCCCATCGTCAAAGACTCATGTGTTCCCATTGAGACATATCCTCGTTAATCCTAATCATAGGCCCTTACATAGAGGGGCATACTATATCTCATCTTTCTAATTTACCTGGGTAATAGAAAAAGTCGCTCTGGAATACGTTACAAGAATGATGATCATTCTAATTCCAAATATTGGACCACTCCATGCTACAATATGCTGGACCCAATCCTTGTTGCAGTCTGTCATTGATTCTCAAAGGAAACAAATATATTTTTTCATATATTTCACTGAACTATCCCTTTAATTAAGTCTTAATGGTCAAAGTGGATTTCCAATTACAACATGTTACTGAACTATCCCTTTAAGCCCCTACTCCTCTGTGTTCCTTACCTTCTCCCTTGCCGTACTTGGAGGACGGGGACCAGGACACGGCCTCCACGTAGCCCAGCTCTCTGCACAATATGTTGGCCGCATGGATAGAGAAGTCGTCGTCGCACACCGTGCCCCACTCGCCATTGTAGTAGACCTCCACCCGGCCCTCGTAGTGCTTGCGTTTGTCCCCTGCCAGACGCAGCTGGATGATGGGGGTGCCAGGGGGAAGCTCGGTGTCTGACTGGGCCTGGCATAGTGCCCACACACAGAGTAGCATGGCTAGGTGACACAGGAGAGGGCACCGAGACGGCATGGTTCGGAAAGGGCAGGGAACTCACCGCACTGTGTGTAAACTGGAGGAGGGAGACACGGACCAGAATGACCAATGAATGACTGAAATAAGCAAGGTAATGTATTTAGGCAACTTGAAGACTGTATTGTGCTATGAGTTGCTGAAATGAATGGAATCATATTTGAATTCAAAGTTGAGTGTGAAGGGATATTCATGTATGAAAAGTGTTTTTTTCTTTTTACATGTTTTAACGATTGAGGGACCTCTGAACCGATTGAATATCTGATACCAACAGAAAACGAAAGCTTATTCAATGGACCAACTACAGCTTGTGTGTCATGTTCTGACCATAGTTCTTGTGTGTTGTGCTTGTTTTAGTGTTGGTCAGGACGTGAGCTGGGTGGGCATTCTATGTTGTGTGTCTAGTTTGTCCGTTTCTATGTTTGGCCTAATATGGTTCTCAATCAGAGGCAGATGGTTTGTGTTGTCTCTGAATGGGAATCATATATAGGTGGCTTGTTTTGTGTTGGGTGGTTGTTTCCTGTCTCTGTGTTTTGTCTGCACCAGAAAGGACTGTATCGGTAAGCCACGTTTGTTATTTTGTAGTTTTGTAAGTGTTCACGTTTTCGTCTGTCATTAAATATGTTGAACACGGAATACGCTTCGTCTTGGTCCGATCCCTGCTACACCTCTTCAGACGAAGAGGAGGAAGGCTGCCGTTACTTTGAGTCACATGGTCAGCATGTTTGTTACATTTCATCAGCCAGAAATAAGAGTCTTATGTTTTGACATTATCCTCAGTTGTCAGTCATCAAGCAGTCATTAGAGACTGGCTATCTGGCAGACATTCAGCCTCATGGGCTTCTCCAACAACCTAGACCTCACCACAATTCCAGGGTGGACTGAGGATTGGGTATGGTGGTAACAAAACAGATTTATCTTGCGGTGAGCAAGGAGATATTTCAGTTTCAGAGAGAGAGAGCGAGAGAGATGATTGGATTGATGGCTAGATGGATGGGAAGACATCACCATCCAGCTCAAACATTTTAGACCCCAAAAACCGATTGCTCCCTAATTATTATGCTGATGTAACTGTGTTGCTTCACCATTTACTGAGAGAGGTTTGTGTTAAGGTCGTCAGCAGCGCAGATAGAGGTTTCTCCTGTTGCTTGGCTGAAGGAATGGCATGCCCCAGACAGGTACTCAACTTTGTGGGCCTAATGCTTTTCACATGTGGGCTCATGCTATGTTCTGCATGCTCCTATCTTTTCATCTCTGGCTAAGCCAGAGCTCATACTACCCCTCAGAGCTGTGGAACCAGATAAAGGGAATTTTTGTTTTATCTCTCTTTTCAGCCAGGCCATGAGAGTGTCAACGGTGAGTGGTCTTTGAGGGGGGAGAGGGGACAGCCCTGCACCTTGTAAGCCCCAGCCAGGGGCAACTTTTCCTGTCAATGTCATGGTGATGACAAAACTTAGGGGTGGGGGAAAAGTTAAAAATAATCACCCTTAATACTCACGAATATCATTATTTCCCCTTCATATTATATATAACCAGGACGTTTCTTATATCGAAAGATGTTAAAAGGGATTTGTCTGCACTTTTTCAACATTTCTGACTGGCTTTCAATCTTTCCCTGACCTAGAAAACTAAACTCCACTCCATGGTGAATCTGTGTGCAACTACAATGTGGCTCTGAATTCAGATTCAAAAACTGCAATCACTTCAGCAGCAGTAAAACAAGGAGCTTGATTGCTTTAAATATTGCAGCTAACTAGTTAACTATAAATATTAAATACACTAGCTACGGGAATAATGGAACATAATTTCCTTCAATTAGCATACCTTTAGTCGAAGTTACTGCTATTCAGAACAACCATATAGCCTGATCAAACATCATGTTGACGATTATAATGCGCGTATAGGCTATTCACGATCGTTATTTAATTTAAATGTAAATATAACTATAACATGCATACAAAAGACCCACTTACTTGAAGAAAATCAGAAGACGCACTCGCGCCAAAAGGAGCAGCGTTTCAATCGAATGTCTATGCTGCAGCAGTGATTTGATCACTTTATCGAGTATGTTTTCCAGCCTCCCACCTCAGCAGGTCGGCCGCAGTCCTATAACCACCTTCAATTCAGTGATTCCTCGAAACTTTCTCCTCCTCCAGTAATATGCCTATCAATGGAAGCAGAGTCCTGCAGTCATGACGTCTTCGGGCATCCTTCCTTCCCGGTGTCCACAGGAGGATTACGAAAGCAGCTGAACTTGACTTGTTTTAGGGACTGTTATACATTTTGCCTGTTGCTAGGGGAAGAAAACAACATTTCCACCAAAACAAATAGCTTGCTATATAGATCCCCTAAAATTGACATTAGATTGCACCAGCTGCAACCCAATATTAGAGACTAGCCTAAACTACCATCACAACCATTCTAATATTAGAAGTCTCCAAACTCTTTCAACAACAAAACATTTCAAGAGGTGTGAACAAACTCCTGTGAACAATAATGTTTCAAAATGACAAGTGGATGTAACTCTATTCTGGGAAGACTGTGATGGAAGTTTTCAACATATTCAATGTCAATGTTAAGTAAAGGCAAAATGGTTGAGATAGATACCCCCTCACTCTGACCTGGTTGAGTTTCTCCAGCATCTGACTCTTATTCTGACATGTAGTTAAACTAGGCATAAGTCCTATCTATGGTAGTCCTATCAGTAGGCCTACCTTTAAATGCATCCTTCCTTGAGATAATCACTGACCTGGAAGTGAGAGGATAGGTTAAAAACATGTTTCCACTTCAGTGCCTTCACCAGCACTGTATTTTTTAAATACTTAACACAAAAATACTTTCCCAAGCAATGTCATTTGAGTCAGTCTGCACACTTTAAAGTTGGGTTAGTAGTTTAAAAGATATGTTTTCCTTATCACTACAATATTATTGTACACCCAGAACATTCCCTGCAGTCATTTATTTCTGGTATTTGGTATCCAAAGGTCAGTTGTAGGTGGCCCCACTTAGAAGGTAAAGTGCATGCAATTTAATTAAGAGGTGCACAAACAACATTTCTCAAGCATCTTCAAGAATAGGAATGGAAAAACTTCAGTGAGTTGATCTGGAGATGTTATGATTCCAGGCCACATCAAGGTAAGGACCCAACTAATGATGAAAACATATTAAATGTATTGTCTGATTCTAGTAAATTAACAAAGGAAGCAGAGCTATCCGCATAATAGAGATAAGACTTTATCTAGCGCAATTATCACAATCTCTACCTAGATAGAGCACAACCAACAAATAATATTATAGGCTACAGTAATTATTCTAGTAAAATAATACTATTAAAGGGTAAAACAGGTGCTTATGCAAACGTGAACATTTGTTTCACTAGACTGTGACCAAGTTTATTGATTCAACATTGAGAAGGCAACAGTCTTTATTATGAGGCTCAGGCTAAGACACAGATGCATACACAGGAGGCGGATAAAGTCAGTTCTGGGAAGACTAGGAAAAACTAGAGCACAGGAAACACGGGAACACGCTGATAGGACTTGACAGGACAAGACGAACTCGCAACAGACAAACAGGAAACGCAGGTATAAATACACAGGGGATAATGAAGGGAGATATGAGACACCAGGTGGGGGGTCAAGACAAGTACAAAGACAGGTGAAACAGATCAGGGTGTGACACTTTATCATTGACCTTGGATCCGAGATATAAATAATTGACAAACATGAGAAGAGAACAAGAATCACAGAAACTGCAACAAAAAAAACAAATTAGAAATGTAAATATAAATGTCATAGAAAAGGCATTCCATATTCCCAAATGATCCCCATGTTGATGATTGTATTGTGCTTCATTGTATTTTCCTTCAAATGTTGTGTTTTATGACCATCATAAGACCTTCTGTATTGTTTTATTCGACTGTAAAATGCTGGATGTCTTTGGTTATAGGTTCAATAAGTGTCGCTGAGGAGAGAGAGAGAGAGAACAGGGGCACTGTCTCTAAAATTAATCTCTCTGGGGAACATGAAACCAACACAAAAGCTAAAAGGTGGGAGGAAAGGGAGAGAGAAAGAAAGAGAAAGAGTGTGTGTGCGTTTCCAAGCGTGCGTGTGTTTTTGTACACTGTTTTGTACAGCCAAAATGTATGTGAGCTTGTACATTATCATTAGACAGCATGCATTAGAGACTGAAGGTCTCTGTGGTGTTGAAGCCCAATGCAGCAGGAAACCAGACTCACCTGTTCCCAGCTGTGTCCATGAAGAGTGACCAGTCTATGGGATGACCAGACGTATTCAGAAAGGGAGACGGTTCTAATGAACAAAGGTATGAGGGCTGTATTTTATGTAAAATATGCCCATGTGAAATTCATTAACGTTCAGGTTTGGGGAGTAACTGATTACATGTAATCTGATTTCCAAAAAGAACAGCTAAAATGTTGTAATCAGATTACAGATACTTTTGAAAAACTGGATGATTACTTCTTGGATTACTTTTAAATTCAGAAAGGATGATTGCGGAAAAATACATTATGTCACTTTTCTGTTTTCTTAATGTCATTCAATTCGGGATTGAAAAAAGGTGCAAGTTTAAATTTGAGTGAGTCTGACCACAAGTCTGAGACTACTATGTTGACACACCAAACGCGTTTGATGGATCCTTTTTGTCTTCTTCTAATGCCTCTCAAGGAGAAAGTAATCCAAAAGTAATCAGATTGAGTTACTGAGTTTGGGTAATCCAAAAGTTCCATTACTGATTACAATTTTGGACAGGTACACTACCGTTCAAAAGTTTGGGGTCACTTAGAAATGCCCTTGTTTTGCTCAGTTGTGCACCGGGGCCTCCCACTCCTCTTTCTATTCTGGTTAGAGCTAGTTTGCRCTGTTCTGTGAAGGGAGTAGTACACAGGGTTGTACGAGATCTTCAGTTTCTTGGCAATTTCTGGCATGGAATAGCCGCAATTTCTCAGAACAAGAATAGACTGACGACTTTCAGAAGAAAGTCCTTTGTTTCTGGCCATTTTGAGCCTGTAATCGAACCCACAAATGCTGATGCTCCAGATACTCAACTAGTCTAAAGAAGGACAGTTGTATTGCTTCTTTAATTAGGACAACAGTTTTCAGCTGTGCTAACATAATTGCAAAATGGTTTTCTAATGATCAATTAGCCTTTTAAAATGATAAACTTGGATTAGCTAACACAACGTGCCATTAGAACACAGAAGTGATGGTTGCTGATAATGGGCCTCTGTGCACCTATGTAGATATTCCATAAAAAATCTGCCGTTTCCAGCTAAAATAGTCATTTACAACATTAACAATGTCTACACTGTATTTCTGATCAATTTGATGTTATTTTTATGGGGGAAAAGTTGCTTTTCTTTCAAAAACAAGGACCTTTCTAAGTGACCACAAACTTTTGAACGGTTGTGTAACTGTAACTGATCAAATTTAGAAAGTAACTTACCCAACCCTGTGTGCATGTGTGTGCGAGTATGTGTGTGTTTTTGTGTGTACAGCGTAGCCTACAGTTCAATAAATCAATCAATCAAATGTATTGATAAAGCCCTTCTTACATCAGCTGATGTCACAAAGTGCTGTACAGAAACCCAGCCTAAAACCCCAAACAGCAAGCAATTCAGGTGTAGAAGCACGTTGTATATGTACAGTTCCGTTGTATATGACATCAACATTAGACAGCATCAATTAGAGACTCAAGGTCTGTCTGAGTTGAAGCCCAATCCAGCAGGAAAGACCAGATTCACCTTTTCCCAGCTGTGTGTCCATGAAGAGTGACCAGTCTATGTCCCATTGACTATATGTATTCAGAAAGGGAGACGGTTCTACTGAACAAAGGTACGAGAGCTGTATTACACAGGTAGGCCATCCAGACATAACTTGGTACACAAAATACTGAACATTCTACTTTTTATTTAGACTGAATGGGTATAATCTTAGAGTTGTTGCACTTTTCTGGCCCCGACTCTCAGCTCAAACTCCTCACAAATGAGAGAGCTGAACCTGAGTGACAACAACCTGCAGGATTCAGGAGTAAAGCTGCTCTCTGCTGGACTGGAGAGTCCACACTGTAAATTGGAGACACTAAGGTCAGTATTCATGTATTTTTTAAACAAATGAATATAGTTCAACGTGTTTATATAGGGCAATACAAACCTAATATATTTGGTCATGAGAATTGAGCTTCACTGCTCCCAATCTACATAATGATAGAAAAATCCAACCTCAAAAAGAATCAGCATCCTTGTCATGTTTGTTATAGGAAGAGGTGTATGAACTCAAATCAATGTACAATAAACCACTCATTTGCTTTTGTAAAATGTTCATTGTGATTGTTCAGCTGACACAAAAAAAGATAGCTGCCACACTCCCTCTCGATCTTAGCACTATGTGTATAAAATAATTTAGTGTTACTGGTGTTACTGTTTAGTATCTATCCTGTTGCCTAGTCACTTTATCCCTACCTATATGTACATAGGTACCTAAATTACTTCGTACCCCTGCACATTGACTCGGTACTGGTACCCCCTGTATATAGCCAAGTTATCGTTACTCATTGTGTATTTATTACTTGTGTCATCATTTGTATATTTCTCAATTTTTTCTCTCTGCATTGTTGGGAAGGGCCCGTAAGGAAGCATTTCACTGTTAGTCTAATTTGATTTGATATGCTACATGTAGAAATCATGATACTGTAACGTCCGGGGTGTAGTGGGTGAGAAGTCAGGCACAGGAAGCAGAGAGTTCAGGGTAGTGCTATTCCTTTTAATGCACAAAAACCGGTGGACATAAACCAACCCCACGAAACACAGGGCGCACACCAAAACAAATGCCCCAAACACGTGGGGACTTAAACAGTCCAGCAAAACCCATAGAAATGGGAACCCCGTAATTCACAGACGTGTACACACGTACACCAAACAATCCTCCACAAACAGCAGCCCGACTAATCAGCCTAAAACACAAACAGGTGCAACCAATAAACAGAAAGGGGAAAAGGGATTAGTGGCAGCTAGTAGGCCGGTGACGACGACCGCCGAGCGCCACCCCAACAGGAAGGGGAGCCACCTTCGGTAGGAGTTGTGACAGATACACTCTCTACAGGCTGTCAGGCTGCCTGGTCACAGAGGAAGGCTGTGCTTCTCTGGTCTCAGCTCTCAGGTCAAATCCCTCCCATCTGAGAGAACTGGACCTGAGCTACAACCACCCAGGAGACTCATGATTAAAGCTGATCTCTGCAGGACTGGAGGATGGAAAAACTGGAAAAACTCAAGTATGTTGAGGGTTTGTGTCAATCTGTTTTCATGTTACACACAGGTAGACCATGTGTGTGGAGGCAACTGTGGGAAGCACAACTCATAATAATGTCTGGAACGGAGCGAATGGAATGGCATCAAACCATGTGTTTGATGGATTTGATACCATTCCACCTATTCCGATCCAGCCATTACCACGAGCCCGTCTTCCCCAATTAAGGTGCCACCAACCTCCTGTGGTGTGTGTGTGTTTGCGCATACGTGTGTAAGTAAGTGTGATACTGAATCATGGTTTGTTTTTTCCCTACAGTGTTGAGTGATGACTGCTTTGAGGAATAACTTACTGTGTATAGCTAAAATGTATTGAGATGAAACTTGAGATTGATCTGAAACCACAAAGATTCTGATTCAAGTTCCAGATTGTTCCTTCCTGGAATAAACATTCTGGAATTATTGATTACAGCAAAAGAATGAAGGAGTGCTGAATGCAGAGTTCGGTCTACAGTCAGACATCAGCTAATTATTCATGATGCGATACGTAGCTGGAGAGCAATAATCTATGGTTTGCTCGATTCCATAAATATGATTTGTAATATTATAGCAAATGATGGGGCAAACCCGGGCCACTAGTGTGAAAGGCAAACACCCAACACATCATCACTCAAATAGGGTTAACCCACTTGGTAGGAACTGTAACGTGGTTCATATCGGTATACTGCCCTCTCACATCCCCGTGCTTTGACCACATTAGCCCCCCAACACGTCTGGCCGTGTGTTCCAATGGCCTCACAGCCACCATCTGACACTGATGCAGAAAACAGCGGGGCAGGGAAGCTAACCTTGGTCGCTGCTGTGAAAGCCAATCACTCTACACATTGAGCCGAAAGGGTTAACCCACTTGGTGGGAATTGTAACTTATTCCTACTTGAATTATAATTGTATTCCCAACACAATATGTTTTGTCTTGTTTTCACCATCAGATGCCTGTGAGCTCACACTGGACCCAAACACAGCATTGTCGTGTCTTTGGCATCATTAAAACTGAAGACTTATTTATCAAATAAATCTCTGTAATTATTCTTACGCGATTAAACTGATTAATCATGTAACTGTAATTAACTAGGAAGTCGTGGCACCAAGGAAAATATTCAGATTACAAAGTTATAATTTTCCTAATATAACTTTCAGATATTTTAATATCTGATCAATTAGTCTTCGAATTAATTAATTATTATTAATCCATAACGTCAGTGCTTCATATTTCACACGTCGTAATGTGTGTATGCTGCACGGAACCCAGTCTTCCCGCACTATGGAGTCTATGTCAATACAATTCAATTGTCTTAAAATCATTTATTTACTAACTAAGTATTTCAACAGAAATGCATCACACAACAAACAAAATAGATGTTTACAAAGAAATGATAGGGGGATGTGCCTAGTGGGCTAAACTGGTATGGCGGCTTGTTTAGAGTGATAATTATAACAATTGAAATGCTAATTCTTTGCACATGAAGCTCACTCATTCGGAACAATTGCAATCAAATATATATTTACGCTCAGTGTGTCGTCGGGATCTCTATTGAGAAGTTTTGTTTCTGTGGAGAGTCTGTCCGCCCTCTCTCTCTCTCTGTCCGTGGTTAGAATGGATAGTTCATAGTGACATTCATTCATGTCGTTATGGAATAGATGTTTCAGCGGTTGTCGGTCTTCGCGCAATGATACCGAATTCCTAGCTGCAGACTAGTAATTAATATCAAAGACTTGTTCTTATTCTGTCGTATCGATTAGTCTAAGAGTTAACCACATGGTATGCTTAAAAGATTCAGGAATCTACTCAAACCTTAGGTTTATGGTCTCCTCTCAAACCTTGGCCCTCTTGTTATTGAGGTAAGCTGGTCTGGTGATAGAAAATCCGGGTGGGGGTTTTATTCGGAAGGGCAGAAAAGGGCCTGTCCCAGGACCATAACTGTGCTCATGGGCGGTCTCTCTGATTTAGTTAAACTCCAAAGGGAATTGGAGTTTACTTCATTAAACAGTCCAAATCACATTACACAATTTCACAAACAGTATCATCCTCACTCATTCATCTTATACAACAATTAGATGTAAGCCTCATATTGAGGCTATTGTATAAGCAGCGTTATGGTAATGTGGCCGTATTGTCTCCCATGAGTTTCACAAAATTGTACCAAACGGACCAGTTCGTAGCTGGATTCTTCACCGATCTTTTATACCTTCTCCAGAACATAAATGTTGTTCGGACCTCAAGTTCTGTGAGGTGGAAGAAATTCCTTTATTCTCTCTATGAAAACCTACTCTCTCTCTATACTGTGGCCATGAGGAGATAATCTCCTCCAGGAATTTATGACCTCTCTGACCACAGCAGCCTGGTTGTAGGAGACAGAGAGAGGGGGATGGTGCTCGCTGTACACAGAGGGCAACGTCATGACAGCATGCAGAAAGCTCATTCTGTCTGAGGAGAAACAGAAAGGTGACATGGGTGGAAGATGAGTGCCGTATCCTGATCACCTAGACAGATTTAAAGACTGGCCAATGGTGCTGTGTAGAGAGGGTCTTACTGGGCACTGTTACTGGGGAGTAGAGTGCAGTGGGAAAACAGTTGATATAGCAGTGACCTATAAATGAAACAACTCTTTAAATGTCTATGTGCTTGGACACACAATAACATATCTTGGATTCTGGGATGCTATAGTGAAAGTTACATTTGCTAGGCACAATGATAATCGCAATACCATGTGTGTCCCCTCCTCCAAAAGAGTAGGAGTGTATCTGGACTGACTGGCTGGCACTCTGTCCATCTACAGCGTCTCTTCTGACACACTGACCCACCTGCATGCATTCCACATTCACTGAGCCTCTACCCAGGGTTTATGGTTGGGCTTTCAATGTCAAATAGCCTCCTAGGACACCTGAGTCAAACTTCTGTTCAAGTGGAATGAGATATGTGACATGAGATACGTTTCCCTGTAGGCACGGAAGCATGCACACACACACACACACACACACACACACACACACACACACACACACACACACACACACACACACACACACACACACACACACACACACACACACACACACACACAACACACACACACCACAGTCATTCATTTTTGAAATCAGAGATGTGCTTGTTATTGCTTTAATTCCCTGGTGGTTACACTGTAAATATTGCCATTTGTTTAATGTTTATTTGTCAAATGTCAACACAATTCAGTTTTTTTTATGAACTAACTTACACTTGAGTGGAATTTAGATGTCACAGATTTTACTGAAGCAAGCACACTAAAATTATAAGTATATTTACAGTACCAGTCAAAAGTTTGGACACACCTACTCATTCAAGGGTTTTTCTTTATTTTACTATTTTTACATTGTGAATAATCAACACTATGAAATAACACATATGGAATCATGTAGTAACCAAAAAAGTGTCAAACAAATCAATTTAGATTCTTCAAAGTAGCCACCCTTTGCCTTGATGACAGCTTTGCACACTCTTGGCATTCTCTAAACCAGCTTCACGAGGTAGTCACCTGGAATGCATTTCAATTAACAGGTTAAAAGTAAATTTTGTTCAAAGTTAATTTGTGGATTTTGTTGTGTGTTATAATTTATTTATAATTCAAGGCACACTTAACCAGCATGGCTACCACAGCATTCTGCAGCGATACACCATCCCATATGGTTTGCGCTTAGTGGGACTATCATTTGTTTTTATACAGGACAATGACCCAACACACCTCCAGGCTGTGTAAGGGCTATTTCACCAAGAAGGCCAGTGATGGAGAGCTACAACAGATGACCTGGCCTCCACAATCACCCGACAACCCAATTGAGATTCTTTGGGGTGAGTTGGACCACAGAGTGAAGGAAAAGCAGCCAACAAATGCTCAACATATCTGATAACTCCTTCAAAACTGTTGGAAAAGCATTCCAGGTGAAGCTGGTTGAGTTAATGCCAAGAGTGTGCTGTCATCAAGGAAAAGGGTGGCTGTTTTGAAGAATCTAAAATATATAATATATTTTGATTTGTTTAACACTCTTTTTGTTACTACATGATTCCATATGTGTTATTTCATAGTTTTGATGTCTTCACTATTATTCTACAATGCAGCAAATAGTAAAAATAAAGAAAAACCCTTGAATGAGTAGGTGTGTCCAAACCATTGACTGATACTGTATACAGTATATAACAATATTTTGTTTTAAATAATCATTTCATACTTCACTGGCATTTTGATGGACAATTCTGAACGTGTTATGACACTGTTGAAGTTGACTATCACTGAGTGTTATTGAAGCAAGACCCAGAAATGATTTGATATTGAGATAAAAATGGCTCCATTGAACCTTTAAGCTTAAGGCACAATGTCTGCTGTCCAGTGCGCTACATAGTTCACAGTATAACATTAATCATGATAACCTTTATTCAGGGAATGCCTTCTACACACAATATACAGTATATCATACACTATAATAAATCCTCTTTACAAATACTGCCATTAAAATAAAATTATTTTCATACAATATAAAATGTACACATTATGGCAGCTATAGACATTTAAAAGCAGCTTCAAACAGCCTTTGATTTGGCAAAATAATAACATTTGGCAGTGGATTGTACTGTACTGATGATGATGATGTTGATCCATGAAATAGGTACGATAAGGCAAAGACTCCCAAACGATGACCCAGGTAGGACCTCATCTGGGCTTCTCCAACTTCCATGTCCACATACTATAGGTCCTTGTAGTCCTAAAGGGTAGTTTGGAACTGGCCCTATATATTGTTATAACATTAGGCAAACAGTTGTTATGCTGGCCAACCAGTTTGCTTTTTGATAGCTCTGAGAACATCTATCTAAACAAGCATCCACACCTGCATTGAAACAGTTTACAGATCCATCATAATCTCTAATAATAACTGGTATTGAGCAACACAGGGGGGAACATTTGGCAACACAAGTATTATGGTGATGATGGAAAACATTTGTCTTGTTTTCCCAAGGCCTAGAGAGAAACTTAACTGTGGCTGTGCTGCAGAGAGCCAATCAATGTAACCACAGCTCCCTATGCTGTGTCTAGCTAAAATAAAGAAGAAAAAACCACATGGCAGTTTCAACCCATTCTTAAAGAGAGTGAAACTAAAAGGATTACAGGGTATGTCATTACTCCATTGCTAGATTTGTTAAGCTGTTCGTGTAATACTATGTGCTATGATGAGGTCAGAGAATAGTGCTCTTTAGTTATAGGCTACATGGGCTAAGCGGTAAAACACAAGGAATATGGATTGAAGCCTATATATTGTCTATATATTGTCCCATGATCAAAAACAAATATGTGATTTATACTAGCATACCTAAAGAAAGGGAGCAAACAAACACACAAAACAACAGAAGATCAAACGAGATGAGACAGAAATGGAATATAATCAACAACAACAACAAACTTGAATAGCAGCAGGATGAAGTGTAAACCTGTTGAACACAAGTAAATACAAAAAGAGAGCCACCAACTGTATCAAAAGAATTTCCCTCACACCCTATCTGGAACACAGGTCTCTGTCTCTTCTGACAACACTGATAATCCATGATGTCGTACACGATAATCCATGATGTGGTACACGATAATCCATGATGGGGCACACACATTACAAACACACCGTACACACAGTACGCAACACAACAGGTTACTAGCTACTAGTTCCTTCACATAGTTTCACTTACAATAAGTAGAAATCGACAGTAAGGTCCATACCTTAACTTGACCTTCATTTACCTAATTTATCCAAAAGTTAAGATTTGGCCCTACATGCGCATCAAAGTTCAACATTGAACATTACAAATTGCCATGTCAATACTTAATTGGTTATAATAAATTAAAAAAAAAATAATTATATATATATATATATATATATATATATATACACACACACATTGCTGTTTCGCTGTTTATTTGTTCCAATCTGAAACAATAGGGGTGACTATTGCAGTCACTCGCTGTGTGTTTGAGTAATAATAGCAGAGACGTGTTCAGATTGTATAGAAGTGTGTACAGTAATTTACCAGCTAGCTGCAGTGGGGATGGTTAGGCCTTGGCTGCAATGGTAAGGCAGAGGGGAGAGAAGTTGGTGGAACAGTACATCCAACAACTCCAACGTTTATGATTTCAGGTATCAGTCTGATGTCCCGAGCTTTGCTATTAGTTCATCACAGATCTTTGTGAGCTCCTCGATTTCTTGATTCTGGTTAGAACAGAGAGAGCAGAGAGATTGTTCAATCAAGGTACAAATGTGCAATTCTGCACTTCTCATTGAAACCCTAGATAACTAATTAGATGGCTTGGTTATTATTTTACTATCAGTGATTCTTACCTTCTGATAGAGGGGTTCGCTTGTCATTGGAAGCCACCGATAAGTAACACAATTATTGTATCCAGTTATGTATCCAGTCTTTTACTATAAATTACTTTTACAGTAGGGTTGAAATGCGGGAACCCGGTTACCGAGATTTACTCAAATTTACCGAAATGTACTGCACAAATCCCCTCCTTTCTCCCGGGATAAATAACTACGAGAAACCGGTAAATTATAATAAATTATTTATATGAACAGCATGATGTGGAATGTAACTGTTAAATTATGTGAGATGTCTAAATCTGGATTCTCTATGGCCTCTGTGGTCACTGCATGATGAATCATAAAAACTCAGGCTTGGGACCAACAACCCATCTCAGTTTGTAGACCTATCATCTCATCATGATAACTTGTTTTATTGTGACAGGTAGACCTACATTTGATGCAGCATAGCATATGCTACAGTAATATAAATACCGAATGTGCATCTAATTTACACATCTCCATCTGGCTTTTGGGGATCAATTTATTTTTTAATTGTAAAGATTTTTAATTTTTTTATTGCAGCTGCAAGGTTTTAAAACACTCCTATATTGTTGCTTTAAATCAGTGGACGAGCAAGCACTCTCTCGCAGATTTTCTCTCTCTCCATCAATTCCATTCAAATTGCATCCAAAATAGATAATCCTGTTCAAGATTGATATGCAGTGCATTCGGAAAGTATTCAGACCCTTTGACTTTTTCAACATTTTGTTACATTASAGACTTATTCTAAAAATTATTAAATAAAAAATTRTCCTTATCAATCTACACACAACAACCCATAATGACAAAGCGAAAACAGATTTTTAGACATGTTAGCAAATTTATGAAAAAAAATATATATATATWTWTTTTTTTACATAACTATTCAGACCCTTTGCTATGAGACTCGAAATTGAGCTCAGGTGCATCCTGTTTCCCTTGATCATCCTTGAGATGTTTCTACAATCTGATTGGAGGCCACCTGTAGTAAATTAAATTGATTGGACATGATTTGGAAAGGCACACACCTGTCTATATAAGGTCCCACAGTTGACRGTGCATGTCCGAGCAAAAACCAAGCCTAGAGGTCAGAGGAATTGTCCGTAGACAATCACGGACTACAAAGGGAAAACCAGCCACATCRCGGACACCGACGTCTAGCATCCAGACAAGCTAAACACCTTCTTCGCCTGCTTTGAGGATAACACAGAGCCACCAAAGAGTCCCGCTACAAAGGACTGTGGGCTCTCCTTCTCCGTGGCCGACGTGAGTAAGACATTTAAGCGTGTTAACCCTCGCAAGGCTGCCGGTCCAGACAGCATCCCTAGCCACATCCTCAAAGCATGTGCAGTCCAGCTGGCAGGAGTGTTTATGGACATATTCAATCTCTCCCTATCCCAGTCTGTTATCCCCACATGCTTCAAGATGTCCACCATTGTTCCTGTATTCAAGAAAGCTAAGGTAACTGAACTAAATGACTATCGCCCCATAGCACTCACTTCCGTCATCATGAAGTGCTTTGAGAGACTAGTCAAGGAGCATATCACCTCTACCTTACACCCTAGACCCACTTCAGTTTGTTTACCGCCCCAACAGATCCACAGACGATAGATTCGCCATCGCACTGCACACTGCCCTATCCCATCTGGACAAGATGAATACCTATGTAAGAATGCTGTTCATTGACTATAGCTCAGCATTCAACACCATAGTACCCTCAAAGCTCATCAATAAGCTCGAGGCCCTGGGTCTGAACCCCGCCCTGTGCAACTGGGTCCTGCACTTCCTGAAGGGCTGCCCCCAGGTGGTGAAGGTAGGAAACAACACCTCTACTTTGCTGATCCTCAACACTGGGGCCCCACAAGGATATGTGCTCAGCCCCCTCCTGTACTCCCTGTTCACCCATGACTGCATGGCCACGCACACCTCCAACTCAATCATCAAGTTTGCAGACAACACAACAGTAGTAGGCCTGATTACCAACAATGACGACAGCCTACAGGGAGGAGGTGAGGGCCCTGGGAGTGTGGTGCCAGGAAAATAACCTCTCACCCAACGTCAACAAAACAAAGGAGATGATCATGGACTTCAGGAAACAGCAGAGGGRCCGCAGTGGAGAAGGTGGAAAGCTTCAAGTTCCTCTGCGTACACATCACGGGCAAACTGAAATGATCCACCCACACAGACAGTGTGGTGAAGAAGGTGCAACGGTGCCTCTTCAACCTCAGAAGGCTGAAGAAATTTGTCTTGGCACCTAAAACCCTCACAAACTTTTAGAGATGCACAATTGAGAGCATCTTGTCGGGCTGTATCACCACCTGGTACGGCAACTGCCTCGCCCGCAACCGCAAGGCTCTCCAGAGGGTGGTGCGGTCTGCCCAACGCATCATCGGGGGCAAAGTACCTGCCCTCCAGGACACCTACAGCACCTGATGTCACAAAGACCAAAAAGATCATCAAGAACAACAACCACCCGAGCCACTGTCTGTTCACCCCGCTATCATCCAGAAGGCGAGGTCAGTACAGGTGCATCAAAGCTGGGACCGAGAGACTGATAAACAGCTTCTATCTCGAGGCCATCAGACTTCTAAATAGTAATCACTAGCACATTAGAGGCTGCTGCCCTAKACATAGAATTGAAATCACTGGCCACTTTAATAATTGGAACACTAGTCACTTTAATAATGTTTATATATTTTGCGTTACTCATCTCATATGTATATACTGTATCTTAGTCTATGCTGCTCTGACATTGCTCTTCCAAATATTTATACATTCTTAATTCCATTCCTTTACTTTAGATTGTGTGTATTGTTAGACATTACTGCACTGTTGGAGCTAGAAACACAAGCATTTCGCTACACCCGCCATAACATCTGCTAAACACTATGTGACAAACAAAACAAGACTCTTCCTAGAGCTGGCAGCCAGTAGCTTGTAGTGTCATACCCAAGAACAAGGTGCTTCAACAAAGTACTGAGTAAAGGATCTGAATACTTATGTAAATGTGATATTTCAGTTTTTATTTTTTATAAATTTGCTAAAATGTCTAAACCTATTTTTTGTTTTGTCATTATGGGGTATTGTATGTAGATTGATGAGGGGGAAAAAACTATTGAATCAATTTTAGAATAAGGCTGTAACATAACACTGTGGAAAAAGTAAAGGGGTCTGAATACTTTCCGAATGCCTATATATAGATGTCCTAGTCTACCTTTTTCAGGTAATAGTTTCAATGCAGTATTAGCCTTATATTTACATAATGAATGGGGGTTATGCATAATAAGCTTCTAACTCATAGCCTCTGTCTCTTGCGCAATACGCACGCACCTGTGCTCTGCTGGTCTCTCGCTGTAAAAAAAGGCTCCTTAGCGCTTGGAGTCCTATGCAGGAAAAGCTAGACTAGAATAGCTTGCTGGGCATTTTTTGTTGTTGCATTTCTTACACCAATAAACTATTCGAAGAGTGGCGCAAGCTCTTGTATGCTGAATGTTAAATACAGCAGCCAATAGAACTCAGGGGTAGTCTGAAAGAAGAGCGAACGCACGATGGCGGTAGGCTATTTATTCAGATCCATAACCATTCAAACCTCTTGAAGAGAATTGAAAGCCTTCTGCATCTCATTCTAGTCCTATATTATTCAAGGATGTCATTACAATGATGAAGACAAGGACAACGAAACTTATTTAATTTAACTGTTGCGAGAAAGGAATGAAACAACACTAGAGAGAGAAAGAGGTAGGCTAATAACATTAGGGGAAATATTATGAACAATTAAAATCAAATTCGCTAGCCTATACTTGTAACTTTGTAGGCCGCATGTGCTGCAACAGAATTGCATTTTCTCTCAGCTTTATCATGGTTTGAACGAGGTGTGTAATTTCATTCCATTTAATACAGTGCAATACAGTTCACACTCAAAAAGTTTACTCGAGCTTGATTCATTTATTTACCCATTGCATAGCTACATCTACTGTATGTGCTTTTATGTTTTTCTGTTGTGCATAATGTGCGGTAGCTGTATTTGATAATGGCACAATCATTTGGCCTTTTTTGGGCTTGGGCTAAATGATCACTAAATGATAACGTCTTTAATAATGTAGGGCTCATAAATGTATTTAGTCAGGCTCAGGTTGCATCAGGGTTGAATTTTCGACCAAAGCTCTAATCAAATCCAGACATAAATGTCACCTTCTGACCTTAGTTCCTTTTTTATGTCTTTATTTTAGTTTGGGCAGAGCGTGAGTTGGGGTGGGCATTCTATGTTGTTTCTCTATGTTTTGTTCTGTTGTTCTATTTCTATGTGTTTGGCCTAGTATGTTTCTCAATCAGAGGCAGGTGTCAGTCGTTGTCTCTGATTGGGAGCCATATTTAGATAGCCTGTTTTTCATTGTGTTTTGTGGGTGGTTGTTTCCTGTGTCTGTACCATACGGGACTGTTTCGATTTTCGTTTGTTCTTTCACGTTGTTATTTTTGTAGTGTTCAATTTTACATATTAAAATGGACACTTACCACGCTGCAAATTGGTCCGATATCTCTTACTCCTCGTCAGAAGAAGAGGAAAGTCGTTACAATAAACCTATTTATATGATTTATAATGCTTTTGAATGACACCTGCGGTTTTAGCGGGAAATACCAGGTTACCCGGGAGGAAAGTGATTTATTCTCGGGATGTATTCAACCCGATTCTACAGACATATTTCCCCAAGTGGAGTAAGTCAAGTACCTTCTGGTGGAGGGCTCTCTCCAAGGAGTCCACCTTCATCTGCTCTTTCCTCAGGCTGGCATGAAGAGCCACGCTCTCTGAGTCGGCCTTGGAGCGCACCTGGGCTATGTCTTCATTAGCCCTGCAACACAGCAGAGAGATAAACGTTAGAGAAAGAAAATAGTGAAAAATAAAAGACCTCCAAAGGAAGATCTCTTCCCTCCACTGTGTACTGTACCCAATGAACAATAGGCAAGATGATAGCAATATACACAACATGACCAAAAGTATGTGGACACCTGCTAGTCGAACATCTCATTCCAAAATCATGGGCATTAATATGGAGTTGGTCACCCCTTTGCTGCTATAACAGCCTTACTCTTCAGGGAAGGCTTTCCACTAGATGTTGGAACATTGATGAAGGGACTTGCTTCCATTCAGCCACAAGAGCATTAGTGAGGCCTGGCTCGCAGTTGGCGTACAAATTCATCCCAGAGGTGTTTGATGGTGTTGAGGTCAGGGCTCTGTGCAGGCCCGTCAAGTTCTTCCACACCGATCTCGACAAATCATTTGTGTATAGACCTCGCKTTGTGCACGGGGGCATTGTCATACTGAAACAGGAATGGGCCTTCCCCAAACTGTTGCCACAAAGTTGGAAGCACAGAATCGTCTAGAATGTCATTGTATGCTGTAGCGTTAAGATTTCCCTTCACTGGAACTAAGGAGCCTAGCCCGAACCATGAAAAACAGCCACATACCATTATTTCTCCTCCACCAAACTTTACAGTTGGCACTATGCATTGGGGCAGGTAGGGTTCTCCTGGCATCCGCCAAACCACAATTTGTCCGTCCGACTGCCAGATGGTGAAGCATGATTCATCACTCCAGAGAACACGTTTCCACTGCGCCAGAGTCCAATGGCGGTGAGCTTTACACCACTCCAGCCGATGCTTGGCATTGCACATGGTGATCTTAGGCTTATGTGTGGCGGTTCGGCCATGGAAACCCATTTCATGAAGCTCCCGACAAACAGTTATTGTGCTGACATTGCTTCCAGAGGCAGTTTGGAACTCGATAATGAGTGTTGTAATAGGGGACATACAATGTTTACGTGCTTCAGCACTCAGCGGTCCCATTCTGCGAGCTTGTGTGGCTACCACTTCGCGGCTGAGTCGTTGTTGCTCCTAGATGTTTCCACTTCACAATAACAGCACTTACAGTTGACCAGGGCAGCTCTAGCAGGGCAGACATTTGACGAACTGACTTGTTGACGGTGCCAAGTTGAAAGTCACTGAACTCTTCAGTTTTTTAGTTTTTTATTTCACCTTTATTTAACCAGGTAGGCAAGTTGAGAACAAGTTCTCATTTACAATTGCGACCTGGCCAAGATAAAGCAAAGCAGTTCGACACATACAAACACCAGAGTTACACATGGAGTAAAACAAACATACAGTCAATAATACGTAGAAAAATAAGTCTATATACAATGTGAGCAAATAGGTGAGATAAGGGAGGTAAAGGCAAAAAAAGGCCATGGTGGCGAAGTAAATACAATATAGCAAGTAAAACACTGGAATGGTAGATTTGCAGTGGAAGAATGTGCAAAGTAGAGATGGAAATAATGGGGTGCAAAGGAGCAAAATAATAAGTAAATACAGTAGGGGGAGAGGTAGTTGTTTGGGCTAAATTATAGATGGGCTATGTACAGGTGCAGTAATCAGTGAGCTGCTCTGACAGCTGGTGCTTAAAGGGAGGGAGATAAGTGTTTCCAGTTTCGAAGATTTTTGTAGTCATTCCAGTCATTGGCAGCAGAGAACTGGAAGGAGAGGCGGCCAAAGGAAGAATTGGTTTTGGGGTGACCAAAGAGATATACCTGCTGGAGCGTGTGCTACAGGTGGGTGCTGCTATGGTGACCAGCGAGCTGAGATAAGGGGAACTTTACCTAGCAGGGTCTTGTAGATGACCTGGAGCCAGTGGGTTAGTGCCATCCAAAACGGATGGCACTATGATAGACTGCATCCAATTTATTGAGTAGGGTATTGGAGGCTATTTTGTAAATTACATTGCCGAAGTCAAGGATCAGTAGGATGGTCAGTTTACAAGGGTATGTTTGGCAGCATGAGTGAAGGATGCTTTGTTGCGAAATAGGAAGCCAATTCTAGATTTAACTTTGGATTGGAGATGTTTGATGTGAGTCTGGAAGGGGAGTTCAGTCTAACCAGACACCTAGGTATTTGTAGTTGTCCACATATTCTAAGTCAGAACCGTCCAGAGTAGTGATGTTGGACGGGCGAGCAGGTAGCGATCAGTTGAAGAGCATGCATTTAGTTTTACTTGTATTTAGAGCAATTGGAGGCCACGGAAGGAGAGTTGTATGGCATTGAAGCTCGTTTGGAGGGTTGTTAACAACGTGTCAAAGAAGGGCCAGAAGTATACAGAATGGTGTCGTCTGCGTAGAGGTGGATCAGAGACTCACCAGCAGCAAGAGCGACATCATTGATGTATACAGAGAAGAGAGTCGGTCCAAGAATTGAACCCTGTGGCACCCCCATAGAGACTGCCAGCGGCCGGACAACAGGCCCTCCGATTTGACACACTGAACTCTATCAGAGAAGAAACTAAGGCTATCGAGTCTGCCGATAAGGATGTGGTGATTGACAGAGTCGAATGCCTTGGCCAGGTCAATGAATACGGCTGCACAGTATTGTTTTCTTATCGATGGCGGTTAGGATATCGTTTAGGACCTTGAGCGTGGCTGAGGTGCACCCGTGACCAGCTCTGAAACCAGATTGCATAGGCGAGAAGGTATGGTGGGATTCGAAATGGTCGGTAATCTGTTTGTTGACTTGGCTTTCGAAGACCTTAGAAAGGCAGGGTAGGATAGATATAGGTCTGTAGCAGTTTGGGTCAAGAGTGTCCCCCCTTTGAAGAGGGGATGACGCAGCTGGTATCCAATCTTTGGGAATCTCAGACGACACGAAAGAGAGGTTGAACAGGCTAGTAATAGGGGTTCCAACAATGTTCGGCAGATCATTTTAGAAAGAACCGGTCCAGAATGTCTAGCCGGCTGATTTGTAGGGGTCCAGATTTTGAAGCTCTTTCAAGAACATCAGCTGACTGGATTTGGGAGAAGGAGAATGGGGAAGTTTTGGGCGAGTTGCTGTGGGGGTCAGTGCTGTTGACCGGGGTAGGGGTTAGAGGTCGACCGATTATGATTTTTCAATGCCGATACCGATCCGATTATTGGTGGACAAAAAAAGCCGATACCGATACCGATTATTGGTGGACAAAAAAAGCCGATACCGATTAATCGGCCGATTTATAAAAAAATATATTTTTTATATATATATCATACACACACACACATTTTTGTAATAATGACAATTGCAACAATACTGAATGAACAATGAACATTTTTATTTTAACTTAATATAATACATAAATACACGCACACAGCTCTGAAGTGACAATGATACTGAAGAGTCTGCTTAGGAGACAAATACTCTCAACTGTTTTGAATAAAATTAGAGTTTAAGTTACCTGTGATGAATGTTGAAAACAAAAACCTTAATTTCTATATGCAGGAAATCTTTATTTAATAATGGGCATGGTAAGAATTGACAACCAAAGTGCGAGTCATAATTCCCATGACACCTAGCAAATCTGAAAGCGGTTCCTTCATTATTGCATAGGATATTTTTAGATTCACTTAAAATAAGGTCTGTGTTTCGTGTAGGCTTACATCACCTGTGCCAATTTTATAACTGTGTAGATATCCATAGGACAAAGGTAACTCTGATCAATATTGGCTAAATATAAGCGAAGATAAAAAAAAAGATTGAAGAGTGGATTTATGAAAATATGTTGACAAACGTTACCTTATCCTAGTGAGAATTTACACGGGTATCAAAACGTCGAGCGGTTTAAGCCTGCACGAAACACAGACCTTATTTGAAGTAGATCAAGAAATTCTCTATGGAAGACATGAACGGTAAAAATAACGAAGGAACCCCTTTCAAATTCAGCCGAAGTTATTACAGGAATTTATACGCGTCGACTATTTTCTCTCTAAACCATATACCTTTGACATCCGGAAACTATCACCTCGAAAACAAAACGTTTATTCCGTTCCGTATTTTTATCTAACGGGTGGCATCCATGAGTCTAAATATTCCTGTTGCATTGCACAACCTTCAATGTTGTCATAATTATGTAATATTATGGCAAATTAGTTCGCAATGAGCCAGGCGGCCAAGCAATGTTGCATATACCCTGACTCTGCATGCAATGAACGCAAGAGAAATGACAACAATTTCACCTGGTTAATATTGCTCTGCTAACCTGGATTTCTATTAGCTAAATATGCAGGTTTAAAAATATATACTTGTGTATTGATTTTAAGAAAGGCATTGATGTTTATGGTTAAGTACACATTGGCGCAATGACAGTCATTGATTGATTGTTTTTTATAAGATAAGTTTAATGCTAGCTAGCAACTTACCTTAGCTTACTGCATTCGCCAACAGGCAGGCTCCTCGTGGAGTGCAATGTAATCAGGTGTTAGAGCATTGGACTAGTTAACTGTAAGGGTGCAAGATTGGATCCCCGAGCTGACAAGGTTAAAAATCTGTCGTTCTGGGCAGAACGTTCCTAGGCCGTCATTGAAAATAAGAATGTGTTCTTAACTGACTTGCCTAGTTAAATAAAGATTAAATAAAAAATACCGATATCGATTGTTATGAAAACTTGAAATCGCCCCGATTAATCGCCATTCCGATAATCGGCCATTCCGATTAATCGGTCGACTCTCTAGTAGGGGTAGCCAGGTGGAAAGCATGGCCAGCCGTAGAAAAATGCTTATTGAAATTCTCAATTATAGTGGATTTATCGGTGGTGACAGTGTTTCCTGTCCTCAGCGCAGTGGGCAGCTGGGAGGAGGTGTTCTTATTCTCCATGGACTTTACAGTGTCCCAGAACTTTTTTGAGTTTGTATTGCAGGAAGCAAATTTCTGCTTGAAAAAGCTAGCCTTGGCTTTTCTAACTGCCTGTGTATATTGGTTTCTAGCTTCCCTGAAAAGTTGCATATCACGGGGGCTGTTCGATGCTAATGCAGAACGCGATAGGATGTTTTTGTGTTGGTTAAGGGCAGTCAGGTCTGGAGAGAACCAAGGGCTATATCTGTTCCTGGTTCTAAATTTCTTGAATGGGGCATGCTTATTTAAGATGGTGAGGAAGGCATTTAAAAAAAAATAACCAGGCATCCTCTACTGACGGGATGAGATCTATATCCTTCCAGGATACCCGGGCCAGGTCGATTAGAAAGGCCTGCTCGCTGAAGTGTTTCAGGGAGCGTTTGACAGTGATGAGTGGAGGTCGTTTGACCGCTGACCCATTACGGATGCAGGCAATGAGGCAGTGATCGCTGAGATCTTGGTTGAAAACAGCAGAGGTGTATTTAGAGGGCAAGTTGGTTAGGATGATATCTATGAGGTTGCCCATGTTTACGGCTTTGGGGTTGTACCTGGTAGGTTCATTGATCATTTGTGTGAGATTGAGGGCATCAAGCTTAGATTGTAGGATGGCTGGGGTGTTAAGCATGTCCCAGTTTAGGTCACCTAGCAGCACAAGCTCTGAAAATAGATGGGGGGCAATCAGTTCACGTATGGTGTCCAGAGCACAGCTGGGGGCAGAGRGTGGTCTATAGCAGGCGGCAACGGTGAGAGACTTGTTTTTAAAGGTGGATTTTTAAAAGTAGAAGTTCAAATTGCTTGGGTACAGACCTGGATAGTAGGACAGAACTCTGCAGGCTATCTTTGCAGTAGATTGCAACTCCGCCCCCTTTGGCCGTTCTATCTTGTCTGAAAATGTTGTAGTTAGGAATGGAGATTTCAGAATTTTTGGTGGTCTTCCTAAGCCAGGATTCAGACACGGCTAGGACATCCGGGTTGGCAGAGTGTGCTCAGGCAGTGAATAAAACAAACTTAGGGAGGAGGCTTCTAATGTTAACATGCATGGAACCAAGGCTATTACGGTTACAGAAGTCATCAAAAGTAAGGCCATTCTACTGCCAATGTTTGTCCATGGAGATTGCATGGCTGTGCTCGATTTTATACACCTGTCAGCAACGGGTGTGGCTGAAATAGCCAAATCCAATAATTTGAAGGGGTGTCCACATACTTTTGTGTTTATAATCTTAAATACATTATAAATAATCTCTTTGGGTAAAATAAATCAAAATTATATTAAACTAAAAAGTGTATGTGTCTGTCTTTACTTGTCTAGTTTTTCCTCAGCGTGGATCTTGAGTGTGTGGTATCTCTGCTCCTCCTGTCTGACGCGGACCAGATACTCTTGGGCACACTTCTTCAGCACCTCTTCATTCTAGATACACACACACAGACAGATCTGAAATTTAATTCAACCGAATGTATTGTTTTGGTGGGTTGGTATTTCTCCATTACAAGTAGTGATAATGAAAGGTCAGGTAAAGAACAATCAAAACATGAAGTAAAACACAGAATACAACATGGACTGACAGAAAGGTTTACTTCAACTCAACAGTCTTTCAAGTACAGTGAGTGAACCTTGCTAGTGTAACGGTAACACAAGTCACGCATAAGCGGCTGGTAGGAGGAGCTATAGCAGGATGGGCTCATTGTAATGGCTGGAATGGTATACATGAAACGGTATCAAACATATGGAAATGATGTTTGACTCCGTCTCATTTACTCCATTCCAGCCATTACAATGAGCCTGTCTGCCTATAGCTCCTGCCACCAGCCTCCACTGGTATCACGCACACCTTCTTAAACCTTCTCTCTAGTCTCACGTTAACACATACCTTCTTAAATCCTTCCAGGATGGTCTTCATGTTCTCGTAACGTCTAAAGAGGTCCGAGAGTGAGCGCTCCACAGAGTTGAGGTCGTCCAGGGCCTGGTCCCGCTCCAGAGTCACCTGCTGGACACTCTTCTGGGAGCCCAGGACACTCCTCTTGTGCTGCTCATCCTCTGCAAAGTTTACAGGTCTAAGGTCACTAAGTTGAGATACGTCCAAACAAGGAGTAAGGGTACAAGGGTGTTTCAATAGCCTAATAGGCTTGCTATCAACGTCTAGTTCCATGAATTTGCTCTGATGTTTAAAAAACAAGATAATTCAATCAAATTATAACAAAAAGAGAATACAAAGATAATTGTTCATTTGTCAATACATTCATTTCCATTTCCTGATGAATAAATTTGCAACATTTTCTAAAAACATGTTTTCACTTTGTTATTATGAGGTATTGTGTGTAGCAGGGGAGGAAAAAAATAATTTGATCMATTTTGAAATTTAGGCTGGAACAACAAAATGTGGAATAAGTCTAGGGGTATGAATAAGCTGAAAGTCATAAGCTGGTAGGTATCAACTATATTGCTTTCACCAATCCTGTGATTTCWTATCAGTGCAGATAATTAACTCTTCAAGAACTTACCAATCATCTGTGCAACTGTTTTCTCGTACTCCACCACTATTTTCCTACAAGAGATGAATAAACACAAATCCAAATAAAAAGGTTTATTTTCAGTCTAAAAGCTTTCTTGTGAGTTTTCCTGTTATATATGATTCACTTTGAATTATGTCGAACTAAAACAACAGTGCCATATAATACCTCATCTCTAACACCTCCATATGACTGTCTTCATACTTTCTCTTCCACTCGTTGGCCTCTATCTCTTTAGTGATTATCTGTTGGGGAGAAAACACTATGCTTAATATAGGCTTGGCAGGCATCCAGTTGCTTGCTACAGATGTAGGATCTTAATTTGAGCCAGTTTCTACAGCTGGAAAAYAATCCTGCAGCAACAGGAAATGTCAATTATTAAATGGATCATAATAATGGACATGTAGGGGTAGTTTTTTCTTAAAGGGAAAATCAAGTCTGAAATTTCAAAGTGAAAACTACAAACTTCAGAAACCTTTTTAAACCTAAAATACAGTTTTCCTTTAACAGGTTGATAAAATGAAGATCCTACATCAGTACTTGTTGAGAGTTTGAGTATGTTTACTATGGTATAATAGAAGTACTGCAGTGAGTGTGCAGTACTACAGTGACAGTCAGCAATCAGGGAACTGGGCCTTTAGCTCAGAGGGCTAKCTCTTAGTGCAACCTAGGTTGTGTTCTTTAGGGCAGGCAATGGGAAACGAAAATTAGCATTTCTAATTAGATATCTCCAGATAGTCCCTCCCTATTTCAGTYCGTTTTCTTCAATTTGGTGCCTAATGAACATGACCCAGATCTTTTCAGTTTGGTATAATAACCACTATTGGTCAGTTACTATACCTCCTCTCTGATCAAGGTGAGCACCGCTGCTTTGTCCATCTCATTTAGCGATATGGTATCCATGGAGGAGGGACTACCTTTGTCATCCTGTCCCTTGCAGCCAATCAACTTTGACCTTGGGGTGATTGACAGCTCTTCACTCTATAGACACCAAGGAAAAAACATGTCAATCTGTGCTCTAATGCAAACTGGCTTCTATTGAAAAAGCATAACAAATCTTAGAGACAAATCAAAAGATCTAAGCCTACTTACTGAAATGCAAATGTCATTTTCCTTCATATAGTGTGTTATCTTCGCCTGTGGCCCTGAGAGGAAGACAATAATACATGAATAAGTATTATGGGGATCAGAGTATGTGAGCAGAGCGGAGCTGGAGCTAAATATTTTCAGAAAGAAAGTTATAAAACACTCAGGTCCTAAATCAAGGTGACTTACAAAGATGAGGACCAAGAGCAAGAGAGGGAGCGCGGTGATGTAGTGTCACCAACTAAAGAATCATTATGGAATCTGAAAAGACACTTATCCCAACAGCATGATGGTGTACATACTACGTGCACATGCTAACAGAAAGGAACTAGGTGGGTAGATAACTAAGTGTGTCATTGTAGCAAAATATTTACAGTGCCTTCGGAAAGACCCCTTGATTTTTTCCACATTTTGTTATGTTACAGCCTAGTTCTAAAATTGATTAAATAAAATAATATCCTCAGCAATCTACACACAATACCCCATAATGACAAAGCGAAAACAGGTTTTAGAAATGTTTGCAAATGGATTAAAAATAAAAAACAGAAATACCTTATTTACCTAAGTATTCAGACCCTGATTTTTTTTAACTCTGCGTCTGCCCAGCCTGGCAAGAGTGGCCAAAAAGGTGTTTCGCATGACCAGTGGCTGCAAGTTTGGAGAGGATATTATCAGCTGCTGGCCGGCTGATAATATAAGCAATTAATCTAAAAATTWATTCAAGGAACTAATAAGTATTTTTCTGTCTGTCTGCTGACCTATTTAGTGTTTATATGCTGTTTAATATGACATGTAGCCTATTTAAAATTATGTTCGCTTCTTACATTCACCTTTTTGTGTTTATTAAAATATTTTCATTCAAATCCATATGGTTTGGTTTCAATACTTAAAAACCAATTGGTAGGTCCAGGCAGTCACAATAATAGATGGGTGTTGATTCAATTGTGATTTTAATGAATGGAGCGAATTTGGAGCAGGAGTTTCTTTCCCCTGTGAGCACTGAGCGGTTTTTAGCAGTGCCGTATGAAAGGACATGGAGCGCCTGAGCGGTGATTCCATGAGCAATGAGCGGGATTTCCAACCGCTCAACTCCGTTAACATGCTCTGATGGGGATGGAGATGGAAAAGTCATTTACTCAACTTTTGATTTTCAATGGCCAATAGATGGCAGTAAAAACTATTATGGGACTACAATCCCAGAGGCTCTCCAGAAACTGCTTTTCTGCTTTGTCTGTAGTCAAGTGTAATCTAATGGAGCTAATCTAATGGATTGTCTAAAACTGCTGGCATTGTTTTGTTTTTTGTTTTGCGGCCACTGGCCCCTTTAGACTTTTAAACAGAGTCCCTTTGACTACGTCTTGGTCATTGAATAAATCTAAAGAACRCCCTGAGAGCCAAACCAAACTTACCATCCAGCATTGCCTGGCTTTTGACATTGTCTGTGATGGCCAGGCCTTTGGTTGGGCCTTTAGCTGGGCCTTTGGCACACACTGAGTCTTCTTCCTCCTCCACCTCCATCCCGGCTTCCTCATTGGCTTTCTGGTCCATGATTTCACTGCAAGCCAGCTTTTCCTCATCGGTGGCATGGCGAATGCGGCGGGGCATTTCTTGGACCTGTGACACCACCACATCCTCTTCCTGTAAACAAGAGAATGGAGTGTCAGCATACCGTCAGCCTACAGTCAGATAGAACACCTGTGGTGTCATTACTATATTGAATTGAATGTATTCCATCTGGTAAACTGGGATGGGAACCACGGGCTGGGAACTACTGAGCCACACTGTAAAATCTGCATAGAGAGTCCACCAACAAAAAAAGTAAACAATGCCGTAATATTGCACGGTGCATTCCATATGCATTTTAACATGCAAATAGCACTTGATTTCTACAATATTTTTGTTTTGTTTCTCAAAGTAGTAGATTAGGTGGTTCACTTGAGGTAGTTTAATAGTCAATTGGAGTGTTAT
Source organism: Salvelinus sp. IW2-2015 (assembly GCF_002910315.2). Classification (NCBI taxonomy): domain Eukaryota; kingdom Metazoa; phylum Chordata; class Actinopteri; order Salmoniformes; family Salmonidae; genus Salvelinus; species Salvelinus sp. IW2-2015. Next base: position 34,216,728 of record NC_036851.1, on the reverse strand, counting down.
GGGATGCGATAAAACTTGATGGCACATGGCATCTACAGACTGATAAACACGTGCTAAGTGATGATTCATGCATCTGTCAACACGACAGGGCTGTACCGCAGTGCTATGGACACAATGATGAGAGTGTGAGAAAGGGATGCACTTGTCAGCATGAGAGAAAGAAGCTGTGTGTGTGTGTGTGTGTGTGTGTGTGTTGTGTGTGTGGTGTGTGTGTGTGTGTGTGTGTGTTGTGTGTGTGTGTGTGTGTGTGTGTTAACCTACTGAGTAATAGACCATTGCAGTGCCACTGTAGCAAGGTTATATTCAACTGATATTGCACAAGCACTTATGCACACACACACACACACACACACACACACACACCTGATTGCAGACATCCAGGACCAGGGACTGGTTTTCATACTTCTTCACCTTACACAAATTCCTAGAGGAACACCGGAAGAGGATTTGTAAATACAGAATATACAGTAGCATTGGTTATTAGGACACTGAACATGTAATTGTTTGGGACATGTATCTAATAAACTGTACTTTTTAAAATGTATTTTTAATTTCACTTTTATTTAACCAGGTAGGCTAGTTGAGAACAAGTTCTCATTTACAACTGCGACCTGGCCAAGATAAAGCAAAGCAGTGCGACACAAACAACAACACAGAGTTATACATGGAATAAACAAACATACAGTCAAAAATAAAATAAAATAAATCTATATACAATGTGTGCAAATGAGGTAGGATAAGGGAGGTAAGGCAAAAAATAGGCCATAGTGGCAAAAATAATTACAATTTTGCAAATAAACACTGGAGTGATAGATGTGCAGAAGATGAGTGTACAAGTAGAGATACTGGGGTGCAAAGGAACAAAATAAATAACAGTATGKGGATGAGGTAGTTGGATGGGCTATTTACAGATGAGCTATGTACAGGTGCAGTGATCTGTGACCTGCTCTGACAGCTGGTGCTTAAAGCTAGTGAGGGAGATATGAGTCTCCAGCTTCAGTGATTTTTGCAGTTCATTCCAGTCATTGGCAGCAGAGAACTGGAAGGAAAGGCGGCCGAAGGAGGAATTGGCTTTGGGGGTGCCCAGTGAAATATACCTGCTGGAGCGCGTGCTACGGGTGGGTGCTGCTATGGTGACCAGTGAGCTGAGATAAGGCGGGGCTTTTCCCTGCAAAGACTTATAGACCTGGCGCCAGTGGGTTTGGCGACGAATATGAAGCGAGGGCCAGCCAACGAGAGCATACAGGTCGCAGTGGTGGGTAGTATATGGGCCTTTGGTGACAAAACGGATGGCACTGTGATAGACTGCATCCAATTTGCTGAGTAGAGTGCTGGAGGCTATTTTGTAAATGACATCGCCGAAGTCAAGGATCGGTAGGATAGGCAGTTTTATGAGGGTATGTTGGCAGCATGAGTGAAGGATGCTTTGTTGCGAAATAGGAAGCCGATTCTAGATTAATTTTGGATTGGAGATGCTTAATGTGAGGCTGGAAGAGAGTTAGAGTCTAACCAGACACCAGGTATTTGTAGGTCCACATATTCTAAGTAGAAAGTCCAGAGTAGTGATGCTGGACGGGCAGGCAGGTGTGGGCAGCGATCGGTTGAAGAGCATGCATTTAGTTTACTTTCATTTAAGAGCAGTTGGAGGCCACGGAAGGAGAGTTGATGGCATTGAAGCTTGTCTGGAGGTTAGTGAGCACAGTGTCAAGCCAGAATATACAGAATGGTGTTGTCTGCGTAGAGGTGGATCAGAGAATCACCAGCAGCAAGCGCGACATCATTGATGTATACAGAGAAAAGAGTTGGCCCGAGGGTTGTACCCTGTGGCATCCCCATAGAGACTGCCAGAGGTCCGGACAACAGGCCCTCCGATTTGACACACTGAACTCTGTCTGAGAAGTAGTTGGTGAACCAGGCGAGGCAGTCATTTGAGAAACCAAGGCTGTTGAGTCTGCCGATAAGAATGCTGTGATTGACAGAGTCGAAAGCCTTGGCCAGGTCGATGAATGCACAGTATTGTCTCTTATCGATGGCGGTTATGATATCGTTTAGGACCTTGAGCATGGCTGTGGTGCACCCATGACCAGCTCTGAAACCAGATTGCATAGAGGAGAAGGTACGGTGGGATTCGAAATGGTCGGTGATCTGTTTGTTAACTTGGCTTTCGAAGACCTTAGAAAGGCAGGGTAGGATAGATATAGGTCTGTAGCAGTTTGGGTCTAGAGTGTCTCCCCCTTTGAAGAGGGGGATGACCGCGGCAGCTTTCCAATCTTTGGGGATCTCAGAYGATACAAAAGAGAGATTGAACASGCTAGTAATAGGGGTTGCAACAATTTCGGCAGATAATTTTTAGAAAGAGAGGGTCCAGATTGTCTAGCCTGTCTGATTTGTAGGGGTCCAGATTTTGCAGTTCTTTCAGAACATCAGCTATCTGTATTTGGGTGAAGGAGAAATGGGGGGACGCTTGGGCAAGCTGCTGTGGGGGGCACAGAGCTGTTGACCGGGGTAGGGGTAGCCAGGTGGAAAGCATGGCCAGCCGTAGAAAAATGCTTATTGAAATTCTCAATTATAGTGGATTTATCGGTGGTGACAGTGTTTCCTAGCCTCAGTGTAGTGGGCAGCTGGGAGGAGGTGCTCTTATTCTCCATGGACTTTACAGTGTCCCAGAACATTTTGGAGTTTGTGCTACAGGATGCAAATTTCTGTTTGAAAAAGCTAGCCTTTGCTTTCCCAGCTGCCTGTGTATATTGGTTCGTAACTTCCCTGAAAAGTTGCATATCGCAGGGGCTTTTCAATGCTAATGCAGTACGCCACAGGATGTTTTTGTGCTGGTCAAGTGCACTCAAGTCTGGAGTGAACCAAGAGCTATATCTGTTCCTGGTTCTACATTTTTTGAATGGGGCGTGCTTATTTAAGATGGTGAGGAAAGCACTTTTATAGAATAACCAGGCATTCTTTACTGACGGAATGAGGTCAATATCCTTCCAGGATACCCGGGCCAGGTCGATTAGAAAGGCCTGCTCGCTGAAGTGTTTTAGGAAGCGTTTTCACAGTGATGAGGGGTGGTCATTTGACCACAGACCCATTACGGACGCAGGCAATGAAGCAGTGATCGCTGAGATCCTGGTTGAAGACAGCAGAGGTGTATTTGGAGGTCAGGTTGGTTAGTATGATATCGATGAGGGTGCCCGTGTTTACGGATTTGGGGTTGTACCTGGTAGGTTCATTAATAATTTGTGTGAGATTGAGGGCATCAAGCTTAGATTGTAGGATGGCCGGGTTGTTAAGCATATCTCAGTTTAGGTCACCTAACAGCACGAGCTCTGAAGATAGATGGGGGGCAATCAATTCACATATGGTGTCCAGGGCACAGCTGGGGGCAGAGGGTGGTCTATAGCAAGCGGCAACGGTGAGAGACTTGTTTCTGGAAAGGTGGATTTTTAAAAGTAGAAGCTCAAATTGTTTGGGCACAGACCTGGATAGTAAGACAGAACTCTGCAGGCTATCTCTGCAAACACAGCTAGGACATCCGGGTTGGCAGAGTGTGCTCAGGCAGTGAATAAAACAAATTTAGGGAGGAGGCTTCTAATGTTAACATACATGAAACCAAGGCTTTTACGGTTACAGAAGTCAACAAATGAGAGCGCCTGGGGAGTGGGAGTGGAGCCAGGCACTGCAGGGCCTGGATTAACCTCTACATCACCAGAGGAACAGAGGAGGAGTAGGATAAGGGTACGGCTAAAGGCTATAAGAACTGGTCGTCTAGTACGTTCGGAACAGAGAGTAAAAGGATCAGATTTCTGGGCATGGTAGAATATACTCAAGGCATAATGTACAGACAAAGGTATGGTAGGATGTGAATACAGTTGAGGTATACCTATGCATTGAGTGACGATGAGAGAGATATTGTCTCTAGAAACATCATTTAAACCAGGTGAGGTCACCGCATGTGTGGGAGGTGGAACTAAAGGGTTATCTAAGGCGTATTGAGCAGGGCTAGAGGCTCTACAGTGAAATAAGGCAATAATTACTAACCTAAACAGCAATGGACAAGGCATATTGACATTAGGGAGAGGCATACGTAGCCGAGTGATCATAGGGGTCCAGTGAGTTGCTCAGGCGGGCCGGAGACACGCCGATTCAGGCAGCTAGCGGGCCGGGGCTAGCAAGCTAGCAGAAKGGCCTGAGAGGGACGTCGTGACGGAAGAAGTCAGTAGTAGCCCCCTCGTACTGTAACGTCGGCAGACCAGTTGTCGTGGATCAGCAGGGCTCCGTGTGGTGAAAGAGTCCAGGCCAATTGGCAAAATAGGTATAGTGGCCAAAGAATTTGTCTGATGGGCCTCTTAAGCTAACAGTCCGATATGCTCTAGAMAGCGGATAGCAGGCTAGCAGATGGTTGATACACACTATTCTCCCATTGGTCTAATCAGTATTGCACAGCACTATGCAAAATCCTATGCAGATAGAAATCTGTTATTTAACTCTCCAAAGACTCACAAGGCAACCATTAAGGAAATAGCCTACTAGCTGATGAAGGCATGTTTTTTAAGGGGGAAGGTTCACGTGCCAACATGCAGGAGTGCAGGACACTAAAAGCTCCTTCACTGAGCTCTCATCATAACAACACATGCAATAGGACTGAAAGCAAAGATGGCAGACCAACCCAGAGAGCGAGAGAGAGAATGAGTGAGGAAAGAGGGAGTACTACTTACAACTGAAAACAGAGAAACTTCACTTGTTCAGTGGTCCTGAGGCGAATGAACACAAGGTGGGAGGAGAAGCAGAGAAAAGGTGCATGATAGACAGACAGTGGAGGTTGGTTGGTAGGGTTGGCGGGAGAAGGTCAATAGGGAATACAGCAGGAAAATGAAAGATGAGGGAGAGAGCGAAGGAGGAATGAGTAGAGATGTACTGCTCAGCATTATTAGATAGGTTTCTAGGAGTTGGCTGGGRAGGTGAAGATTTGGCAGCAGGCTTCTGACAAACATTATGATGCCAGTGGCCTTGCAAATGGCAAAATTATATTTCCCAGCCTAATGTGAGAACCATGAAGCCAAGTTTGGTATCACATAGGCCATTGAGCAATATCTAACATGTTTACTCGCTTTCTGACAGTATTGTTTTATAAAATACACATTGCCAAGTGTTTTTAAAAGACACGGGAAGAAAATGGAATGCTTTCTTCTTGTTAAGACAATCCACATTCTGAAAACAGAACTAACATGAAGAAGGCTATACTAGTGTTGGAACACTAGTGAGTGTAGAGGACTTACGTGATGATCCTGTCCTTGCTTTTCTTTGGATTCTGACACATTCTCTTCCCCTCATCCAGGGGCTGCTCCAGCTTTGGTTTCACTGCTTCCTCTGCTGGCGGAGGAAGTGGGGTATCCTGGGAGGTTGAGTTCTCGCTGCCCAGGGCTGTAGATGGCTTAAAGGGGTCCACATAGTTGTCAAAGTTGTGAGGATCAAAGCTGTAGGATCCTTTGGGCAAAACCGGGGAACTACTTATTTTGACACCMCCACCCCCAAACGGGTTCAAATTAGGGTCATCCCACTGGTTGRGGTCAAAGTTATAAGTGGACTTGGGAATAGGAACGTCGTCCAAACTTAAGGTGGCACCTTGCATGGAAAGCTGTTCGGAAGTCGTTTCTGAAACCGTCTCTACTACCGGTTCAGCTATTACTGGTTCGGGTGCCGGCGTTAGGGCAGGTACTGTTGTCGTTGCTTTTGCCCTTGGTTTCTTGACGGCGAGCTTGCTGCTGGGCTTTTTACCCATCCTCCTGGGCGGTGTTTTTTTTACCTCGACTGCCTCGTCTAACCCAAACTCCATCTTCACAGGCTTGGGCTCCTCTGATGCCTCCGATGCTGAATCTTTGACCTCCTCAACGTCCATTTTAGGTGAGGAACTAGTCCCACAAAGCGGTGGAGAAGAGCTGCATACAGGTAACGACCCCAGTGTGGGCAGGGAGCTAGGTACAGGTAGCGACTCCATTGTGGGCAGGGCATCGGCTGCAAAAGCTGGCGGGGAGTTCTGAATTTTGTAGCCGCCGCTGGCCAACGGATTGAAGCTGTCGTCGAATTGGTCCAGGTTGAAGTTGTAGCTAGCCTTAGGGACTAGGGTGATATCACTGTCCCTGCCCCTCTGTGCACTAGCCCTGGAAAAGGCTCCCTTTATCTTCAGGGAAGGGGGTATGGTTTTAGTGTGTTTGGCCTGAGGTTCAGGGATGGTCTCTATGGGGTGTCCATTACAAAGCGTCTCTGTACTGCTAGCCTCCTTAGTTAGGCCTAAGTCTAGAGAGGTAGCAAGTGGCCTCTCCTCTTCAGGTAGGCCTAAGTCTAGAGAAGTAGCCAGTGGTCTATCCTCCTCAGTTAGGCCTAAGTCTAGAGAAGTAGCCAGTGGTCTATCCTCCTCAGTTAGGCCTAAGTCTAGAGAAGTAGCCAGTGGTCTATCCTCCTCAGGTAGACCTAAGTCTAGAGAAGCAGTGGCCTTTGCTGCTCCATTGGTCTGGGCTGATGGGCCTGCTATTGGAGGTTGAACCTCTGCAGTGTCTGTGGTGTTGGGCAGTGTTTGTGGCCCCTCAGAGTCCACAGGGGCCTCCTCCTCAGGGGCCAAGGGGGGCTTGGCCTGACCCATGTTCTGGTTAAAGAGGAGGCTAGGAGCTGGATCCCTGGCTGGGCCAGACACTATCAGCTGTTCATCTTCCTCCCCCAGAGCATCTGGTAAAAGCAGGAGAGGGGATTTGACAAGTCGACTCAAAAACAAGTAAAAAACATAGCCACAAATGCAAAATATGATCAAATATATTATTTGGAGTGTGCTGTAATTTCAACAAAATAGCCTTCTCAAGGCAGGTTGCTAGCTAGAGTATGAATATTAAGAAAGGTTAAGAGAAAGGCTACCAATCCCACAGTAATATACAGTTGCATGCATATATTTCCATGGTTACGCTATTCTTTAAATACCTAATAACATAACAATGCATTCATGTGACTGGAAACTGTGATAAGGAAATATAAAAACTATAATGGCAGGTAGCCTAGTGGTTAGAGCGTTGGGCCAGTAACCGAAAGGTTGCTAGATTGAATCCCCGAGCTGACAAGGTAAAAATTTGTCGTTCTGCCCCTGAACAAGGAAGTTAACCCACTGTTCCTAGGCCGTCATTGTAAATAAGAATTTGTTCTTAACTGACTTGCCTAATAAATGAATAACAGGTTAGACTGAGAGAGCTGTTGATTTTGCAACACTCCCTTTAGAATGTACAACTGTTTCATGATGGCTGTCATCTTCAAAGTAGTTTTCATGCAAAAGTCTGTTGCTAGGAGACAGGGGTCAGCCTCTGACCTAGATTATTTATATACAGTGGAGTGGAGGAATTAATTTGCTACAGCGTTTAATGCAGCATTGATCCTCATATTCCAAATATTTAGAGCTACTGTAATCATTACTAAGCAAAGTCAAATCTGCCATTAGTATGTTTACATATATGTGAATGTGCTTCAGTGTGTCAAATCGTGTGCAGGTGTGCAGTGCATGTGACTGTGTGTTGTGTGTGTGTGTGTGTGTGTGTGTGTGTGTGTGTGTGTGTGTGTGTGTGTGTGTGCTGTATGTGCGGCGATCGTCGCTGCATGGTGTGGTGGGTATGTGCGCATGTGTGTGTGTGGAGAGAAGCAAAGAGAGAGGCTGAGGAAGAGAGTTATAACAACACTGGTGAATAGTCCATTGCAGCCTTACTTACAAAGATACCCTAGCACCCAGATCTATATTAATTCTGTTTAACTGTTCTAGAATCAGTTAATCAGAGTTCAGATCACTGTACCCAGGGCTTCAAGGTTATATGTTTTATGTTTTTATTGAGATTACCAGTACAAACAATAAAAATCATAATACAAAAGATTAGGCTATGTTTTACAGTGCATTTGGGAAGTATTCAGACCCCTTTACTTTTTCCACATTTTGTTACGTTACTGCCTTATTCTAAAAATAGATTACATCGTTTTTTYCCCTCATCAATCCATCCACAATACCCCATAATGACAAAGCAAAAACTGAAATATCACATATCACCAATATCACCATATCACAGCAGGTAAAAATGGTCTGTCCTCGGTTGCAACACTCACTACCGAGTTCCAGACTGGCTCTGAAAGCAACGTCAGTACAAGAACGGTTCGTTGGGAGCTTCATGAAATGTGTTTCCATGGACGAATGCTACATGCCCAAATGCATAGTGCCAACCAATGTTCCCTCCCCCGGGACTGCCACTCAGAAGAAATATCAGCCTGCACAGAGAAGCACGAGATTGAACTTCACTCAACTTTCTAGTTTCCCCCTTCACTTAAAACTATCAAAGTTTCCCGCTACTGTGGGAATTTCCAATATTAGCCACTTTCACTGCAACATACCGAAATAAAACAACCTATGCAAGACTTAGTATGCAAAACTAACTATGCAAGAGATTTTCTTGTAGGCAGAATGCACTGGAGTAGGATTCTATTGCATTAAAAAGCACGACTCAGCCCGYACTCTACAGACCAGAGGGACAAAACCAATCAGAGCTGCAGTATCCCTATATGTAAATAGACCATTGTCATATATGGATCTGTGTCATTCACTTTGAACTGGACTGTGCTTACCGCATGAGTGGTCGTGAGTAGATGCACTTGTTCTGAGATCAAAGCAAAAGCTGCATGTAGCCACTTGTGCACATTTGTTCACATTCTTTGCTAGTAAGTGAGTTATTAGCCCAGTTATAGCGAATTTCTAGTCAGCAATGGGGGAGTGGTTGCTTCCTACAAGAGCACAAAATGGCATTTCTAGCCATCTTTGAAAAGTGAGTCAGGGTAAAGAGCTTTTTTTCTGTCTTAAATGGGCAGTGTTGTATTTTGAGACAGGCTTGAATAAGCTAAGGAGCTTAAACCGCAAAAACATTTTTTTAAATGTTTTTGCAAATGTATTCAGTATTCAGACCCTTWACACAGTACTTTGTTGAAGCACCTTTGGCAGAGATTACAGCATCACTGCACAGCTATTTTTAGGTCTTTCCAGAGATGTTTGATCGGGTTGAAGTCCGAGCTCTGGCTGGGGCACTCAAGGACATTCAGAGACTTGTCCCGAAGCCACTCCTGTGTTGTCTTGGCTGTGTACTTAGGGACATTGTCCTGTTGGAAGGTGAACCTTCGCACCCAGTCTGAGGTGCTGAGCGCTCTGGATCAGGTTTTCATCAAGGATCTCTCTGTACTTTGCGCCGTTCATCTTTCCCTCAATCCTGATTAGTCTCCCAGTCCCTGCCGCTGAAAAACATCCCCACAGCATGATGCTGCCACCACCATGCTTCACCGTAGGGATGGTGCCAGGTTTCCTCCAGATGGGACGCTTGCCATTCAGGCCAAAGAGTTCAATCTTGGTTTCATCAGATCCGAGAATCTTGTTTCTCATGGTCTGAGAGTCTTTAGGTGATTTTGTGCAAACTCCAAGCGGGCTGTCATGTGCCTTTTACTGAGGAGTGGCTTCTGTCTGGCCACTCTACCATAATGCCTGATTGGTGGAGTGCTGCAGAGATGGTTGTCCTTCTGGAAGGTTTTTCCATCTCCACAGAGGAACTCTGGAGCTCTGTCAGAGTGACCATCGGCCCTTCTCCCCCGATTGCTCAGTTTTGCCGGGCGGCCAGCTCTAGGAAGAGTCTTGGTGGTTCTAAACTTCTTCCATTTAAGAATGATGGAGGCCACTGTGTTTTTGGGGACCTTCAATGCTGCAAACATTTTTTGGTACCCTTCCCCAAATCTGTGCCTCGACACAATACTGTACCCTGAAGAGTGGAGGCTGTTATAGCAGCAAAGGGGGGACCAACTCCATGTTAATGCGCATGATTTTGAAATGAGATGTTAGGCGAGCAGGTGTCCACATACTTTTGGTCATGTAGTGTAGTTGAGTACTCAGAGAGTAGGAGGACAGACAACAAAGTTGGTTATTTTTGTGTACACAGGTTTTTAAAAGTACCGCAGCTTCATGCTAGCCGGGTTCCAGATCTGTTTGTGCTTAATTGGCAAGACAGCACAAACAGATCTGGAACCATTAGCAAGACAGCACAAACAGATCTGGAACCATTAGCAAGACAGCACAAACAGATCTGGAACCATTAGCAAGACAGCACAAACAGATCTGGAACCATTAGCAAGACAACACAATGGGGCCCATTGATCCAAATCTATCTGATGGGGCCCATCAATATAATGGAAATATTTTTAGTTCCATCACATGGGATGTCACTCTCCTGACCTTTGACCCCTCCCACTGACAATTAAAAACAAGGAGGAGCAACTGCTTTTGTTCCTGGGTGACCTCCTGAGTTCCATAGTCAAAAGCCAATTCCCATGCAGGCCGTGGTCCCATTCTCTACCTTTTACTTATCCAATGTTACAATAATAATATTTTATTTGGGCCACATATGCTATTGTTGTGGAGTAACCTCCCTSAGTTTGACCTGAATGGATAAGATACGTTCTTTATTCAGCCCATGACTACTCCCTCACCACATACGTAATTGTTGGTGTGAATAAGGTACTTTAATACCAACCTTTAAGTGCTATGTAACTTTAATGGCCTTCATGAATGTCTAACAGTCAGATACATACCTAGAAAAGTACGGTAGGCAGACAAAGCACATGTCTTCAATTACAGTGGCATGGTACACCTCCCTCCGTTTGGCCACATGTCAGATGGAACAGAGTTAAAATAGCTCAACAGTAGGTGCAGTTTAATCTAATGCAGTAGCAGTCCTTTGAGAGCAAACGCAATCTGCAGTTTCAGTTAAGAAAACATTATTAATGGACAGTCATCAAATAGTCTGAAGCACTAAATCTACTTGATTCTACCAAACACTATCTTTTTTTAATGAAAACAGCCTATTGAAAACCATGTCTGAGGGAATGTTAAAAGTTGAAGCACCATGCGCATGTGCGCACACACACACAAACAAACAGTTCCCTGCAGGAAATGCACAGACAGAATGACAAAGCTCTATTGTTGCCATGGAAACTCCAAAAGAAGCCAGCCAGCTAATGCATTCTCTCCAGGTGATGGTCAGTCAATGGTGCGTGGTTGTGGGAGTGAAATGAAAAGGATGTTGGGGTGTCATGGTAGGCCATACCATGTACTGTAGATGTTGTGAGGGACTATTTTGTGGCATAATATCCCTACAACATCCCTTCCTGTGAAGTTGCTATGTGTGGTATGTCATTATGGTATGGTTGTGATATGCTGTCATGCTCTTGTTGTTGTGGTTGCTGACTCATGTGCCCAAAAATAATTGCCCCTTCAGGGTTAGACAACTTTTTAAAATTTTATTGAATACAGGCATGTACATTTTTTTGCCGTGTTTTGTGCCTACTTCTATCTGTGTTGAAGGCAAGCAGCAATGATCTCACCTGCTCTGTCAGTGGTGAAGGTCTCCAGCTCTTCTGGGAATTGGAGTGGAGCGTGGACAGGGCTCTGAGCCTCTGGGGTTTCAAAGTGGCCCTCTGAGTCTGAACTGGAACAGAGAGAGAGAGAACGAGCAAAAGAGAGAGAGAGAGAGAGAAAGAGAGAGAGCAAGAGAGCAAGAGAGATAGAGAGAGAGAGAGAGAGAGAGATGAGTATGGTCATATCACTAGAATATCTGGAAATACAAACGTATTGTGTACATAATATACTATGTGTCCTCTACATGTTGTAGTATGTGTACTTATTTAAATGTAATGCGTTTGCATAGCTGTCATGTGCAAGACCAGTTGACTACGTCTGATAAACAACTAATAGTAGCTGTGATTGGAAATAAGACTCACCACCACTCAATGCTGTGCTATATGTATAGCAATTAAACACGGCTATAAAAATATATATTTGTATGCTGATCTCTCTCCATCTCTATCACACATCCTTGCGTGATAACACTATAAGCAGGGGAATGTCTTGCCCCCCCCCACAAGGAACAGGGACACACAGTGTGTGCTTTATTAAGATGACATCACTCGTTTGTATCTATCTGTAGTGTGGGACAATAATAAAATACATGAGGCGTGTTAAAATTCTCACACACACACACACCTCACACACACACTCGTGAATTAACTAGTAAGCCTATAACACAACATTGTTTGGGAGAACCTTACAGTAGGAAAAAACTGTTTAACAGTCAAATGATTTTTCTTTCTTTCTTTTTTCTCACTTTCTCTGTCTCTCTGCTCATCCCCCCCTTCAGAACAACACCAAGTCACAAAGCCCACAGGTGGAAAAGCAAAGCAGGTGCCCCTCTCCCTCCAGCTGCCTTGCGGGGCTCTCACTGTTAAAAGGCTTCAAGGCTCCAATGTAGCCAACAAACACACTCGCCTGCAGCCTTGAGATCTCTCTTCCTCCTCCTCCTCTCGCTGCCCTCTGCAGGGCAGCAGTYCATTCTCCTCCTTCACCTCCTGGCCCTCCACCTCCTCTCCCTCCTCTGCTCCCCGGACTGCTGTCCACGTCCACTTGGCCCATGACATGGGCGACAGCCAAGACATCCTCGACAACAAAGTTTTTGGCTTTCTCCTTTAGTCTGAGTAGAGTCAATAGACACTATCGGTTTGAATTGTGTCTGAAAAGACACTATTGGTCTTCTTCTCCCCCTCTTAAAGATCTTCCACTAGTAGTAGCTCCTCTGGACTATTTTCTTCTTCATGTTAGTGAGCAGCTCCCCCTGAAGAGACGAGACACTCCCTCCACTCCGCACTTTGCTGTTGATGCTCTATTTGGGAACTTGTTTTTCATAGAAAGGAAAGAGGCTTCTAGTCTTCTCTCTCTTCTCTCTCTCTCTCTCTCTCTCTCTCTCTCTCTTCTCTCTCTCTCTCTCTCTCTCTCTCTCTCTCTCTCTCTCTCTCCTCTCTCTCTCCTCTCTCTCTCTCTCTCTCTCTCTCTCTCTCTCTCTCTCTCTCTCTCTCTCTCTCTCTCTCTCTCTCTCTCTCTCTCACGCGCCCTCTCTCTCAGCTGCTGGGCAGTCAGAATATCACAGCAATGATCAGCTAGGCTTCCAGAGCGCTGCCTAGCCTCTCACTTTCTGTCTGTCTCTGTCTTCTCTCTCTCTCTCTCCCTCTCTCTCTCCCTCTTTACTTCAGGGACAGCCCATTGTGAAAGAACATAGGGGGAGAAAGGAAGCTTGCGGCTTCAAAAGAATGCTGTGTTCTCAGGACCAGTGAGTCTGGCGGCCCCTGTGGTGACAGAGTGGTAGCTCCCAGTCAAGCAGCCATTCCACACTCATGCAAAAAGCAGAGGCAAAACAAACTAGGGCTTATGAGAGGAGGAGTGAGTCTGGTGTAGCAGAGTGGTGGAGTCAGTGGAGCTCCATGTTTTACAGCACAGAGGGGTTTGGAATGTAGTCTCCCTAGCACCCCAGTCCTCAGTCTGTTTAACCGTTAACCGTTTCCCACCTCCGACGACCCAGCCAGGCGACGACAGATAGCCAAGCATGGCCCTTGTCACTCTCTGGCTCCCTGTTCCAATAGTCATCAATTCCCTTCCTTTCCTCGTTTCCTTAGGCTGTTATTTTCCTTTCCTAATTTCCTTTAAAATGTTCTTGTCCTTCATGAACGCTGACATGACAAGGTCTTTATTGGCTAAAGTAGAAACCTGACCGTATCTTTTCCCTCATGCCTATCAGTTGTCACCAAGGAAAGGAGATACGGTGAGGAAGCCATTCTAGATGACTGAAACACGACCTAGCTCTCACTGATAACACTGCTGTCTGCTTGAAATACCTGAAGAGCCTGGGGGAGTTAGCTGTTTGTTCACCTCCAATTATACATTACATGACCAAAAGTATGTGGACACCTGCTCGTCAAACATCTCATTCCAAAATGGGCATTAATATGGAGTTGGTTCCCCCTTTGCTATAACAGCCTCCACTCTTCTGGGAAGGTTTTCCACTAGATGTTGTAACGTTGCTGGGGGGACTTGCTTCCATTCAGCCACAAGAGCATTAGTGAGGTCGGGCACTGATGTTGGGCGATTAGGTCTGGTTCGCAGTCGGCATTCCAATTCATCCCAAAGGTGTTTGATGGGTTTGAGATCAGGGCTCTATGCAGGCCAGTCAAGTTCTTCAACGCTGAGCTCGACAAACCATTTGTGCACGGGGGCATTGTCATACTGAAACAGGAATGGGCCTTCCCCAAACTGTTGCCACAAATTTGGAAGCAATGAATCGTCTAGAATGTCATTGTATGCTGTAGCGTTAAGATTTCCCTTCACTGGAACTAAGGGGCCTAGCCCGAACCATGAAAAGCAGCCCCAAACCATTATTCCTCCTTCACCAATCTTCACAGTTGGCACTATGCATTGTGGCAGGTAGCGTTCTCCTGGCATCCGCCAAACCCATATTTGTTCGTCGGACTGCCAGATGGTGAAGCGGGATTCATCACTCCAGAGAAGGCGTTTCCACTGCTCCAGAGTCTAATGGTGGAAAGCTTTACACCACTCCAGCCGTTGCTTGGCATTGYGCATGGTGAACTTAGGCTTGTGTGCGGCTGCTCGGTCATGGAAACCCATTTCATAAAGCTCCCGATGAACAGTTATTGTGCAGACGTTGCTTCCAGAGGCAGTTTAGAACCCGGTAGTGAGTATTGCAACCGAGGACAGACAATTTTTACGAGCTACGTGCTTTAGCACTCGGTGGTTCCGCTCTGTGAGCTTGTGTGGCCTACCACGTCGTGGCTGAGCCGTTGCTGCTCCTAGACATTTCCACTTCACAATAACAGCACTTACAGTTGACCGGGGCAGCTCTAGCAGGGCATTCATTTGATGACTTGTTGGAAAGGTGGCATCTTATGACGGTGCCACATTGAAAGTCACAGAGCCCTTCAGTAAGGCCATTCTACTGCCAATGTTTGTCTGTSGAGATTGCATGGCTGTGTGCTCGATATTATACACCTGTCAGCAACGGGTGTGGCTGAAATAGCAGAATCCACTAATTTGAAGGGGTGTCCACATACTTTTGTAGTGTATATGCTCAAGCCGACATTACCTAATCTTCGTGCTCCCTTATACACATCCGGAACGGCAAGTAAATAACCATGAGAGCAACAAGCCTTTCCATTGTGGAAGAGAGGGAGGCTCTCTCTAGTTGAGGTTTCTGCCGTCTGGCTCCAATGAGGCTTGAAGATAGGGTTTGGGATAGAGGTCGACCGATTGGCATGGCCGATTAATTAGGGACGATTTCAAGTTTTCATAACAATCGCTAATCGGCCCTTTTGAACGCTGATTATGGCCGATTACATTGCAATCCATGAGGAAACTGCGTGGCAGGCTGACCACCTGTTACGCGAGTGCAGCGTCAAAAGGACCTTGTGGCTGCAATGAGCCAAGGTAAGTTGCTAGCTAGCATTAAACTTATCTTATCTTATGTTGAATCTGACAATTAATCTTGATGGTTGTACAGTCGTCTCAAATAAAACTGTGAAGGACCTCGGTGTTACTCTGGACCCTGATCTCTCTTTTGACGAACATATCAAGACTGTTTCAAGGACAGATTTTTTCCATCTACATAACATTGCAAAAATCTGAAACTTTCTGTCCAAAAATGATGCAGAAAAATGAATCCATGCTTTTGTCACTTCTAGGTTAGACTACTGAAATGCTCTACTTTATTTAGTGCTAAAGCACTAAATAAACTTCAGTTAGTGCTAAACACAGCTGCTAGAATCTTGACTAGAACCAAAATATTTGATCATATTACTCCAGTGCTAGCCTCTCTACACTGGCTTCCTGTTAAGGCAAGGTTTGATTTCAAGGTTTTACTGCTAACCTACAAAGCATTACATTGGCTTGCTCCTAACTATCTTTCCGATTTAGTCCTGCCATACATACCTACACATACGCTACGTTCACAAGACGCAGGCCTCCTAACTGTCCCTAGAATTTCTAAGCAAACAGCTGGAGGCAGGGCTTTCTCCTATAGAGCTCAATTTTTATGGAATGGTCTGCCTACCCATGTGAGAGATGCAGACTCGGTCTCAACCTTCAAGTCTTTATTGAAGACTCATTTCTTCAGTAGGTCCTATGATTGAGTGTAGTCTGGCCCAGGAGTGTGAAGGTGAACGGAAAGGCACTGGAGCAACGAACCGCCTTTGCTATCTCTGCCTGGTTGGTTCCCCTCTCTCCACTGGGATTCTCTGCCTCTAACCCTATTACAGGGGCTGAGTCACTGACTTACTGGTGCTCTTCCATGCCGTCCCTAGGAGGGGTGCGTAACTTGAGTGGGTTGAGTCACTGATGTGATCTTCCTGTCTGGGTTGGCACCCCCCCTTGGGTTGTGCCGTGGCGGAGGTCTTTGTGGGCTATACTCGGCCTTGTCTCAGGATGGTAAGTTGGTGGTTGAAGATATCCCTCTAGTGGTGTGGGGGCTGTGCTTTGRCAAAGTGGGTGGGGTTATATCCTGCCTGTTTGGCCCTGTCCGGGGGTATCGTCGGATGGGGCCACAGTGTCTCCCGACCCCTCCTGTCTCAGCCTCCAGTATTTATGCTGTAGTAGTTTATGTGTCGTGGGGCTAGGGTCAGTCTGTTATATCTGGAGTATTTTTCCTGTCTTATCCGGTGTCCAGTGTGAATTTAAGTATGCTTTCTCCAATTCTCTCTCTCTTTCTTTCTTTCTCTCTCTCTCTCTGAGGACCTGAGCCCTAGGACCATGCCTCAGGACTATCTGGCCTGATGACTCCTTGCTGTCCCCAGTCCATCAGGCCACCTTGCTGCTCCAGTTTCAACTGTTCTGYCTGCGGCTATGGAACCCTGACCTGTTCACCGGACGTGCTACCTGTCCCAGACCTTCTGTTTTCAACTCTCTAGAGACAGCAGGAGCGGTAGAGATACTCTGAATGATCGGCTATGAAAAGCCAACTGACTTGGAGTACTCCTGAGGTGCTGACCTGTTGCACCCTCAACAACCACTGTGATTATTATTATTTGACCCTGCTGGTCATCTATGAACATTTGAACATCTTGGCCATGTTCTGTTATTATCTCCACCCGGCACAGCCAGAAGAGGACTGGCCACCCCTCATAGCCTGGTACCTCTCTAGGTTTCTTCCTAGGTTCTGGCCTTTCTAGGGAGTTTTTCCTAGCCACCGTGCTTCTACACCTGCATTGCTTGCTGTTTGTAGTTTTAGGCTGGGTTTCTGTAGAGCACTTTGAGATATCAGCTGATGTAAGAAGGGCTTTAAAATACATTTGATTTGATTTCATCGTTATCGGCTTTTTTTGGTCCTCCAATAATCGGTATCGGTATCGTGTTGAAAAATCATAATCGGTCCATTACATTTTCATACATTGGAGAGTTATTGCTGATGATGAATTCCATACATTTTGTCATTCTGATCAGTTTTCCAGGTACAGGTATGTTCAATTGTGTTGGGTTAAAATACTATAAGCATTTGTAGACTCTTTAAAGTGTTTGTTGTCTGAAATACCCATCCTGACAACAGTTTCAACACAATGACAGTGTTCCCAAAGCTTGAGCAAACATCTGAATGCTCACCACACATGAGTCTCCTCTCCTGCTGCCACCTGCACATGGACTACTGCAGTGAGGAATTGAGGTGAGGTGGTGTAAGAATAGTTCAACCCATAGAGCACAACAAGTTCAAAGTAATCCAGGGAAGGTTGAGACACATGCTGAGTGAGCCAGGTTTGTACAGCGTTCAGTTACATAAGCGCTGACTGTCTGTCAGAAGAGGTCCACATTATATTCTACAACAGAATGAGATTCAGTCAAATCAAATCAAATCAAAATGTATTGGTCACATACACATGGTTAGCAGATGTTAATGCGAGTGTAGCGAAATGCTTGTGCTTYTAGTTCCGACAGTGCAGTAATATCTAACAAGTAATCTAACAATTCCCCAACAACTACCTTATACACACAAATCTAAAGGGATGGAAAATATATACAGTATATCACAAAAGTGAGTACACCCCTCACATTTTTGTAAATATTTGAGTATATCTTTTCATGTGATAACACTGAAGAAATGACACTTTGCTACACTGTAAAGTAGTGAGTGTACAGCTTGTATAACAGTGTACATTTGCTGTCCCCTCAAAATAACTCGACACACAGCCATTAATGTCTAAACCGCTGGCAACAAAAGTGAGTACACCCCTAAGTGAAAATGTCCAAATTGGGCCTTAATGTGAACATTATTAAAGTGGCATTGTTTAAAGTGACTTGTGATCCATTTATTAAAGTGACCAGTGATATGATTCTCTATGTAGGCAGCAGCCTCTCTGAGTGAGTGATTGCTCTTAGCAGTCTGATGGCCTTGAGATAGAAGCTGTATTTCAGTCTCTTGGTCCCAGCTTTGATGCACCTGTACTTACCTCGCCTTCTGGATGGTAGCGGGGTGAACAGGCAGTGGCTCGGGTGGTTGTTGTCCTGATCTTTTTGGCCTTCCTGTGACATCAGGGGGTGTAGGTGTCCTGGAGGGCAGGTAGTTTGCCCCCGGTGATGCCTTGTGCAGACCGCACCACCCTCTGGAGAGCCTTGCAGTAGAGGGCGGTACAGTTGCCGTTTTAGGTGACAAGCCAAATTTCTTCAGCCTCCTGAGGTTGAAGAGGCGCTGTTGCACCTTCTTCACCACACTGTCTGTGTGGGTAGACCATTTCAGTTTGTCTGTCATGAGTACGCCAAGGAACTTAAAACTTTCCACCTTCTCCACTACTGTCCTTTCAATGTGGATAGGGGGGTAAATCCCTCTGCTGTTTACTGAAGTCCATGATCATCTCCTTTGTTTTGTTGACGTTGAGTGAGAGGTTATTTTCCTGACACCACACTCCGAGTGCCCTCACCTCCTCCCTGTAGGCTGTCTCGTTGTTGTTGGTAATCAAGCCCACTACTATTGTGTCATCTGCAAACTTGATGACTGAGTTGGAGGCGTGCATGGACACTCAGTCATGGGTGAACAGGGAGTACAGGAGGGGGCTGAGCACACACCCTTGTTGGGCCCTAGTGTTGAGGATCAGCGAAGTGGAGATGTTGTTTCCTACCTTCACCACCTGGGGGGCGACCCGTCAGAAAATCCAGGACCCAATTGCACAGGGCGGGTTTGAGACCCAGGGCCTCCAGTTTAATGATGAGCTTGCAGGGTACTATGGTGTTAAATGCTGAGCTGTAGTCAATGAACAGCATTCTTACATAGGTATTCCTCTTGTCCAGATGGGATAGGGCAGTGTGCAGTGTGATGGCGATTGCATCGTCTGTGGACCTGTTGGGCGGGTATGCAAACTGAAGTGGGTCTAGGGTGACAGGTAAGGTGATATGATCCTTGACTAGTCTCTCAAAGCACTTCATGATGACAGAAGTGAGTGCTACGGGGCGGTAGTCATTTAGTTCAGTTAGCATTCCCTTCTTGGGTACAGGAACAATGGTGGCCATCTTGAAGCATGTGGGGACAGCAGACTGGGATTTAATATGTCCGTAAACACACCAGCCAGCTGGTCTGCGCATGCTCTGAGGACACGGCTAGGGATGCTGCCTGAGCCAGCAGCCTTGCGAGGGTTAGCACATTTAAATATCTTACTCACGTTGGCCACGGAGAAGGTGAGAGGGGAGCACAGTCCTTGTTAGCGGGCCGCGACGGTGGCACGGTATTATCCTCAAAGCGTGAAAAATGATGTCCGTGACGTGGCTGGTTTTCTTTTGTAGTCCGTGATTTCCTGTAGACCCTGCCACATACGTCTCGTCAACGGTCTGCTATTGGAATGTTGCGTGAACGTTGCAACCAAACATTCCCCATGCACTTCTATCCCAACTGACCACGCCTGTCCAAAGTGTAGAACTAACTTGAGCTGTTCATCCAACCATAAAGCAGCATACAATTCCATTAATGAATCAGCATCAAAGTGAAAAGAATTGTGGTGTAACCGCATACACATCACACATGGCCACATTAATGCTATATTACGAAACATCAAAAACATACCACTTGATTGAAATGCTAAGGCTGTGCTTGTTTGTTGTAGTATAACACTGGCAGCCATAAACATGAATGAGAAGGGTAAAGCAATCGTCTGTGGGGTGCATGGGCGCCGTTCCAAACAGGACCCCACCCAGTCCTGTATGGTTAGCAGCTAAACTTTAGCAACATTCTGCTCCAATACTACTGTGCTCAGGAGGATACAGTATGAGAATGACTGATGTTTCATTATGTAACCTAAGGAGAGCTACATAGACAGGCTTCATATTTCAAACACACACTGAAAGTTATGAAGCTGAGAAAAACTAAAAACACATGCCACTGAAAAAAGCAGTAACAAAATCCTGTTCTACTTTGAACAAACAATATCTGTTCAGGCTTAATGAAGCTGTCGTAAAKCCTTTATGAAGCCAAAATAATAACACTGGGATGCTGGTTTAAATCCCGGGCCTGCTGTCAGTGGGAATAGAACTACTGTAGTAATTAGACGAATGCTTGTGTCTGTTCCCAGCAACCATCTACTGTTGTGCCCTTGCCTTGGCAGCAGCTAATGGGGATCCTTAATAAATACAAAATACAAATACACCCCCCCAAAAAATAATTGTATGGGTAAAATGGATCCGCACTGAGACAACAGTGAGTCAAACACACACAGTCAGACATTGAGACAGTCACAGACAGACACAGACACATGTATGCGCACGCACGCACGCACGCACGCACGCACGCACGCACGCACGCACACACACACACACACACACACGCACACATGCATGCACATACACACACATACAAGCACACGCACACTTGTCTGAGGGCTAGTAAAGAGGACGGTAAAGGAATATGACACATCCCCTAACACATTGTCTCGCTGTCTCATCAAGCCACATGTCCTCACTGATCGGAGCAACCTCTCACTTTTCTCTGCTTTTCACAAACACCAACACTAAATCTATGTTTAGTCATGATGCCAGTCTTACACTGAACACCCAATAACAAGGATGGCCTCATGCAGGAAAGCGGGCCTTGCACAACAGCCTGCTAACATCGTATCTCTAGTGAGCCAAGCATGGAGGAACAATAACAATCGTTCACAAGTAGAAATCCTCTTTGGCTACTTCCTCTGTTCTCTTTTACCGGACAGGGTGGAGCTAAGATTGTGATGACAATATTAGTTAAGGAGGTGAATCCCTCTCGTAGGCATGCAACACAACATATACTAGTTAGTAAATATGTAGCTACAAACAGGCATGTTAGGAGACACCCAACTCTCTCTTTCTCTGATGTCGCCAACACAAACAGGCTCACACTCTCTTYGTCACTCACAAACATGCACGCGCACGCACACACACACACTTGCATTTGTAGTGGGTTTTGTATTAGCCAGCTGCTCTGTCTGTCCTCACTGGTGCTATTTCTGTCTCCAGGCAAAGGAAGACATTTTATGTATGGCAGGGCCCTCATTTCATACGTCCTCATCCCAGTCTGTCCTCTTCTATAAAGTTATAAGCCTGATTTCACTCCAAACTTCTCATTATGGGAACTTTGTTGCTGCTTGGTGTGATCCACAACATTCATAAGGGGATCTGACCTCTCCCCCTCTCTCGCTTTCTCTGTGTGCATGTGTATTTGTGTATATGYGAGTGTGTGAGAGAGAGATAAATAAATAATAAGTAACACAATGTATTTTATTAGTTTATGTAACATACCAGCATCTGTCAGCTGTTGTGAGCCCCTCTGTTGCATAGCCATATCTGGAAGTGAGTCTATTTTCAGAGCAGTGATAATGATCATTGTTATTTTCATCCATGGCACATGACTTTCCCTGTCCAAAAACCTGACAGGGAAAATCACCACGCTCTGCACAACATAGGCTCAAAGACACAACGTCTTATAACAGTTATCTCATGTGTCTCTGTATCACTGAAACTTAACATTTGCCTACTTTTTTTCATGTATTGTCAGAGCGTTGTAAAAATTAAAGTCGTTTTTCGAGTCTACACAAGGAGAGGTGGAGGAGACCACATCCACGTACAGACATCTAAACTGCTCTCCAATCATGACTATAGACTGATCYCTATGCCTTCGCGTGTCTATTATATATGCCTTGTCTACCTAGTATGTAAGGTTACATTTAAGCTGTGTTAGAATACCCACACTAACATACTGTACACTACATACACAATTTACGTCACAAATAGTATGGGTGGTGCGGTTAGTATGAGTATTCGAACACAGCTTTAGTCTAGTTCCAGATCTGTTTCTTCTGTCTTGCCAACTCCTAGGGTTCTTGTCACACCAGCACAAACAGATCTGGGACCAGCCACACTATAGGTCCTTCTCATAAGTAGTGCACTATATAAGTAATAGGGTGCCATTTAGGATGAATCCCAGGTTTGATAAGCCTTGCACTGTACAGTCTCCCTGTGGAAAATCCCCTTCATGTGATGAGAGCGCCATCTGGTGGCAGAAACTGCTCCACCTACTGCTTGAGTGGCCTATTTTACCCTGTTCTCTGGCTGTCTTGATTTCATCACTGTATACCTCTTTAATAATATAGGCCTACAACTAAATGGAATGATATCTATAAAATGTGAATGTCGTAAACCATACAAATAAGTCTCAAATAAGGTCATTTTTAGTTTCACGCGGTCATACTTCACTAGTCTTGTGATGTATTCACTCAGCTTTTTGGAACAAATGTGAGAAAGGTGGTTATCAAGGTTTGGCCATTTCTGCACTTGAGATATACATTTGCTAACTCGACATAGAGAGTCCTATAAGCATAAGGCAGAGGCTGTGCTAGTATAAATGTTAAACTTAAAAAATAAAGGAGAGCCGCACACTCTAGGAGCTCAGATGCAAAAATGTAATTACCAACGTTTCAACAGCCAAGCTGTCTTCATCAGGGAATAATCACAAACACTGCGGGATGACTCGTTTATATAGTGTCAAAAGACACACAGGTGTCTGTAATCATGGCCAAGAGTGGCCTAATATCATTGGTTAATTCTCAAATATTAAAATGGCATACAAAGAGCAGCATACAAAAAACAAATGGATAGCATACGATCATAGATTCATTTTAGACTACACAAGCTTACAAACAATTGCAATGGCAAAGTCACAATAATCACAAGAATGGCTTCAGATCAAAGTCTACGTTGAGACCGAAGGGAGCAAGGGTCTTTAAGTTAAAGATCCAGGCAGCCTCTCGTTTAAACAATAAATTATCAAGGTCACCCCCTCTCCTAGGGAGGTAATTACCAACGTCAGAGTGTACCAATTGGTCTCTGAGATTTCTGCCCTGTGAAAATACGACCAAGGGAAGGTCCGAAAACACATTACCGAGACTATCATCAGATTTTAGAATGTGCCAATGTTTGTGAACGATTCCCTTAATTTGTTCAGAGCGCTTTGAATAGCGGGTAGTTAGAATGCAAGAATGCGTCTTTTTGCGAGACTGCCCTTGAAAAAGGTCATGTCTCGTTTTGTTTTGAATTTTCTCAATGGCAATATTAATCTGATCATTTTTGTACCCCCTCTCCTTGAACTTTCTTTGCGTCTCAGCCATATTTCTGTCGACATCTGATTGTTTTTTTTGCAAATTCCTTTGATTCGACAGAACTGTCAGCCCTCAACAAACTGTTACGATCARTAGGTTTCCTGTAAAGATCAGTGTATAGAACATTATTTTCACACAAGATCAGAAGATCAAGAAACACGTCAAATCAGTTATCAGATTGCATAGTAAATCTCAAATGTTCAGAACAGGAGTTAAGAAAAGCATGGAATGCCTGGAGCTGTTTTGCATCACCCCTCCACAGAACAAAAATATCATCAATACACTGTATACCGTTTCCAAATAATGATGTTAGGCAAGAAAACATTTTTTAGAGGATTGAAAATAGACTGTTTCTCCATGTAACCGACATACAAATTAGCATAGTTAGGAGCCATGGGGGATCCCATAGCAGTACCCTTCGTCTGAATCATTTAGAAACATGAAATAGTTGTGTGTGAGTACTATTTCAGCCAATGTTATAATGCATSCACTGGAAGGTAGTTCATTAGGGTCACGTTGCAGAAGAAAATGTTCCATAGCTTCAATACCGTCCTCGTGTGGAATATTTGTGTATTTATTTATTTATTTATTTCAGACAACACAGAGTTACACATGGAGTAAACAATAAACAAGTCAATAACACAGTAGGGGGGGAAATGAGTCTTACCCAAGTTAAACATATGATTAAACATCTTATTATGTAATTTAGGTGACTATCGATTTTAATACATCTTTTTAGATGACATCCTACTCACTGTTTGAATCAATGTTATTTCCACGTCATTTCAATGAAATGACATTGAACCAACGTGGCATAGATATTGTATTGACGTCTGTGTCCAGTGGGATAGCACAAAGTCACCACAGTGTGTGTCTTGTAAAGTATTAGCAGCTATCTTTATCTATATCATTGACCTTAGAAAGTGGAAGAACCTGACACTCATCTCTACACAACATAAACAAAAGGTCCCCTGTGGCAGAAGATTCAGAGGGAAAGGGCAACCTTTTGCTTCAGGGCCCAATTTAAATCAGTTAACCTCTTTAAAGGACTGTCTATAGCACAACTTCTGATTTATGACTTCACCACTGTGACCGGAAATGGATCTATCTAACGTGGTCCATCAGTAACAGCGCACCATAATATCGATATTTGTTAGCCTGCTGAGCTAAAGCCTAGGTATTAGCTTTGGGAGCCGACAAAACTCAGGTCTCAGGACAGGTTTAGTCATCACACAAGCAAGGTTCTGAACCACCTCTATTACACAAACAGTGATGCAGCCTTTATTTATCTTTTATGTGAGGTACAGTTGACTGTATTAGTAAAAGCATGAGGGTTAAATGCATCCATTACGTCCGCTGCCTCATCTGTTATTGAGATGGCATAACCATAGAGATAGAATTACAGTACATTGACTTGAATGCGATTCTCCGTTATGGTTATTCTATTTCTGTGGGCATAACCTGCAGGGGGCAGAGTGGTCCCCTTTCGGAGAGACATCTCCTCATGTAAACATTGACAGTACAGGGAGGACTAGTGGAAACCCAGGATGTATTTCACACAGTGAGATCAATCAGTTAGCCAGCTAACCCTTCCTTTGCTCAACAAAACATGATGAAACAACTGAGGGTTTCCATTTAATCAACAACTGTAAAATGTCTCCACGTATCTCAGTGGTATCTTTGCAAACAGCTCAGATCCATTGGAAGTATTGGAAAAGAAAGGCAGCATTCAATACACAAGATTCATAGGCACTCGATAGTGTGAATAGTTACATCATACCCTATTATCAGAGATGTGTACATGCACACGCACACGCACACGCACGCGCACACACACACACAAAAACAGACCATGTACTAGAGGGTACGGTAGACAAACATCTGACACTACATTTCTAGGCTGTTGTGAAGCCTTATTATTGAGTGAGTGGGGGTATGTGAATATTTGCTGAACGGAGACCATTCATTCACACTCTAGTATGAAACTCCTGGAGGTGACAACACACTGCATACACTGACTGTTTTAAACACTGTTGCATAGTGTATGCTTGTAATACACAGCATACTAAATGACTGATCTCAATCCATTTCCCACAGCTATTCTCATTTGAAGTCCTATGTATCCCTCAATTGGAATAATAAGACATATAACTTGCAAAAACTAGCAAAGGCCGTATTTTTCCACACCATCAAGCCCAAAAATACAACATGACAAGTGACGATATTGTAATAGTTTTGAAATCCAAATAGAGAAAAGTTACATAGTGTGTGTGAAGCAGGGAGCAACTCTATCCCCCTGCTCTGTCTAAATCTACTAGTGAACTATAGTGTCTCCAACACTTAGTTTTGAACAAAGATTATTTATTTAAGCTGGTTCCTTTCTGGTCCACAAACATTCTTACAGGTCACAAGCATTCTCGTCAAGCCATAACAAAGTTGACAACCCAAAACATCCAAGTACACAGTAAACTCCCCCTACAAGACGTCACAACCTATGACAAACAAGAACTCATGAAACATTCACCAAGAATTTCATTGTCCCAATAGCTCATATAGTAATAATAGTCCACTGCTATTTATGTTACTGTAAGTACAGGTATTAGAGAAAACAATTCACTCACATGTTACTTGTCTTCCTCTTGGTTGAGTTTGCTGCCCCGCCCCTCTTCTTCTGTTGGGACTGAGAGCTCCCCATGTTGACAGGGCCGGTACCCCTCCAAGGGGACTGGGCCTTTACCTGTCTGTGTGTAAGTCTATAGATGTGCGTTCTACTTTAAGTGTGCATGCGTGTGTGTGGGTTCAGTGTCATCCCAGGTCAAGTTAGCCAGTGTACTGTTTATGATTCCTAATACTGTACTGCTTCAGTGAATGACGCTGCAATGTCCGTCTGAAACAGCTCTGATACTCTGACAGTTTCTCTCAGCTGGCCCAAGCCTCCTCTCTCCCTCTCTCCCATAGACTTATTGCTGCCTCCCTCTTTTTCCTTCTCTCTTTCTCTCCCTGGCCCCTCCTCCCTCACCTCTAGCACACACATGCCTCCATGCACGCCACACGCACACACACCAGGGAACAGACCTGGGTAAACATTCGGCTGGGAGTTACTGCATGCTGTAATAAATCCAGGTGGGGACAATAAAGGGAGGAGGCTGGAAGGTACAGCAGGTAAAGAAGGTCAAGTTTCTTTGCCATAAAGAGATGTCATGTGAACATAATACGGGGTTGCGTCCTAAATGGCAGCCTTTTCCCTATAGTGTACTACTACTATAGTGTACTATCCATTGGGCTCTGTTCAAAAGTAGTACACTATATAGGGAATAGGGTGCCATTTGGGAATCAGACCAGATAGCAGGCACACAACAACCCATGAGAGCATACAGGACTCTGCTTGATGTGACAACATGGTGATAGATACTTCTGGTTCAACCTGTCCCCATGCAGATTAGGAAGGAGGGACGGTACCATGTTTTGACAAAAATGTGAACAGCAGTCCAGTCATTCTAAACATTCGCTTACAAGGAAGCGATTTTCTGACCAGATAGCAATTCAATTGCGAGTTGCAGTATTGGGAACTCACATGGGGTTTTTTGCACAGATATGTGCTGTTTTGCATGATGAAAAGTCACCATTAGTGTACTGTAAGAAAAAAGATGCAACTTATTGTGACAAGGAGGAGATACATATAACACAACATGAATGAACACTTCCCTTACAGTTATGAATCCACACTGGATCAATACCATGAATAAAAGCAAGAGCTTATACCCTTTTGTCAAAGATCTTTAAGACAACTGTTTCAGGATTCAAGCTCCCACAAGCCAGCAAGAACAGGTTCTGCTGCTCGCACTGACWAATTATTTTAGTTGCTGAACTAATTTACCACAGCATAATGCTTCATTGCAGATTAACAGTTTATCTGGCCACGTTGGGCTATCAAATCCTGTTGAACATAATCAGTTTAGAAGGTGAATGAATCCAATTCATTCATGAAGAGCCAATATGGGAACAATGGGCAGTGTTAAATTCAATTAATTTATGAATTCATCACTCAGAATCTAGCCTAGCCTACTGCTCAACAAACTGCCACAATGCTGCCCCTTGACCTGTGCATAATAACAGAGGTCAAAGTCTTATATACCAGACACCTCTCTATTACACATACACCAGGTCATCATGTGACTCATCTAGAAGAGTCATGTAAACAAATATTTTAGATACTGTACAGATTAAGCAGCGTTCGGCAATAGATGGCCCCTAGGCCAAAACCGTCCCGCAAGGGTTTTTATTTATTTATTAGGTGGAGGTTTAGACTGTAAAATCACCAGGAATTCAGCAACAAAAATGTCATTCAGGAAATCGGTTCACAAGTATTCCTACAAATAAAAAGAGACAAATTTGATCACGTTTCAATGTAATCAAGGTATGAAATTATTGTTATTTTCAAATACAATCTCTTTTTGGGTTTACTTGTGGTCAATTTGCAGTGTACAAATTATAATTATGTTCCATCCCCCCAACCATTCGCTCGGACATACTACACACTACAGAGGTACATCCCTAGCCATGTCTACTGTACAGACTAACACTACAGAGGTACATCCCTAGCCATGTCTACTGTACAGACTAACACTACAGAGGTACATCCCTAGCCATGTCTACTGTATAGACTAACACTACAGAGGTACATCCCTAGCCACTACAGGTACATACTGTCTACTACAGACATACACTACCGTTCAAAAGTTTGGGGTCACTTAGAAATGACCTTGTTTTTGAAAGAAAAGCACATTTTTTGTCCATTAAAATAACGTCAAATTGATAAGAAATACAGTGTAGACATTGTTAATGTTGTAAATTACTATTGTAGCTGGAAACGGCAGATTTTTTATGGAATATCTACATAGGCGTACAGAGGCCCATTTTCAGCAACCATCACTCCTGTGTTCCAATGGCACATTGTGTTAGCTAATCCAAGTTTATCATTTTAAAAGGCTAATTGATCATTAGAAAACCCTTTTGCAATTATGTTAGCACAGCTGAAAACTGTTGTCCTGATTTAAAGAAGCAATACAACTGTCCTTCTTTAGACTAGTTGAGTATCTGGAGCATCAGCATTTGTGGGTTCGATTACAGGCTCAAAATGGSCAGAAACAAAGTACTTTCTTCTGAAACTCGTCAGTCTATTCTTGTTCTGAGAAATGAAGGCTATTCCATGCAAGAAATTGCCAAAAAACTGAAGATCTCATACAACCCTGTATACTACTCCCTTCACAGAACAGCGCAAACTGTCTCTAACCAGAATAGAAAGAGGAGTGGAAGGCCCCGGTGCACAAGCCATTTCCAGTTGCAATAGTCATTCACAACATTAACAATGTCTACACTGTATTTCTTATCAATTTGACGTTATTTTAATGGACAAAAAAATGCTTTTCTTTCAAAAACAAGGACATTTTAAGTRACCCCAAACTTTTGAACGGTAGTGTACATTACCTAGCCAAGTCTACTATAGACACTACTGATAACAGACAAGAAGAAATAATGCTTCTTTATTGAACAATAATAGCATCATGGTAGGAGTCCTATCTGTCTGTGCTGTTCGTGTTCACAATACTGATCGCAAAGATAGCCTTTTAGCTCGACGCCTTTTAGCCGACGCCTTTTAGCCGACGCCTTGGCATAGTCACATCGCCACCTTTCAAAGAGGATCATTCTTCCTTGATCATTTTCACATCATGCTCAGTTACATCTTTAAGAACATCAAATCAGACACGGCTTGAAATTCTTTTGCTTAAACTTTGTACCCGTCCATACTTTTGAGAACCGATTTAGCGAATTTTTATTTTGCTGTAATCAGTTACAAACAGTGGCATGAAACGGGTTGAAAACAAAGACTAGGTACGCACAGCCTGACATCTACTGGTAGACTGAGAGAAATGTCATTGCTGGTAGTCTACAGGCTTAGTCCCTGAGAGGCACTCAATGGTTTCCACTCTAGGCATGACATGATTTCCCAAGGTTTGCCATAAAGATCCTGGACAGGGCTTTCCATCATAATTACAAAACCTTTTATAATTTATAGTACTTGCTTTTTGGCTTTTTAAATGTTAATAGTTGAGTCCCCTACTCATGCAGTAGGCCTCATTGCCATAATGGGACTAATGATTACCACGATATAGATAAATGTGACCATATTAAAGTGATCAAAATGTTTCAATGTGTTATGATGGGGAAGTTACTAGGCAACCTTCACACACAGATCAGACACATCTGGTGTAGGCCTTCAGTATATCCTAGCCAGCAGCAGTGACAGTGCAGTCTTACTCAGCGTTGGGTTTCCATTGAAATCCAGGGGATCATGAGGAATATGGGGGTGAGAAACAGCAGTGATGAGTCAACATCTCCCCTTCACTTCCTACTCAACAAATGATAACTCATCCGCCCCAGTGCACCCAAACTGCTAGGGGAAACACTTAAAGACGACAAACTCCAAGAGTCCCTTCCACAACCACAAGTCTATAAATGGCAGGGTCATGGAGTGTCTGAGAATCTCTCCCTGTAACTATTTTCTAATACTGCCTGCTGACATATTCCAATGGTTATTTTCTAATACTGATCAGATATTCCATTGTTTTCTCCCTAGTGTTACTCAGAATGGTATAGGCCTCATAAGCTCAATATAAATGGATTGAATTCAATAGATTTCAATTCAGAACATTTGTGCTAGCAGCCATGGATGTGTTCAACTCCCAGGAAAACTGGGAGAAAACTGGGGGAACTTGCATTCCAGTGCCCCAAATGGGAATATTCTGGGAATGTATATTCCCAGAAACTGCAACTTGCTTGCCATCCAAATGTTAAAAAGCAGACTGGATGAAAGGATCCAAGATCCCGCCCTCTGCCCTTCTTCTCCAATGTGCTTTGAGAGGAATTTAGAAAATAAGGATGRAGGAAGAAAATATTTGACGGCTAGTAACATTTTCAGACCCAAACATATGTTGGCTGCTCCCACCCCTTTAACCCCCACTTCCTGTTCAGTAGAGCCTCAGCCTCAGACTGTGGTGTGTCGGAGAATGATCTCATCTTCCTTCCAGCTCCAAGGGCCTCTGGAATGTCAAAAACACAACAGTACATGATACAATGTGCCTGCTTGCAAGCTTGAGGGAACCAGTAAGCCAAAATGGAGAGTTTATAATTTAGCAATAACGCTCGAGGAGGTGTGGGATATGGCCAATATACCACGGCTACGAGCTGTTCTTACACACGACACAACGCGGATTGCCRGGACACAGCCCTTAGTCATGGTATATTGGCCATATACCACAAACCCCCAGGGTGCCTTATTGCTATTATAAACTGGTTACCAATGTAATTAGAACAGTAAAAATAAATGTTTTGTCATACCCATGTTATACGGTCTGATATACCACGGCTGTCAGCCAATCAGCATTCGGGGCTCGAACCACCCAGTTGAGAAGAGTTCTTCACTCATATCAATTCACTCATTATGTAACTTAAAGAAAACACATGGAAGGTAATGAACTTTCCAGCACGCAGGCTGTCAGTATTGGACCCTCTGTCTGAGCTGTTCTCTTTCTGGGGTTAACGCTGTGTTTGTGTGCTGTGAAATGGGAGATCCACTGGGCACAGACGTCAATTCAATGTCTATTCTATATTGGTTCAACATAATTTAATTGAAATGATGTGGAAACAACATTGATTCAACCACTGTGTGCCCAGTGGGGTGTGTGCTTGTTGAGCATGTGTGTGTGCGCTTGGGTGATGGTGTGTGTGTGTGTGTACGTGTATATTCGTGGATGTATAGTACCGGAATTTTAATCCAYGATTGGCACCCTGGTCACTTCAGACAGACTTTTACATTGCCTTATGTATGTATAGTGCTATGTGTGTGCTGTTGAACCTTGCCTTATGTTGGCTACTGGAACTTGGGTCTTTGGTCAACATGTGGAAATTCTGTGGAAAGAATTTCCTCTTGTTGGACAACAACCACAATCAATCAATGTGAGAATCACATTCTGAGAAAGGCAAATGCACGGTTGTGTGTGTGTATACTCAATGGTAAGGTTTAAAACCYCTCAACATACTTTACATAGTCTGCAATTGTCACTCTATCCTCCAGTCCTCTCACTAGGCCTCCTACTTCAGAGAAGCCTCAAGTTATCTCACCTTACATGACGTCACCTTTCAGTCAGATGGCTTTTCTTTACTAGCATGTTTACTAGAAGCTGTGTAGCCTGCCTGTGCTAGCCTAGAATTCAATCAAACCCACACTGCAGAAGCCCAAGCTGTTGTACTCAAACATGAACTAACAGTGTTATGTAAATAATGGGCAGCCCCCACAAAAAACGGGTTCAGACATTTTTATTTTACAACTTTCCAATTTTCAGCCAAATAAGGGAAGGCCTTTTGGTTAATCAGTGCATGGATAAAGTATCCTGTGGTTTAATAAGTCTTAAACATGAACACATTACAAAGATGAGGTAGAAAAGCCAAGCCGTAAACAACAGGCTTAGAGGCATGAACCTGTAAAAACTAGTAGTGCTCACACAAGATCAAAGACACTGGCTGTGGCGTTACCTCAGCTGGTTGTTTCCTAGAGCTTATAAAACAGTGTATAACTTTGCCACACTCCCACACTGTAAGAATAAAAGTCATGAGAAAAATGAATGCTTTAATAGTAATCCTCTCTTGCTAGAAACCCCCTGTCCAGACAGATAATGGAGAGCATTGGTAAATGAGGAATTACGTTCAAGTAGAATGAACAGACTACAAAGAAAGATAATTCAGTAGTAGAAAATGTTTTCCTCTCATAGAATCTCCTTCCTTGAGGACTAACCCTAAACCTAGCCTATATATTATAGAAAAATATATTTGCATGTGAAAAGGTCCTGGGATGCATTTGCTCCATTGAGTCCCCCATGTGGTTACACTTTACTTGAAATCTATGTCATAAGGTCTACATAAAAGTGTTATAATCATGACACAACAGATTAACAGTCAAGACTAGCCTAATGGTGTGATCTTATGCTAACTGACTTCACATGGTCATAATAGCCTACCTTTATGAAATGAATACAACACTATCTATCATCATAACCAATAAACTATAGGACCTGTGTTAGTCCAAGTTTCATTCACAGGAAACTTGGTGAACAGATGAGACTRTGGCTTCAAATTATGTTTTAAAAAGTAATTGCTCTCATGGAATGTTACTCTTTAAATACAGATATTGTGATGAWGATAGGCTACAGTCTTTGGTGTCTACACATAGGCTAGAATGTGAATTTTAACATGCATGCTTCCTCTTTAACAAAGACAT
Organism: Salvelinus sp. IW2-2015; assembly: GCF_002910315.2. Classification (NCBI taxonomy): domain Eukaryota; kingdom Metazoa; phylum Chordata; class Actinopteri; order Salmoniformes; family Salmonidae; genus Salvelinus; species Salvelinus sp. IW2-2015. The sequence goes on along the minus strand of NC_036851.1, from coordinate 34,183,865 downwards.
TGCCATAATCATAGAGATCCTGTTCTAATTTCTAATTCTATGGCCATAATAACATACGCCTATGATGTTGTGCTAAAGTGAGTTCAGAATCACTTTTTAAAACAAAACTCTACTTTAAAATGTAATATAATTAATATTCCAAATGAATAACCTCATCTTACATTTTTGTAGATGCCATCACGATACATAACATAACAGTATTATCCATCTAACAGCATAGGCGCTTACATGTTTTTAAAAAAGAATTGCGTTGTCGAGAAGGAATCTGCAAGKAAGCATTTCGTTGGACGATGTATATGATGCATATCCCGTACATAGGACTAATAAAACATGAAACASTTTTTTTTACAGGCAAGAACAGTCAACACAGAACTGGCAGTTATAGTCTACAGTCCAAAAGTTAAATGTCCTACTTTTCCAGTGAATTTTCCGGATAAATCAGCTATCCAATTTTCAAAAAACGTCAAAGATGGTTTCTGAAGTTATTTTCTTCACTATGAAAACGTTCCTTGCAGAGCACGATGTGAGCGGCAGTCCCAATGCGCGTTCTTCTAAAATAAATCCTGTCTGTAATATATGGGGTATATTACACGCGGATAAATGGGAAATGAACTTTCCGGGGCCAATATGCCAGGAATGTGACTTAAAGAAACAGTTAATATACGAAATGAATCTTATAAATACGAACACAATGTTCACCTCTCTTTGGAGTAAAAGGCTAAATAGGCAACAGAGTGGCATGAAGTCCACTGTAGTAATTTGATAAGCCTATTATTGGCTGCTGCAGACAGTCAAATCCTTGCAGGCTTTACGTATGTTATTCATCATTTACTAAAAGTGTATATATATATATACAGTATATATATATATACTGTATATATACACACACACACACACAGTACCAGTCAAATGTTTGGGCACACCTACTCATTCAAGGGTTTTTCTTTATTTTTATTATTTTCTACATTGTAGATTAATAGTGAAGACATCACAACTATGAAATAACACATATGGAATCATGTAGTAACCAAAAAAAGTGTTAAACAAATCAAAATATATTTTAGATTTTAGATTCTTCAAAGTAGCCACCCTTTGCCTTGATGACAGCTTTGCACACTCTTGCCATTCTCTCAACCAGCTTCATGAAGAATGCTTTTCCAACAGTCTTGAAGGAGTTACCACATGTGCTGAGCACTTGTTGGCTGCTTTTCCTTCACTCTGCGGTCCAACTCATCCCAAACCATCTCAATTGGGTTGAGGTCGGGTGATTGTGGAGGCCAGGTCATCCGATGCAGCACTCCATCACTCTCCTTCTTGGTCAAATAGCCATTACACAGCCTGGAGGTGTGTTGTGTTATTGTCCTGTTGAAAAACAAACGATAGTCTCACTAAGCACAAACCTGATGGGATGGCGTATCGCTGCAGAATGCTGTGGTAGCAATGCTGGTTAAATTTGCCTTGAATTCTAAATAAATCACTGACAGTGTCACCARGAAAGCACCTCCACACCATCACACCTCMKCCTCCATGCTTCCACAGTGGGAACCCCACATGCTGAGATCATCCGTTCAAATACTCTGTGTCTCCCAAAGACAAGGTGGTTGGAACCAAACATCTCCAATTTGGACTCATCAGACCRAACGACAGATTTTCACCGGTCTAATGTCCATTGCTCGTGTTTCTTGGCCCAAGCAAGTCTCTTCTTCTTATTGGGGTCCTTTAGTAGTGGTTTCTTTACAGAAAATTGACCATGAAAGCCTGATTCACACAGTCTCCTCTGAAGAGTTGATGTTGAGATGTGTCTGTTACTTGAACTCTGTGAAGCATTTATTTGTGCTGCAATTTCTGCGGCTGGTAACTCTAATGAACTTATCATCTGCAGCAGAGGTAACTCTGGGTCTTCCTTTCCTGTGGCAGTTGTAATGAACACGAGGGGAGACAGAGAGCTGGTTTCAAGCGCAGGGCGCAGCAGATGTTTATTGCAAAGAACCACAGGAGGAGGCAGGTAGCTGGGTCCAGGGGCAGGCAGAAGGTCATACACAGGGGGTCCAAAACGGCAACAGTACAGGCAGGGAAAAGCCTAGTAATGTAGTCTGAGAGATCAGGCAATAGGTAGATAACAGGAAATCCGATAGGCTAAAGTACAGGCAGGGAATAGGCAAAAGGCGTCATTAGTGAGGCAGGCAAAAACTATCATACCAGTGATTCTAAAAACAGAGTTCCGAAAGACTTGTCACAAAACAAACAATACCTCACAGTGATGGGGTGCAAAGAACTGAACTAAATAGTGTGTGATAATGACAGGTGATTAGAATTCAGGTGATTGGGATCTGGAGAGTGAGCTGCGTTCAGGGGATCTACGTGTTTGAGGGTGTGAGTTGGAAGCAGACGTTACAGCGATCCTCATGAGAGCCAGTTTCATCATAGCCCTTGATGGTTTTTACGACTGCACTTGAAGAAACTTAAAGTTCTTGAAATTTTCCGAATTGACTGACCTTCATGTCTTAAAGTAATGAGTTACTGCTGATTCTCTTTGCTTATTTGAGCTGTTCTTGACATAATATGGACTTGGGCTATCTTTTGTATACCACTCCTACCTTGTCACAACACAACTGATTGGCTCAAACGCATTAAGAAGGAATGAAATTACACAAATGTACTTTTAACAAGGCACACCTGTTAATTGAAATACATTCCAGGTGAATACATTTATTTTTTTTTACATTTAAGTCATTTAGCATACTTCATGAAGCTGGTTGAGAGAATGGCAAGAGTGTGCAAAGCTGTCATCAAGTTAAAGGGTGGCTACTTTGAAGAATCTCAAATATATTTTGATTTGTTTAACACTTTTTTGGTTACTACATGATTCCATGTGTTATTTCATAGTTTCGATGTCTTCACTATTATTCTACACTGTAGAAAATAGTAAAAATAAAGAAAAACCCTTGAATGAGTAGGTGTGTCCAAACCAATGACTGGTACTGTATATAAACTGTATATATACGCAGGCAGGCATGCACGTGCGCACACACACACACACACACACACACACACACACACACACACACACACACACACACACACATACACACACACACACACTTACATATGGTGCTAAATTGCTGTATAGGCCTATATAAAAAATAAATAAAGTGTGAATAATGAGAATAACATCTTTTAATGAAAAGTAAGTCACATTTTCCATGTTTGTAAACAAACTACAATGAGCCCATAATCAAAGTACATTTAAAATGCATTCTAATACAAACGGTTCATTAGGTTTAGACCCAAAAACAACAGTTTGTAAATGACTAACCCCCAAATCAAATCACAATTTATTTAAAATGCATTTAACAAAGCCTCAATATACTAAACCATTTTTTATAATGAAATCAAACAAATTTGATGCATACTGTAGCATGCTTCCAGAGTCTCCTGTATTACAAGCATTATACACAACTCATAAGCTCCATCATTTACATTGACATTTGGAGATGCTACAGAAGGATTCCCTTCCCCTCATAGATTTCCCTCAAAAGCAGCAGCACAGTATCCTCGGAATCCCTGAAACACAAAAGAAAACATGAGATACCGCAGAAAGCTAAAGAAAACATGTMAGATACCAACCCTCACTCAGTTGTTCTTACCAGTAGCAGAGATGGCTCTGAATGGCAAACAGATACTCGTTGAAGCTCTCTAGGGGTTTCTCCTGAAGGACGTAATCAAACCGACGTCCGCCATTCAACATTCCAACACTGATATTCCTCATCTCTGTAGGTGAGACTGTACCATTTGGGTCCCCACTACCTGGAAAAGAGTATTGAAGGAAGATTCAGGTAACACAGTTCAAACTTTATTGTCCCCAGAGGGAAATGTRGTTGCAGACAGGGGTAACATGATAAAAATACACATAGTACATACAAAAAACATGTCACACAAAGAACATATGACACATAAATGTAACCATATTTAGAAGCCTGTGTTTCAGACATAAGGAAGTGGATAGCTGAAAACKTTCTACTTTTAAACTCGGACAAAACAGAGATGCTTGTTCTAGGTCCCAAGAAACAAAGAGATCTTCTGTTGAATCTGACAATTAATCTTGATGGTTGTAAAGTCGTCTCAAATAAAACTGTGAAGGACCTCGGCGTTACTCTGGACCCTGATCTCTCTTTTGACGAACATATCAAGACTGTTTCAAGGACAGCTTTTTTCCATCTACGTAACATTGCAAAAATCAGAAACTTTCTGTCCAAAAATGATGCAGAAAAATGTATCCATGCTTTTGTTACTTCTAGGTTAGACTACGAAATGCTCTACTTTCCGGCTACCTGGATAAAGCACTAAATAAACTTAAGTTAGTGCTAAATACGGCTGCTAGAATCCTGACTAGAAACAAAAAATGTGTTCATATTACTCCATTGCTAGTCTCCCTACACTGGCTTTCTGTTAAGGCAAGGGCTGATTTCAAGGTTTTACTGCTAACCTACAAAGCATTACATGGACTTGCTCCTACCTATCTTTCCGTTTGGTCCTGCCATACATACCTACACGTACGCTACGGTCACAGACGCAGGCCTCCTAATTGTCCCTAGAATTTCTAAGCAAACAGCTGGAGGCAGGGCTTTCTCCTATAGAGCTCCATTTTTATGGAATGGTCTGCCTACCCATGTGAGAGACGCAGACTCGTCTCAACCTTCAAGTCTTTATTGAAGACTCATTTCTTCAGTAGGTCCTATGATTGAGTGTAGTCTGGCCCAGGAGTGTGAAGGTGAACGGAAAAGCTCTGGTGCAACGAACCGCCCTTGCTGTCTCTGCCTGGCCGGTTCCCCTCTCTCCACTGGGATTCTCTGCCTCTAACCCTATTACAGGGGCTGAGTCACTGGCTTACTGGTGCTCTTTCATGCCGTCCCTAGGAGGGTGCGTCACTTGAGTGGATTGAGTCACTGACGTGATCTTCCTGTCTGGGCTGGAGCCCCCCCCTGGGTTGTGCCGTGGCGAGATCTTTGTGGGCTATACTCGGCCTTGTCTCAGGATGGTAAGTTGGTGTTTGAAGATATCCCTCTAGTGGTGTGGGGGATGCGCTTTGGCAAAGTGGGTGGGGTTATATCCTGCCTGTTTGGCTCTGTCCGGGGTATCATCGGATGGGGCCACAGTGTCTCCTGACAACTCCTGTCTCAGCCTCCAGTATTATGCTGCAGTAGTTTATGTGTCGGGGGCTAGGGTCAGTTTGGTTATATCTGGAGTACTTCTCCTGTCTTATCCTGTGTCCTATGTGAATTTAAGTATGCTCTCTCTAATTCTCTCTTTCTTTCTCTCTCTCTCTCGGAGGACCTCAGCCCTAGGACATGCCTCAGGACTACCCGGATGATGACTCCTTGCTGTCCCCAGTCACCCTGGCCGTGCTGCTGCTCCAGTTTCAACTGTTCTGCCTGCTGCTATGGAACCCTGACCTGTTCACCGGACGTGCTACCTGTCCCAGGCCTGCTGTTTTCAACTCTCTAGAGACAGCAGAAGCCGTAGAGATACTCTGAATGATCGGCTATGAAAAGCCAACTGACATTTACTCCTGAGGTGCTGACTTGCTGCACCTCGACAACTACTGTGATTATTATTATTTGACCATGCTGGTCATTTATGAACATTTGAACATCTTGGCCATGTTCTGTTATAATCTCCACCCGGCACAGCCAGAAGAGGACTGGCCACCCCTCATAACCTGGTTCCTCTCTAGGTTTCTTCCTAGGTTTTGGCCTTTCATGGGAGTTTTTCCTAGCCACCGTGCTTCTACACCTGCATTGCTTGCTGTTTGGGGTTTTAGGCTGGGTTTCTGTACAGCACTTTGAGRTATCAGCTGATGTACGAAGGGCTATATAAATACATTTGATTTGAAATTTGATTTACATCATGTTACATTACGTTGCTCTTAAAAGGTACCTGTGTAGCTACACTRTAATTACTACAATAAAAACAGGGACATTTGTTTTTTTAGACTATGAAGAATAAAGTAATGCATGTATGTTAAAACATTACACATGGTTCTGAATGAATGAATGAATTAGATTACTTACACACTGGTCTCCCACCTTCTGACTCCTGAGGTGGCAGTGCAGCTGTGGTTCCTACCCCGGCCACCGGGGGTAGTGTGTTGACAGGTAGCATGGTGAGGGTCTGCCACACACCACGGACAGTACTGATGGAGAGCAGTAGATCTGAGCTGACTCGCTTCAAACTGTCTTTCAGCTCTGAGGGACACAATATCAACACAGGGTCACTGCATTGGATGGTGGATGAAAGTTTTCACACTGTCACTGGATAAAAACAATGTCTTCATTGAAGGGCAGTGTTTTTACATGATCAGACAGGTCAGAGCTTTAGCAATGCTCCCTAAGGGTCCTAACAAAAAGCTCATGACATATTGGGCTACCATTGACCAGTGGTAAGCAGCAAGTGTATTTCTTGAAATGTCAAAGCTTTATGTCTCAGGTCTCACCAAGATGCATCCTCTTCCTGCCCTTGTGATGTGGGATCAGTATGGGGGGCAAGTCCACCTCTGGAAACACCACCATGGGCTCAATCCTATAGGCAACCGGGTCAAACTGCATCGAGGAAGAACACAGTCAGGTCGTTATGAATATTCATGACTTAGATGGACTTTAGCTACATTAAATATTCATAACGTATGATCCATAAACATACTGGATGGTAGATGTTGTAGAAGCTTTTGCAGGTGGGGAGGCTGTATTTGGGGTCGATCCTCTTCAGGCCGCGCACCGTGAGGAACATTCCTATAGGAGAGCCCAAGGCAAAGAAGGCCTGTGGCTGGAAAGCCAGCTGAGGGTACACGATGGACACCTGGGAAGGAAAGGAAGGGGTTAATGGTTAATAGTAATTCAGTATGCGCCATATGTAAATTCTGCATTTTCTGTAACTAAGGATGGATATCAAAATGTAGCAACATTTTCAAATGAAATTAAACATTTCATTGAAGTAGATTTTCAGTTGTATTAGTTAGGCCTCATGCTAACTGCGTTAAGACACTATTAAGACATTCCGTCATTGTGAGGAGGGAGACAGAGAAAAGGCATGTGTACATGTAACAGAATGCTGTCACTGTTGTTTGTTTACCTGGCCAATGCCAACGTCAAAGTACTTGTAATCCACTGGGCTGGTGGAGGGGGTGCCTGAAAGGAGGGTCGGGTGTTCTTGGACTTGGGGATACATACTGGCAATGCCGGGGATGCCAGGAACTGGGTGTGAAGTTCCTGTCCTGGATTCCTGCTGCTGGGCCAAAGGAGAGAGCGAGAGAGAGAGGAGCTCCAATAACAATCTAAACAATGAGTCTACATCACAAATGGCATCCTATTCCCTACATAGTGCACTTCTTTTGACCAGGGCCCAAGTAGTGGCCTATGTAAGGAAAATTGAATTTTTTGGGACACTACTTCCAGCTTCCAGCCTCTTACAAATAGTTAGGATGGAATATTGTCATGGCTGAGACAGACAGGAAGCTATGCACAATGGATCCAATAGACTGGAATGTTAGATCAAAGATTTTGAACACTGGGGGAAAATTTCACATGGTGTTTATGTGCAATGACTGAATCCATTTGGATGTGAATGAGAGATAGGTCATACCCCTCTCCATCTCTTCAACAAGTACATGATCTTCTTGCGAGGCCCCAAGGGTATTCCCAAGTCTTTGAAGAATGTCTCTGAACACAGCCCCTAGTGAATAGACAGAGGACACAAACAGTCGTTAGACAGTCACACACACAAACATACACACACACATATGCACACACACACGCACATGCTTACCAGTGATTCTAAGTCCATCTGCTCCTTTGTAAGCATTTGGACATACTTGCCCAATCCAAAGCTCCTAAGTGTGTCCTCAAAGCTCTCAAAGTCTAATGTGGTTGCTTCACTTGGACTGCTGACGCTACTCTGAAGCACAAGGCATATAGGATTAACATCAAGCTAATTAGAATAAAAATGCTGGTGGTTGTGGCCATGACCAAAATGGAGTTGTACATTTTGGCAGTAGCCTGTTACTTACTCCCTCTTCATCTGTGTTCCTTCTTTCTTGATTTGTCAGAAGGTCAAAGAGGATCARAGAACCTAGAAAAATCATATAAATAAAGAATACAACTTACTATAATGGTTATCAATACTAGCCTTGTCTAAATAAAGACAAAAAAGAGAGAGAGGAAAAAGTTAGGAGGGGCTTTAAAAAGTTAGGAGAGGTCTATGAGGTACTGACCCAGACTGTGTCCAGCCAGTGACACTGCCCCAGTGAATTGTGGGTGTCGCTGGAGGAAGACTTGGTGGAGGCGGTTGATCTCTGAGGCCACAGTGTCTATGATGGTCTGGCAGTATGTGGGGCTGTTGTAGAAGAACAGGTCCAGCACTGTGCTGTTGCTGAACTGACGCAGACGACTGATGCTGGGCAGGGTGATCCTCTGGATATCGCTGTATGGAGGGTGGGTGTCAAAGTGTGTTTTTAAGAGAGGAAAGGAAAAGAAGAGAGAGAGAAAGAAAAGAAGAGAGAGAGAAAGAGAGAGACAGAGAGAATGAGCGCGAGAGAGAGTGTGTGTGTCCAAGGCCTTACTCGTCCACCCCAGTGGCATCACCATGTAGCACCCGGTGCCAGTCGACTGGCAGGAACTCAACACGGCCCATGTGGGTCCCATCTTGACTCTGCTTGAAGTGACTGCTCAGTAGGCTGAGAGAGGCACCCCGGAAATCATTCACTACATGGGGGAGAGAGGGACAAAAGAGAGAAGGGAGGGCATTCATTAATTTAGCTGTATTTCTATGAAAGAATCTGAAGCCAGGTAAAGGGGTAAGGATCAAAGGTTCTACACACCACACTGAACGACACCACGCAGMTGGATGTCACAGGTTGGTCCAATGCCATGCACCATGAACACAAGGTGGTCAACTTGGTCAGGTTCTCCTGAAAAACCAACAACACAAATAATGTACAGTGCCTTCGGAAAGTATTCAGACCCCTTGACTTTTTCCACATTTTGTTACGTTACAGCCTTWTTCTAAAATGGATTAAATAAAACATTTTCCTCAGCAATCTACACACAATACCTCATAATAACAAAAACAGGTKTTTAGACATTTTTGCAAATGTATTACAAATAAAAAACAGAAATACCTTATTTACGTAAGTATTCAGACCCTTTGCTACGAGACTCGAAATTGAGCTCAGGTGGATATTAATTAATTGGAATCCACCTGTGGTAAATTCCATTGATTGAACATGATTTGGAAAGGAACACACCTGTCTATATAAGGTCCCACAGTTGACAGTGCATGTCAGAGCAAAAACCAAGCCATGAGGTCGAAGGAATTGTCCGTAGAGCTCCRAGACAGGATTGAGTTGAGGCACAGATCTGGGGAAGGGTAAATGTCTGCAGTATTGAAGCTCCCCAAGAACACAGTGGCCYCCATCAATCTTAAATGGAAGAAATTTGGAACCACCAAAACCCTTCCTAGAGTTGGCCACCTGGCCAAACTGAGCAATCAGAGGAGAAGGTTCTTGGTCAGGGAGGTGACCAAGAACCCTATGGTCACTCTGACAGAGCTCCAGAGTTCCTCTGTGGAGATGGTAGAACCTTCCAGAAGGACAACCATCTCCGCAGCACTCCACCAATCAGGCCTCTATGGCCATACGGAAGTCACTCCTCAGTAAAAGGCACATGACAGTCCACTTGGAGTTTGCCAAAAGGCACCTAAAGACTCTCGCACCATGAGAAACAAGATTCCTGGCACCATCCCTACGGTGAAGCATGGTGGTGCTGTGGGGATGTTTTTCAAAGGCAGGGACTGRGAGACTAGTCAGGATTGAGAGAAAGATGAACAGAGCAAAGTACAGAGAGATCCTTGATGAAAACCTGCTCCAGAGCGCTCAGGACCTCAGACTGGGGCGAAGGTTCACCTTTCAACAGGACAACAACCCTAAGCACACAGCCAAGAACGCAGGAGTGGCTTCACGACAAGTCTCTGAATGTCCTTGAGTGGCCCAGCCAGAGCCCGGACTTGAACCCGATCGAACATCTCTGGAGAGACCTGAAAATAGCTGTGCAGCAATGCTCCGCATCCAACCTGACAGAGCTTGAGAGGATCTGCAGAGAGGAATTTGAGAAACTCCCCAAATACAGGTGTGCCAAGCTTGTAGCGTCATACCCGAGAAGACTTGAGGCTGTAATCGCTGCCAAAGGTGCTTCAACAAAGTACTGAGTAAAGGGTCTGGAAATTCTTATGTAAATGTGATATTTACGTTTTTYTTWTTTTTTATATATACATTTGCTAACATTTCTAAAAACCTGTTTTTGCTTTGTCATTATGGGGTTTTGTGTGTAGATTGATAAGAAAAACAACAACATTTTAATCAATTTTAGAATAAGGTTGTAACGTAACAAAATGTGGAAAAGGTCAAGGGGTCTGAATACTTTCCGAATACACTGTATACTGTGTAAGGAATTGTCATTTGTCATCATGTAATTACCAACATGTACTGTAAATTATCCTCGAATGCATTAGAGGTTCAAAAACCTGAGATCTCCGTACACAATGCAATATCTGTTGTTCAGGCCAATTACCAGTACTGTTGGCATTTAATACACATGGTAGTACAGTACAGCAGAGACCATCTTACACGCAGCTGTAGAAATTAAAGCCGTCAGTGAAGAGGGTAGGCCTGGCTCATACACTTACCTTCAGGTAGCTCTACTCTTAAACCCTCCAGCCCCCTCTTGACCATCCTGGGTTGACTCTGCTCAGAGGGGAGGCTTATACAGTCCTTCAAGGGGATTGTCTGCTGCTGTGTCATAAGCTATCGGAGACAGAGCAAGGTCTATAAACTCTTGAGTTGTATACGTTCTATTTTACAGCGCAATATTGACCTGGTCTTTACAGACAAACAGTATACTACAGTGGGCTAATTGTAATTATGAATGGGGAGTCATACCGTAGGGCTGTGCAACACCACCGTTTCTCCAGTGGGGAATTCTATCTTCTTYTTCATCCAGTCATTCAGCTTCACTGCCATCATGTAGGCCTCCTTAATACAGTGATACAAATGTAACGGACTGGGGTTCGAACCCGCGTCTCCTGCCCTCCATWCATTAGCTTGGGTAGTTAGCGCAAGTCTTGGGGCGTGCAGTTGACTCGGGTTGAAATCCAGTCAGTCATACTATGTTATTGACAATGTTATCAAGGTTCGATAAATTGACAGATTAACTAACAAGGTCATTACCAATCTGCAGTATACCTCTTCAGACTGTAGAAATAAGTAAATACTGTCCCCACAGTACTATGGTACTAAGATAAACACCAAGGTAACAGGGTAGATATATCACTTTGTAATGACGTGTGCATCTGATATGGCACCCTATTCCCTATATACAGTAGAGCATTACTTTTGACCAGGGCCCTGTGTACTATATAGGCACCAGGGTGCCATTAAAGACGGTGTCCTACCTCCAGGACTAGGCTGGTGTCCTCTGGGTAAGGGGTGTAGGAGATGTCCTTGTCTCCTTTGTGGAACCAGGAGCAGCGCCTCACCTCCAAGGGGGGCTGCTCCCAGTACACCGCAAAGCACCTCCTCTCCTTCAGCCTCACGTCAAAACGCCTCCCTTCTGTGGCTACCACCACCTCCACTTCTTCCTCCCCACTGGTCTCCCCTGTTAGGAGCAAACCCACAATTATGAGGACATCATTATAATCATCTTTATCATTGCTGTTATCATCAGGGATCACTTCATTCAACTGGAATTAAGGGTTATCTGTTACTCTGTGAGTAACTATAATGTGTTACCATTCTACTACCAGGCTATTGCCACTTTATTCCATGCTCTAATGCAAAGTGCTACCATTATCTTAATAAGGCTCTATTGCATGAACAATGGTTCACTCAGAAGTAGGATTGAGTTATATTCTTGTTTCGGGGTACTACATCACATAGTTTGTGGTATAGAGGGGTAACAATACAAGAACAATGTCTTTAACTGTATATGTTTTTAACTGTATACTTGACATTTTAAATGATTTCCCTCTGTATAAATAAACTAATTAATGAACATTTAATGTGTATTACATGTGTATTAGTGTAATGTGTATTGTATTAAATGTGTATTTGTAAAAGTGTGATGAATAGTCTCATGCCATGTTTGTGTGTCTCCTCCAGCCGTAGAGAATCCTCTCTGCTGAATGGGATCCAGGAGCTTCTACAGTCCACCGGATTCTGGCAGTGGAACCAATGGTGCTGCACCGGCTCATATACACCTGTCACACCTTCCATGGCAGATAGATCAGTGAAGCTTTGTGAGAGTGGGAGTAAATAGAATATATTAGAATAGAGTAGGACAGAAAATAATATAAAATAATTAAATAGATGTCTTAGATTTTCCCCATAGGGGACTTCCATATTTTTTGTCTGCTTTTAAAGAACAGAACGACACAAATAAATGAAAAACAAGCTCACCTACTGTCTGGCTACTGTATGAAGAGGTGTAATTTGATAGGCTCAGGTTGGTCACCCAGTAAGCTTTAATATGCTACCTGTGAGGCACAAACAGAATTCTAATATTTACACATTCATCTGGTGCTGGGGTTCAGGGAAAATAGCATTGTTTTAGATGCTATAGGGGAACTGACATCTGGATCTTTAGTATCCATGGATAGATTGTGCATACCATCTCACAACATACTGGGAATGTTTGTTTACCTTGGAACTTGACACTTAATCATGGTGCTGGGAGTGAATGTAGTCAATTCATCACTTATACTATTACAACTAACATTCTTTGAAGTAGAGAGCAGACATCAGAAATAGCTACATACCTTCAATGTACAGCTAATGTTATAGTATGGCTCTATCAAATATGGCAGTTCCTCCTGAGTGGATCTCTAGGATCTCTCTCTCTGTTGAAAGTTGCAAATAGTCTTCCTTAGAATATATAAAAATCCCAAACCATTTAGATATTGTTAAACGCAAAAAGACACAAAGGTCTGTTAAGATTTCCAACAGGGTGGACTTTCCTCTGATACACTTTACTTGTCGCAAGCAGGTCCCAACACTCATATGTTCTGAATGACATCACCGGTTTAGTGATTCAGTAGTAGGATCAAAGGTCAATTCCCATGACGATAGAGAGATGTGTAGCAACACAACAGTAAACCTGTAAGCTATAAATCACTGGCAGAATCCTACAGAAATTACAAAAATCTTAACTAATAATAATACCTAGCTAATAGGATTCCAAGCTTTGAGTGGGGAATGGGAACATCTGTGTGTGTATGGGGGGGGGGGGGGGACGGGTAAGTTAAGCAAAAATGTCAGCCTTGACAATTCAGTTAGTCCATATCTACTTCTAACTCAACAGATCTAGAACAGAATGAAGTGTAAAGGCTACTTGGCAACTGAATAGGCTAGGTGTCAGTCTGTGTTCTGCTTCTCCTACATAAAGACACAATGTTCCAGCTTTTAACCAGTGGAGGCTGGCTCATAATAATGGCTGGAACGGCACTAATGGAATGGCATCAAACACATTGAAAACGTTTGACACCATTCCACCAATTCCGCTCCAGCCATTACCACGAGCCCATCCTCCCCAATTAAGGTGCCACCACCCTCCTGTGCTGTTAACATACTGTGCTGTGGAACATAAACCACATGGATGATTGGCTTCAGCGAAAGCATGGGTGAAGTTCCCTACTTAACAAAAACTGTAGAAAACCATATTGACATTTGACAATGTAAAGAAAGTCTGCTGAATCCGTACATTCCCTGTTAACAAACTTTATTGGCACAGTATCGTAAACAACGTACTATACATACAGTATCTGTAAGTGCATTAAAAAAGGAGACATCCAATTTTGGCATCTTAAGTGATCAAGAAAGACTCCATATGATTCATTCATTTTCTCATTCGATTTGGATTACTCTTAGATTTGTAAAACCGAGAGTGCTAGCATGTTCCCTTGCTTGTGATCCAACGTAACCGTGGAGGTCCTTTCACTTCTATACAATTGGTCCTTCAAAGATTAGAAACATTGATATTAGCATGACAGCCTGGGAATGCAACCCTGWTTTTACAGTAGTACTCTTAATCTTCTTGGAATAGACCAACAGACAGCACTGATTGAGTGAGGAGCAGACTACTTGGTACCRCTCCTCTCCAACTAAAGTTGTTTGTTTGTTTGTTTTTCCACAGTGGAGGTCTGGATCTGCAATCATAAGGCTGATGGTCTAGGATCAGGTGGGGGACCTGTCCATATAAACTTATTCATCATGATTTGAARGTAAAATGAGAGGTTGTGTCCCAATAACCTCTCCTTTCTCCCAAAGTGTGCACTTGTTCACTTCCCTTCATGGATTTGAAAGGAAATTACTGGTACATGGAACTCTAACACATACACCAATCCAATGCTTTTACATGTGTGGGGATTATTACACGAGTGCACACTACAGGAAGAAGGAGAGATTATGGGTATGCAGCCAGTACAGAAGCAGGCCTGGGGCTCCTTACAGAGGCAGAAGGTATCCTGAGTTGGCCTGCTGCTCCTGCTGCTTGCGCTCCTGTGCCGCCGGGACTACTTCCCTGTGCAGCAGGGGCCTGTGGCTGTCTGAGTCACTGAGAGACGGGTAGTGCTGCCAGTAGCCCAGACAGGCAAACACCAACCCCAGCAGAGAGCCCACCAGGACATCTGGAGAACAAAAATATTAGAATTATGTTCAGTTTACATTTATATTTCAGCAATTTAGTGCAATGTGAAGTTCATTAATGAATGATCTGTAACCAGCCAATATAATTGTAATTTGCCACACTTGAAACAGGGGTTGTGTTGATAGTGGTTGGCATTATTTTGAAAATAAAGACATCAAAAGTTGATCAGGGCTTGTGAAAGCCAATGACAAAGCCTGAAGGTCAAAGCAAAGCCAGTCGCCATGCGGGATAAGGCAACACTTTATCAATAGGCCCATTACAGTGAGAATGTAACGGGCTCAACCTTCTACTGTAACATGAGAAAATATTATTATTACTACCTATTATCAAGAAGGGGTAATAAGGGTTGTACACAAACGTACGATGCAACTCTGTGACATATACAGTGCATAAACCTAGACACAATACCCCATAATAACTGTCCCCTCCATCGCGACGTTACCTGAAAGCCCATCTGCGGCCCGCTAATCGTTAGCTGTCTTATCGGCTGCTATCTGAATAGGTATATCGGACAATTTTCTTGGGCCACTATAACTATAACTATTTTGCCAATTGGATTGGTCCCCTCTACCACACGGAACMCCACTAATCTACCGACGGAAACGCACGAGGTGGCTAAAAACAAACCTTCATCTTCTGCCAGCTTGCTACCCATAGCCCGGCTAGCTGTCTGAATCGCCGTGACCCCAACCAACCTCACTACTCACTGGACCCTTATGATCACTCGRCTAAGCATGCCTCTCCTTAATGTCAATATGCCTTGTCCATTACTGTTCTGGTTAGTGTTTATTGGCTTATTTCACTGTAGAGCCTCTAGCCCTGCTCATTATACCTTATTCAACCTTTCAGTTMCACCACCCACACATGCGATGACATCACCTGGTTTCAATGATGTTTCTAGAGACAATATCTCTCTCATCATCACTCAATGCCTAGGTTTACCTCCACTATATTCACATCCTAACATACCTTTGTCTGTACATTATAYCTTGAAGCTATTTTATCGCCCCCAGAAACCTGCTCCTTTTACTCTCTGTTCCGAACATACTAGACGACCAGTTCTCATAGCTTTAAGCCGTACCCTTATCCTACTCCTCCTCTGTTCCTCTGGCGATGTAGAGGTGAATCCAGGCCCTGCAGTGCCTTGCTCCACTCCTATTCCCCAGGCTYTCTCTTTTGATGACTTCTGTAACCGTAATAGCCTTGGTTTCATGTTAACATTAGAAGCCTCCTCCCTAAGTTTGTTTTATTCACTGCCTGAGCACACTCTGCCAACCCGGATGTCCTAGCCGTGTCTGAATCATGGCTTAGGAAGACCACCAAAAACTCTGAAATCTCCATCCCTAACTACAACATTTTCAGACAAGATAGAACGGCCAAAGGGGGCGGTGTTGCAATCTACTGCAGAGATAGCCTGCAGAGTTCTGTCCTACAATCCAGGTCTGTACCCAAACAATTTGAACTTYTACTTTTAAAAATCCACCTCTCTAAAAACAAGTCTCTCACCGTTGCCGCCTGCTATAGACCACCCTCTGCCCCCAGCTGTGCTCTGGACACCATAYGTGAACTGATTGCCCCCCATCTATTTTCAGAGCTTGTGCTGCTAGGTGACCTAAACTGGGACATGCTTAACACCCCAGCCATCCTCACCATCTTAAATAAGCATGCCCCATTCAAGAAATKTAGAACAAGGAACAGATATAGCCCTTGGTTCTCTCCAGACCTAACTGCCCTTAACCAACACAAAAACATCCTGTGGGGTTCTGCATTAGCATCGAACAGCCCCCGTGATATGAAACTTTTCAGGGAAGTTAGAAACCAATATACACAGGCAGTTAGAATAGCCAAGGCTAGATTTTTCAAGCAGAAATTTGCTTCCTGCAACACAAACTCAAAAAAGTTCTGGGACATTGTAAAGTCCATGGAGAATAAGAGCACCTCCTCCCAGCTGCCCACTGCACTGAGGATAGGAAACTCTGTCACCACAGATAAATCCACTATAATTGAGAATTTCAATAAGCATTTTTCTACGCTGGCCATGCTTTCCAMCTGGCTACCCCTACCCCGGTCAACAGCACTGCACCCCCCACAGCAACTCGCCCAAGCCTTCCCCATTTCTCCTTCTCCCAAATCCAGTCAGCTGATGTTCTGAAAGAGGTGCAAAATCTGGACCACTACAAATCAGCCGGGCTAGACAATCTGGACCCTTTCTTTCTAAAATTATCTGCCAAAATTGTTGCAACCCCTATTACTAGCCTGTTCAACCTCTCTATCATGTCGTCTGAGATTCCCAAAGATTGGAAAGCCCACTGGTTCCAGGTCATCTACAAGACCCTGCTAGGTAAAGTCCCCCCTTATCTCAGCTCACTGGTCACCATAGCAGCACCCACCTGTAGCACACGCTCCAGCAGGTATATCTCTCTGGACACCCCCAAAGCCAATTCCTCCTTTGGCCACCTCTCCTTCCAGTTCTCTGCTGCCAATGACTGTAACGAACTACAAAAATCTCTGAAACTGGAAACACTTATCTCCCTCACTAGCTTTAAGCACCAGCTGTCAGAGCAACTCACAGATTACTGCACCTGTACATAGCCCATCTATAATTTAGCCCAAACAACTACCTCTTCCTCTACTGTATTTATTTATTTTGCTCCTTTGCACCCCATTATTTCTATTTCTACTTTGCACATTCTTCCACTACAAATCTACCATTCCAGTGTTTTACTTGCTATATTGTATTTACTTCGCCACCATGGCCTTTTTTTGCCTTTACCTCCCTTATCTCACCTCATTTGCTCACATTGAATATAGACTTATTTTTCTACAATATTATTGACTGTATGTTTGTTTTACTCCACGTGTAACTCWGTGTTGTTGTATGTGTCGAAYTGCTTTGCTTTATCTTGGCCAGGTCGCAATTGTAAATGAGAACTTGTTCTCAACTTGCCTACCTGGTTAAATAAAGGTTAAAAAAATAAATAATAATAATGACAAAGCGAAAACAGTTTTTTWGAAATGTTAGCTAATTTWTTAAAAATTWAAWACAGAAATACCTTATTTACGTAAGTATTCAGACCCTTTGCTATGAGACTCGAAATTAAGCTCAGGTGTATCCGTTTTCCATTGATCATCTTTGAGATGTTTTTACAACTTGATTGGAGTCCACCTGTGATAAATTACATTGATTGGACATAATTTAGAAATGCACACACCTGTCTATATAAAGGTCCCACAGTTGACAGTGCATGTCAGAGCAAAAACCAAGCCATGAGGTCTAAGGAATTGTCTGTAGAGCTCTGAGACAGGATTGTGTCAAGGCACAGATCTGGGGAAGGGTATCAAAAAATTGCTTCAGCATTGAAGGTGCCCAACAACACAGTGGCCTCCATCATTTTTAAATGGAAGAAGTTTGGAACCACCAAGATTCTTCCTMGAGCTGGCCGCCCGGCCAAACTGAGCAAGAGGGGAAGAAGGGCCWTGGTCAGGGAGGTGACCAAGAACTCTATGGTCACTCTGACAGCACTCCAGAGTTCCTCTGTGGATATGTGAGAACCTTCCAGAAGGACAACCATCTCTGCAGCACTCTAGCAATCAGGTCTTTATGATAGAGTGGCCAGACGGAAGCCACTCCTCAGTAAATAGCACATGGCAGGACACTTGGAGTTTGCCAAAAGGCACGTAAAGGACTCTCAAACCATGAGACACAAGATTCTCTGGTCTGATGAAACCAAGATTGAACTCTTTGGCCTGAATGCCAAGTGTTGGGTCCGGAGGAAACCTGGCACTATCCCTACGGTGAAGCATGGCAGCATCATGCTGTGGGGATGTTTTTCAAAGGCAGGAACTGGGAGACTAGTGAGGATCGAGGGAAAGATTAACAGAAAAAAAGTACAGAGATCCTTTATGAAAACCTRCTCCAGAGCGTTCAGGACCTCAGACTGGGGTGAAGGTTGACCTTCCAACAGGACAACAACCCTAAGCACACAATGCAGGAGTGGCTTCAGGACAAGTCTCTGAATGTCCTTGAGGGGCCCAGCCGGAGCCCGGACTTGAACCCGATCGAACATCTCTGGAGAGACCTGAAAACAGCTGTGCAGCGACGCTCCCCATCCAAMCTGACAGAGCTTAAGAGGATCTGCAGAGAAGAATGGGAGAAACTCCCCAAATACAGGTGTGCCAAGCTTGTAGCGTCATACCCAAGTAGACTCGAGGTTGTAATTACTGCCAAAGGTGCTTCAACAAAGTACTGAGTAAAGGGTCTGCATACTTATGTAAATGTGATCTGTTGTTTTTTTTCGTTTAAAAAAAATAAATTTGCAAACATTTCTAAAAACCTGTTTTTGCTTAGTCATTATGGGGTATTGTGTGTAGATTGAATGAAAAAACTATTTACTCAATTTTAGAATAAGGCTGTAAAGTAACAAAATGTGGAAAAAGTCAAGGGATCTGAATACTTTCCGAAGGCACTGTATWTACACATTAAGCTTTAAAAGTATTGGGACAATGACATATTTTGTTGTTTGGGAGATTATGTACAAAAAGTGTTGTAATTCCTAAAATGTACCCTAAAATTAAAGCTGACAGTCTGCACTACCTCATAGTCATTGTATCATTTCAAATCCAAAGTGCTGGAGYACAGAGCCAAAACAACAAATGTGTCACTGTCCCAATACTTTTGGAGCTCACTGTATATTTATGTTCAAATTGTTACCAAACCCTTTAGTTCCACACTTCAATCAAAACTCTTAGTTTCTGCCGAGCGTTAGCTATCAAGCTGTCTACCTTGCCAGTGATGCTTGTAGTCGCAGGTCCTGGACATGGCGATGAGGATGGCAAAGAGGAGAGGGGCGAGGAAGGCACAGAGTCGCCAGGCTTTGCCCCGTCCTGCTGGACTAAAGCAGTGCAGCTTCCCCGCCACATACAGAGCAGTGAAGCCCAGACCAGCAAAGGCAACTGAGAAGGCAGCACATCGAGAGAAAGGTCAAGGTCTTGGATATATACAGTATAATGTAGTTAGCTGACCTAAAGAACGGTTTGTGACATAAAAGTGTTGCGTTAGTTGTCATCAACTGGCGCCAGCTGTCATGAGTGTTACTGGTAAAGTGTGTGTTTGCATGCGTGCATGGACCTTAGGTCTGCTCTCACATGATGAGTGTCCGCTAGGGAAGCTCTTCCTCCCCTCCTCTACGGTGTCGGGGTCTCCACTGCATTGCAGCTCCGTGTTCATCTGACCATCAGGGAAACAGCGGTAGAAGAAATCTGGCCGTGGCCTGCCCACTGCCAGTTTGATAGCGTTGGTGAAAACCCCATTGAGTACCAGAGTCAACGTCACAGCTGAAAGGAAGACAGAGACTGTATGAGACATCTTTCGTATTCTGTAGTATGACGTGACAATATTTGACGTGACAATATTTGACATGTAAGTCAATCAGAAAGAGACTCGTGTGGCCTATGTGGTCCAGCGGTTACAGCCACTGACCACTGTTCGTCTCCGACCCACTGCCCTTTCCCTCCCCAACACTTTAATATCTCTTAAATTTAGCCCATAAAATATGAAAGGATTGGGACTGCCTCACTCATTCAAAATATATATATTTTTAAATGTGTCTTGTACTTCATACTGTGTTGCTCATCATGAGTCAAAACATCTTCATGGGTTATCTACAGTAAAAGTAGATATGAGATTTTCATGTAAAAGCAAGCTTATCTTAGTTCTTAAAAATGGCAATAATTTGTGAAACAATTTATTGCCTTGAATGTTGTCTATGGCTGCGTTTAGACAGGCAGGCCAATTCTGATCTTTTTTCACTAATTGTTTGACCAATCAGATCAGCTCTGAAAAAAATATCAGAATTGGGCCGCCTGTGTAAATGCAGCCAAAGACTTTATGGTCTCAATCATAACCCCGCCCTCTGCGGAGACTGAAACTACAAGATGCATCCGGTTTTCAGGGGAAATGGAAAGAGTGCCTTTGAAGCGACTTCCGCTTTTGGACGTTAACAACGTGACGCTCCATCTTAACTCCTCCTCCACATTTACTGGATTGGTTAAACAGTGCAGAAGATAACATCCCCTGACAGTTGTTTTTTTCTCATCAGGACCAGAAAGAAAGAAATGCAGCTTAGGCATTTATTTTACGCCTGCTACGTTAGGTTACCCTAACCCTAGTCTCAACCACAACCCTAACTCTAGCTTCGTGTCCACATCCCAGTTAAACCTTTACCCTCAACCATAGTTAATTAAACTGTTATCTTGCCTTAAAGGGGAGTCCAAATCCATTGAGTTTGCCTACAGGTACTTTGCAGAAAGGAGAGGTTTCTGAGCGTGACACTGTACCTACCCAGAGAGGCATCCTTAATGTCCCTCTTCTCTGTCTTGTTCAGAAAGGCAAACAACATGATGACAGCCATAGGGATGAAAAGTGCTATGCTCTGCAAAACAGAGGGAAGGGAAAAAACAGTTTTATTGTGCATGAAAATTACTCAATCCAATTTGTTCTGATAATCATTTTGATATTGAAACCAGACTGTCTTGACAAAATTCAGACCCAAAAAAGCAAGCCTACAAGGCGACAGTGACAATAGGAAAAACTCCACTTGGAGAGGAAGAGACCCTGTTAGGAACCAGACCATTGAGAAGAAGTTCATTTTCTTTGGCTGGCTGCTGTAAATACGTTATTATAGAGGTTAATTATGCAGACTGTCATTAGTAGTACTGGTACTTACAAACATGAGTTTGGTAGGAACGTGGTCATTCTCCACATGGTGGAACTTGTAGAGCCACATCTCCTCTGGCTGGATCTCACGAGAGAAAGGAGGTAGCACCTCCGTCACACTAAAAGGACAGAGAGAATCATTGGCAGCTGTTCTATTATTACATAAGGAAATAGCTCCAATATACTACTATGGTGATTGATTATCATAGGACTTGTAAAGACAGCACAAACAGATCTGGTACAAGGCTGGGCAACAGCACCTATACACATGAATTTAAAGTTGCTGTAAGCCTACTGTTAGGAATAGTCGATTTGCTAAGGTGTGGAAAAATTATGGATGCAAAGACAAGGCGAAGACTTCTGTAATTTTCAAAGGTTAATAGACAGAACTTGTGCACAAGTGAGATCGGTACGATACTCAGAGGAGTTCACAACAATCTGACCCTCAAGGCCAGAAAGCTACTTAAATACTTGTTACATTTGTATTTATTAGTGATCACCATTAGCTGCTGTCAAGGCAGCAGCCACTCTTCCTGGGGTCCAAACACATTAATGCACATCACACCAAAAATGTAACAGTACATCACATAATATTATTACACCACTACAACACAAAATGTATAGTACCACCATACAACAATAGTACAATATACGTGTGTAGAGTGCATGTGTGTGTGTGCGTATGCATGTGTGCCTGTGTGTGTGTCTCTTCACAGTCCGCATTGTTCCATAAGGAGTACATTTATCTGTTTTTAAATCTGATTTACTGCTTGCATGAGTTACTTGATGTGGAATAGAGTTCCATGTAATCATGGCTCTATGTAGTACTGTGCGTTTCCCGGAGTCTGTTCTGGACTTGAGGACTGTGAAGAGACCCCTGGTGGCATGTCTTGTGGAGTACTGTATGTATGGGTGTCTAAGCTGTGTGCTAGTCGTTTAAACAGACAGCTCGGTGCCATCAGCATGTCAATACCTCTCACACAGACAAGTAGTGATGCAATCAATCTCTCCTCTACTTTGATCCAGGAGAGATTGACATGCATGTTATTGATGTTAGCTCTCTGTGTACATTTAAAAGCCAGCCTATCTCTCTTCATTCTCCAAGACCCTGGGCCCTGGTCAAAACATTAATCAAGGTTGTTGTCCAGACCACTTGGGTCAGAGTGAATCGTATATTTGATACTCCATCTCTATCATTAAAAACCGCCAACTTACCAGAACACTGCAAACAACAGTAGACGGGTCAATACGTCAAAGACGAAACAGTCATTTAGACTCCTCCTCATCTTCTAGCCTAGCTTGTCATCAAACTAGCCCAGGGGTTCTGCTTAGGGCCTAAAGGACAGGAGGAAAATGGAGACATGTCATAAACTATAGAAGAGTTGGATGATTCAGGAGGGCCCAACTTTGAAAGTCCTTTTGTCAGACTACAACATAGTTATTAAAAGTCTGACAGACATTTTTATCAGTGAGTCAGTGAGTGAGTAAATGAGTGAGTGAGMAAGTGTCATCATGGCATGTCGCTGCCTGTATGATGCAAAGAAGTACATTCCTAAATGCATCAATGGATATACAATGTTTTCAATTTGTTAAACAACTACTGAAGCCACCACTATGCATTGCTATCACCAAACGGCCAGTGCTATCCGGCTTCCTTGGGACGTCCCTACCCTAACCTCTTACCATTTTAAAGGGACGTTCCAAAGATCCCAGCTTGCAAGGACTACCACCAAACAAAGTGACATCAGTTTTCACTTTCTTCAAATTAGCAGACTACTAAATTAGGCCTAAATAATGCTGTACCATGCATAACATAACCCTGGGCAACAGGCAGAGAGAGCAGTTGAACATTAAAGCTGTACCGAATGTAAAAATGACACGTAGCCTACTGATACAGCACGGCATGTATGAGTAAACTGCGTAATTCAGCCAAAATCCAATTATTTGGCTCTTTAAAGTTCAGGCAGACAGCCAAATATAYGAGTTACGGTGGTTTACGCATCGGATTACAGAGTAATTTTCATAGAATACCTACCAGCATGCCACAATCACATCTGACTGGATACTAGCTTGTACATCCGCAAACACGATACAGTAGGCTTCGCCGGTTCTATCCCCCACTCCCTTGTTTTTACGCAGTATCGTATACAGACCTGTGAGCGCATCAAAGTATTCTAATCTTCGTCGGCTGTTGAACTGTTCCGGTAAAAAATGGAAAGAAAAAGCATATCAAATTATTGTAGTCATCGTTTCACTACTATTGTTGCGTCCGACCAGGTAACTCTGGTACGACCTGCTATGCAAGGGATCATTATGAAACTGACTGAATGCGGAAGACAATACAATCCTTGCCTGTCACTACATTAGAGTGACATCTAGAGGAATAGGCTACACACCTCATCAGGCCTGAGTTGTACCAATTTGGTACACCAATGAAATTAAATGGCATAAACAGAGGTGAATATTCAGGTAGCCTACATACATTTTTTGTATCAATCTTCATTGTTTGTAATGGACAATTTCTGATTTCTGGAATAAATGTCAATGTATTTGTCTTTCTTGTCTTTCTTGAACGTGTGATGTAGACTACACAAATTACTGTTTGAGGCCCTAGAGGGTATTAACAATCTGTCACATAATTTAAAAACCCCCCATCAAAATCCGTCAGTTTAAGAGAGATAGGGCTACTGTATGTTTTTTTGTTTGTTGCATTACCGAAGACTGTTGGCCTTCTGCATCTGCGGAAGGTGGGCGTTCTACAGTGGTGTTTGTCAGACAACGAGACATCCCGAAAACGTCTGTAGCGTCTGAACGGTTTGACCTAGAAACAAATATGGATTTATGAATGTGTTTTTTTCCCATTTATGAATGTGTTTTTCAATGTGTTTCAAAATCAAACAGCTAAATGATCCATRGTATGACGATCTTAAAATAAGTCCATGTGTTAGCTTTGCAGATGATGTTAATAAGAACAGATTATCTGACACCAATCTGGCTATTATGTTAATAATCAGGCCCTCCTAATGATCTCAGCTAATACAGAGCACAGAAAGGAGTAGGAAAATTAATCTGAAGTCAAATGAATCCATGAAGTTGGCCAAGGTAGCTTCAATTCATGATTGACTCCGTGTTTTATGGAAATCTTTGTGCAGCGCTACTAGCTCCCCCTATGGCATATGATGTCATTCCAGATGTCGATTAACACTACTTGAAACTCTCAGTTGAAGCACTAGTAAAACAGGCTCAACCAGGCATCTCACTTATTTTTTTAAATTTAACCAGGCAAGTCAGTTAAGAACAAGTTCTTATTTACAATGACGGCCTACCCCGGCCAAACCCAGACTATGCTGGGCCACTTGTGCACCGCCCTATGGGACTCCCAATCACAGCTGGTTGTGATACAGCCTGGAATCAAACCAGAGTCTCTTGTGATGCCTCTAGCATTGAGATGCAGTGCCTTAGACTGCTGCGCCACTCAGAAGCCCAAAGGTTATGCAAGGCATCAACCACTATCTGTGGTGAAGTTTCACCTAGGTACAGATCTAGGATCAACTTCCCCTCCCCCAATCCTAACTTTAACCATTAGTTTGGAAAATGCAATGCTGACCCAAGATCAGTATCTACGGGGAAACTTCACCCAAGTCCATGTAAAGAATCAACCACCAGAGGGATACACTCCTCCCACCCCCAAATCCCAGACATGGGCAGTTTGGGATTGGACATAATTTACTGTACCGACCCCCCACCTTCACTGGAGGAATACTCTGAACAGGGCTTTAGTTTTAGCAGGGCCTAGTCTGAGAGAGAGAGCCTTATGTTTGAATACAGTACATCCATATTGTAATATGGATGTACTATACCACCTACTGCATCTTGCCATCTTTATGTAATACATGTATCACTAGCCACTTTAAACAATGCCACTTAATATAATGTTTACATACCCTACATTACTCATCTCATATGTATATACTGTACTCGATACCATCTACTGCATATTGCCTATGCCGTTCTGTACCATCACTCATTCATATATCTTTATGTACATATTTTTCATCCCTTTGCTCTTGTGTGTATAAGGTAGCTGTTGTGAAATTGTTAGGTTAGATTACTCGTTGGTTATTACTGCATTGTCGGAACTAGAAGCACATGCATTTCACTACACTCGCATTAACATCTGCTAACCATGTGTATGTGAAAAATACAATTTGATTTGATTTSATTTGTAATAGTAATTCCAGGTGAACAAAAAGGAGAGCAGTCATTGATAAAGTCAAAATCAATCCAGTTTAATTACAAGTTGCAACCTCCAGCACAGAAGCAGAGAAAATGTCTATCTCGCCTTCTCTAAGCGGGCCTTTATATTCTAATCGCACACACCAATGTTCTGTAAACACCCACCGGGAGGCTTGTAGGAAGTCACAACATCTGCTGATACAGAATCACACAGTGTCACAGAATACAATAATAATCAGTGGCCTTGGTCCTTGTACCTCCAGTCTGGCGTCAATCACTATCAACAGATATGAAAACAATCCATAACATTCAGTATCAAGTCTAGTGACCAATAACCTGTACACAAATGACTGTCCCAAATATAACACTGGAAATCATGAGTATTACATAAAGGGAAAACATATAAATATGCTAAGCATTGTGTTAATTCCTCTTAACTGAATATTAACTTAATTAATCTTGAATGTCCACATTACACATATTAATAACTGTACTGAACTGAAGGACAGTGAACAGTATATAGTATGTGCTTTCATGCAAACATGCTACATTTAAATACAGTGGTACAGGCATTTTATTACTGCAGGTTATCTGACAGGTTATCATTTCCAGGCTCTTTTTATTTTTCTGTGCTCAGGCACAGACAAGTAGCTAATACCTTTAGACTAAACTCTGTAAAGACAGACCAAGAGGGAGGATTAGAAAATKATTACCTAAAAAAGTCATTCTAAGGCTGTAAATAAATCAAACCGGGTTAACATGTGTGTCTCCAGTCTATTGTCTTCACAATGAATGTGTCTCCTGACCTTATTCAACCTCTGCAGAGTTTAGTGGTTTGCTTAAGGGGAATTCTAATCTCTGTTAGTGGTCACAGAAACCCAAAAATATGACAGCAAAATACCCCAATGCTAGATGGTTGTTATTATGCACGACGGAGCAGAGTAGAGCAGAGGGAAACGACTGTACATACATATGTAAATGTCAACCATGCAGTAAGAATCACACAATACCATTAGCATGTTATATAACGTGTAGGATATTGTACTGTAATTGTACTGAAAGTGTGAATCCCTGCAAAATAATGAAATTAATTAATGAAGCTATTACATGTTACAAACACATGGGGCCGATGTTCTCTCATCAGTTTACCGGCAAGTGCTCTGGTGTCTTTGCTGCTAGGGGACACTGGCAGGAAAAGCTCACAGGCACGTGTTTTTAACCCCCCCAAGTCAACTGATTGGTCTGTGTTCCCATCTATGGCACATTTCAAATTAAATCAAATAAGATTTTATTTGTCACATACACGTGTTTAGCTGATGTTATTGCGGATGTAGCGAAATGCTTGTGTTTCTAGCACCAACAGTGCAGTAATATCCAACAAATCATATCTAACAATACACACAATCTAAAGCAAAGGAATGGAATTAAGAATATATAAATATTTGGAGAATCAATATCACAGCGGCATAGACTAAGATACAGTAGAATAGGATATAATACAGTATATATACATGTATATATATATATATATATATATATATGAGATGAGTAATTCAAAATATGTAAACATTATTAAAGTGACTAGTGTTCCATTATTAAAGTGGCCTGTGATTTCAAGTCCATGTATATAGGGCAGCAGCCTCTAATGTGCTAGTGATGACTATTTAACAGTCTGAAGGCCTTAAGATAGAAGCTGTTTTTCAGACTCTCGGTCCCAGCTATGATGCACCTGTACTCACCTCACCTTCTGGATGACAACATGGTGAACAGTGGCTTTTTGTGGTTGTTGTCCTTGATGATCTTTTTGGCCTTTCTGTGACATCGGGTGCTGTAGGTGTCCTGGAGGGCAGGTAGCTTGCCCCCGGTGATGCGTTGGGCAGACCGCACCACCTTCTGGAGAGCCCTGCGGTTGCGGGCGGAGCAGTTGCCATAGGATGCTCTAAATTGTGCATCTGTAAMAGTTTGTGAGGGTTTTAGGGGCCAAGCCAAATTTCTTCAGCCTCCTGAGGTTGAAGATGTGCTATTGTGCCTTCTTCACCACACTGTCTGTGTGGGTGGTCCATTTCAGTTTGTCAGTGATGTGTACGCCGAGGAACTTGAAGCTTTCCACCTTCTCCACTGCGGTCCCGTCGATGTGGATAGGGGGSTGCTCCCTCTGCTGTTTCCTGAAGTCCACGATCAGCTCCTTTGTTTTGTTGACATTTGGTGAAAAGTCATTTTCCTAGCACCACACTCCCACACTCATTTGTAAAAAAAATAAAATATATATATTTTACCTTTATTTAACCAGGTAGGCTAGTTGAGAACAAGTTCTCATTTGTAACTGCGACCTGGCCAAGATAAAGCAAAGCAGTGTGACACAGACAACAACACAGAGTTACACATGGAGTAAACAATAAACAAGCCAATAACACAATAAACAAGTCAATGACGCAGTAGAAAAAAGAAAGTCTATATACAGTGTGTGCAAAAGGCATGAGGAGGTAGGCAATAAATAGGCCATAGGAGCGAATAATTACAATTTAGCAGATTAACACTGGAGTGATAAATGAGCAGATGATGATGTGCAAGTAGAGATACTGGTGTGCAAAAGAGCAGAAAAGTAATTCAAATAAAAACAGTAAGGGGGTGAGGTAGGTAGATTGGGTGGGCTATTTACAGATGGACTATGTACAGCTGCAGCGATCGGTTAGCTGCTCAGATAGTTGATGTTTAAAGTTGGTGAGGGAAATAAAAGTCTCCAACTTCAGCGATTTTTGCAATTCGTTCCAGTCACTGGCAGCAGARAACTGGAWGGAAASGCGGCCAAATGAGGTGTTGGCTTTGGGGATGATCAGTGAGATAYACCTGCTGGAACGTGTGCTACGGGTGGGTGTTGTTATCGTGAACAGTGAACTGAGATAAGGCGGAGCTTTACCTAGCATAGACTTATAGATGACCTGGAGCCAGTGGGTCTGGCGACGAATATGTAGCGAGGGCCAGCCGACTAGAGCATACAGGTCGCAGTGGTGGGTGGTATAAGGTGATTTGGTAACAAAACGGATGGCACTGTGATAGACTGCATCCAGTTTGCTGAGTAGAGTATTGGAAGCAATTTTGTAGATGACATCGCCGAAGTCGAGAATCGGTATGATACTCAGTTTTACGAGGGTAAGT
Organism: Salvelinus sp. IW2-2015; assembly: GCF_002910315.2. Lineage (NCBI taxonomy): Eukaryota > Metazoa > Chordata > Actinopteri > Salmoniformes > Salmonidae > Salvelinus > Salvelinus sp. IW2-2015. The sequence goes on along the minus strand of NC_036851.1, from coordinate 34,155,011 downwards.
TTGGCGGCGTGAGTGAAGTAGGCTTTGTTGCGAAATAGAAAGCCGATTCTCGATTTGATTTTGGATTGGAGATGTTTAATATGAGTCTGGAAGGAGAGTTTACAGTCTAGCCAGACACCTAGGTATTTATAGTTGTCCACATATTCTAGGTTGGAACCGTCCAGGGTGGTGATGCTAGTCGGGGGGGCGGGTGCGGGCAGCGAACGGTTGAAAAGCATGCATTTGGTTTTTACTAGCGTTTAAGAGCAGTTGGAGGCCACGGAAGGAGTGTTGTATGGCATTGAAGCTCGTTTGGAGGTTAGTTAGCACAGTGTCCAAGGAAGGGCCAGAAGTATACAGAATGGTGTCGTCTGCGTAGAGGTGGATCAGGGAATCACCCGCAGCAAGAGCGACATCATTGATATATACAGAGAAAAGAGTCAGCCCGAGAATTGAACCCTGTGGTACCCCCATAGAGACTGCCAGAGGTCCGGACAACATGCCCTCCGATTTGACACACTGAACTCTGTCTGCAAAGTAGTTGGTGAACCAGGCGAGGCCGTCATTAGAAAAACAAAGGCTATTGAGTCTGCCGATAAGAATACGGTGATTGACAGAGTCGAAAGCCTTGGCCAGGTCAATGAAGACGGCTGCACAGTACTGTCTTTAATCGATGGCGGTTATGATATCGTTTAGTACCTTGAGCGTGGCTGAGGTCCACCCGTGACCAGCTCGGAAGCCGGATTGCACAGCGGAGAAGGTACGGTGAGATTCGAAATGGTCAGTGATCTGTTTATTAACTTGGCTTTCGAAGACTTTAGAAAGGCAGGGCAGGATGGATATAGGTCTGTAACAGTTTGTGTCTAGGGTGTCACCCCCTTTGAAGAGGGGGATGACCGCGGCAGCTTTCCAATCTTTAGGGATCTCGGACGATACGAAAGAGAGGTTGAAAAGGCTGGTAATAGGGGTTGCAACAATGGCRGCGGATAGTTTTAGAAAGAGAGGGTCCAGATTGTCTAGCCCAGCTGATTTGTACGGGTCCAGGTTTTGCAGCTCTTTCAGAACATCTGCTGTCTGGATTTGGGTCATTGTTACCAACTCATTGTTGGTAATCAGGCCTACTACTACTGCTGTGTCATCTGCAAACTTTATGATTGAGTTGGAAGTGTGCGTGGCCACGCAGTCGCGGTTGAACAGAGATTACAGGAGRGGGCTGAGCACGTATCCTTGTGGGGCCCCAGTGTTGAGGATCAGCAAAWTGGAGGTGGAGGGTACTATGGTGTTGAATGCTGAGCTATAGTCAATGAACAGCATTCTTACATATGTATTCCTCTTGTTCAGGTGGGATAGGGCAGTGTGCAGTGCGATGGTGATTGCATCGTCTGTGGATCTATTGGGACGGTAAGCAAATTGAAGTGGGTTTAGGGTGTCAGGTAAGGTAGAGGTGATATGATCCTTGACTAGGCTCTCAAAGCACTTCATGATGACAGAAGTGAGTGCTACAGGATGATAGTCATTTAGTTCAGTTACCTTAGCTTTCTAGGGAACAGAAACAATGGTGGCCATCTTGAAGCATGTGGGGACAACAGACTGGGATAGGGAGAGATTGAATATGTCCGTAAACACTCCAGCCAGCTGGTCTGCGCATGCTCTGAGGACGCGGCTAGGGATGCCGTCTTGGCCCGGCAGCTTTGCGAGGGTTAACACGCGTAAATGTCTTATTGACGTCGGCCACGGAGAAGGAGATCCCACAGTCCTTGGTAGCAGCCTGCGTTGGTGAAACTGTGTTATCCTCAAAGCAGGCGAAGAAGGTGTTTAGCTTGTCCGGAAGCAAGACGTCGGTGTCCGCGACGTGGCTGGTTTTCCCTTTGTAGTCCGTGCTATCATTGGTGGGCAATGTTGTTCGTCAAATCACATCCCTGCTTTTGTGAAAAATTAAATCCAAAGATTAAGGCAGAGACTATTTAATGATATATGCGGAAGGACCACCAGAGGGCAGGCTGGTCCCATGGATAGTAGCGCAGCCCGGCATGTGAGTCAAGGTGATCAGAGGCAATTAAGCACAGCTGACGGTTCTAATGGCCTATTCTCTTTCTCCAACAAGAGAGAAGAGGGATCCGGCAGTGGGGGAGACTGGAGGAAGAAAAGAGWKTTTGCTTCTACAAAGGAAAGGGCATACCTTTCGGAAGGGAGAAGAAGAGAACAAACTACCTCTTGGGAATGGCCACCACGGATCTGGACCACCACCCGAAGGGAGCTGTCCACGAATGGATCGTTAAGGCGGTGACGCACCCGTGTTTGAAGATACTCGCCTTGTGTTCCTTGTTCTTGTAAAGAAGAAGATTTGTGTTTTCATTGTGAGATCATCCTTGATTGTGTTGGAGAGTTTGAGACGAAAGAAATACCTCATTCGAGGTTCAATTAGTTAAATTAAGAACCTGCCCCTGACTCGTTTATTCCACCTTTCTGCTTTAGAGCAACCTCAAACGACTTGGTCCGCTCACATATAATACAAACATCTTTAATCAAGCAGCTGGAGGGGAGCACTATCTCTGATTTCACAGGGAGGAATTCAAGGAAGAAATRGTTCCATGTCCCTTATATAGTCTGAGGTGATAATACAATCATATTGTTCACAGAACAGTTATTTCAATACAATCAACAGGAAGCTTACCTTTAACCACAAACACCGGTCCCAAGGCTCAATCGCTCTGCTCGTCATGTGACCTAGTATTGAAACTTTAGCGTCTTCAAATTACTAATATATTGCATTATTAGAGTGTTATCTAAAAGGCACTAATAACATATCACATATTGTCAACACTCATTCAATTTGACATAGACTGACAGACCACGAGTACCATGAATCTTTCCATTTAACAGTCTTTATCACTGTCTTTGTTACTCTCACTAGTCGCCATATCTGTTTCCTTCAACAAGACCCTCCCTTTCTTCCCAATAGGAAAGACCCTCTCAATCACTACTGCTAATGCACACATATCACTCTCAAACTATGTTCTGATTTTACCCCTATTATATGGTTTAAAATCAAACAAAACAAACATGATAACTTTCTCCTCATTGGAAGGCATTGTTTGCAATTTAGTCTACCCTAACAATGTTACTCTATATATTTATTACCAATTTCCTTAGGATATTCACTTTCTGCTTCGCAGTCATGAAAGTCATGTTATTTTGAGATTCATATGTAATGCGTCGAAATTACAAAATACCTTGGCCAATTCAGAAGGGGAGAGATAAACTTTGGAGGGAGCTTCCTTTCTAAGGTAGCTCTCGAGACTAGAGTTTCTTTCTGTGATCAACAATTATTATAACTGGGCTAGCACTGCCTATCAGTCCACTGTAATTGGAATGTTCTGTCTATAAGGTTTCTGGCACCTGAGACAGAATAGTCTGGGAGGCAGTGTCAGACCCCCATTCCTCCTGGGGGTGTGGTTCAATTGACCTGCTTACTCATTGGTTAAATATCTCATCGTTTGGGATATCAACGAAAACTCCATCTGGGGTACAATAAATTGTAATATTAAGTTTAGTTAACAAGTCTCTACTTAACAAGTTACACGGTTGAGTGGGTGAATACAGAAAATCCTTTTCAACTTTCATTGGTCCTATGGAATAGGACATGGGTGTTGTTTCAAAGTGTATGACTGGGGTGGAAGAGATCCATAAGCGTTTATAGTTTTATTGGTAAGGTATAGGTCAAGCCCTGTACCTTTACCAAAAGTGGATGTAGTAGCACCTGTATCTACCAACATAGGAATTTCCTTCCCCTGTATGTTTACCATAATGTTTGGGACTGTGGGCATTGCTGTAACAAAGATGTTTACATTTACATTTACATTTAAGTCATTTAGCAGACGCTCTTATCCAGAGCGACTTACAAATTGGTGCATTCACCTTATGATATCCAGTGGAACAACCACTTTACAATAGTGCATCTAACTCTTTTAAGGGGGAGGGGGGGGTTAGGAGGATTACTTTATCCTATCCTAGGTATTCCTTAAAGAGGTGGGGTTTCAGGTGTCTCCGGAAGGTGGTGATTGACTCCGCTGACCTGGCGTCGTGAGGAGTTTTGTTCCACCATTGGGTGCCAGAGCAGCGAACAGTTTTGACTGGGCTGAGCGGGAACTGTACTTCCTCAGAGGTAGGGAGGCGAGCAGGCCAGAGGTGGGATGAACGCAGTGCCCTTGTTTGGGTGGAGGCCTGATCAGAGCCTGAAGGTACGGAGGTGCCGTTCCCCTCACAGCTCCGTAGGCAAGCACCATGGTCTTGTAGCGGATGCGAGCTTCAACTGGAGCCAGTGGAGAGAGCGGAGGAGCGCGGGTGACGTGAGAGAACTTGGGAAGGTTGAACACCAGACGGGCTGCGGCGTTCTGGATGAGTTGTAGGGGTTAATGGCACAGGCAGGGAGCCAGCCAACAGCGAGTTGCAGTAATCCAGATGGGAGATGACAAGTGCCTGGATTAGGACCTGCGCCGCTTCTGTGTGGAGCAGGGTCGTACTCTGCGAATGTGTAGAGCATGAACCTACAGGAACGGGTCACCGCCTGATGTGAGTTGAGAACGACAGGGTGTTGTCCAGGATCACGCCAAGGTTCTTAGCGCTCTGGGAGGAGGACACAATGGAGTTGTCAACCGTGATGGCGAGATCATGGAACGGGCAGTCCTTCCCCGGGAGGAAGAGCAGCTCCGTTTTGCGAGGGTTCAGCTTGAGGTGGTGATCCGTCATCCACACTGATATGTCTGCCAGACATGCAGAGATGCGATTCGCCACCTTGTTGCCTCCCTATTCTTGCTGGTTATTCCCTTCCTGCCTTTCCAGTATCCTTAATAGTTTCCATGCAATGCTGAGCTAAGACAGTAACTTCCGGTAGGGTTTTAGCTTGCCAACCCGGAGGAATTTGCGTAAAACTTATTTGGGATAGGGGGCGGTATTTTGACGTCCGGATGAAAACCGTGTCCAAAGTAAACTGCCTGCTACTCAGGCCCAGAAGCTAGGATATGCATATTATTTGTAGATTTGGATAGAAAACACTCTAAAGTTTCTAAAACTGTTAAAATAATGTCTGTGAGTATAACAGAACTGAAATGGCAGGCAAAACTCCGAGGACAAACCATCCCTCCCAAAAAATGTTCATCCTACCACTGATTTCAATGGCTGGCACTTTTATAATAGGGCGAAATCGTGCCCGATTGCAGTTCCTAGGGCTTCCACTAGATGTCAACAGTCTTTAGAAAGAGTTTCAGGCTGGTTTTTGGAWTTTTTTTCCAGAAATTGTAGTTTTTCTAGGTGGCTCCCATTTTGGCTGTAGTGTTTCCAAGCGCGTGAATGAGAGCTCGTTCTTTGGTRTTTTTCTCCAGTAAAGACAATAACAATTCTCCGTTTTAAATGGTATCGTTTATTTGCGTATTAGGGTACCTAAGGTTTGATTATAAACGTTGATTGACTTGTTTGGATAAGTTTATTGGTAACATTTGGGATTCATTTTGTATGCATTTTGAAAGAGGGAAAACGATTGGATTATTGACTGAAGCGYGCCAGCTAAACTGAGTTTTTATGGATATAAAGAAGGAGTGTATCGAACAAAAGGGCCATTTGTAATGTAACTGGGACTTTTTGGAGTGCCAACAGAGTAAGATCTTCAAAGGTAAGGCATATATTATATCGCTATTTCTGACTTTCGTGTCGCAACTCCCTGGTTGAAAATGATTTGTTATGCATTTGTGTGCTGGGCGCTGTCCTCAGATAATCGCATGGTTTGCTTTCGCCGTAAAGCCTTTTTGAAATCTGACAYGTCGGCTGGATTAACAACAAGTTAAGCTTTATTTTGATGTATTGCACTTGTGATTTCATGAAAGTTTAATATTTATAGTAATTTAATTTGAATTTGGCGCTCTGCAATTTCACCGGATGTTGGCCAGGTGGGACGGTAGCGTCCCACTGATCCGCAAGAAGTTTTAAGTAGCTCAGAAACCTTAGATAACCCACACACATACGCTGATTGCCAGGGGGCTGTTAAACCCCTCCGCATCAGACGCCATTCCAGAGTGCTTGAAAAAGATGTCTGTCATTCTGTTCGAGAAACCATTGGCATCTTCCCCCCCAGTCATACATTTTTACATTTACATTTTAGTCATTTAGCAGATGCTCTTATCCAGAGCGACTTACAGTAGAGTGCATACATTTTATTACATTTTTACATACTGAGACAAGGATATCCCTACCAGCCAAGAGCAGACGCTCTTATCCAGATCGACTTACAGTAGAGTGCATACATTTTATTACATTTAATTACTTTCTTTTTTTCTTTTTAAATTTTTTTTACATACTGAGACAAGGATATCCCTACTGGCCAAACCCTCCCTAACCCGGACGACGCTATGCCAATTGTGCGTCGCCGGTTGCGGCCGGCTGCGACAGAGCCTGGGCGCGAACCCAGCCCAGCCTGGGCGCGAACCCAGAGACTCTGGTGGCGCAGCTAGCACTGCGATGCAGTGCCCTAGACCACTGCGCCACCCGGGATAACACAGGATGTTATTTTGATCCAATCTACACGTGTAGGGTAGCGGTGTAACACTAGTACTTTTAGTGCTGTGGAGTCCCCCAATCAGAGTCCCTAGTCAATTGGGTCCAGCAACTACGTCCTAATCAGTTCTGGAGGAGATGTTCAACATCTCCAGAGGTGCAGGAATAAACATCTACAATGGGTTCAAGTCATTTTAACCATGTATTCCCTCCCATCTGTAATTCATGGCATTTTATCTGAAAATTGCCACAGCACTCCGGCCGAGAAAGTGATTTCTCTTAATACATTTACAGCAGTTACAGTTGAAGTCAGAAATGTACATACACTAAGGTTGGAGTCAGTTACATAACTAAGGTTGGAGTCAGTTTACATCCACTTAGGTTGGAGTCATTAAAACTCGTTTTTCAACCACTCCACAAATGTCTTGTTAACAAACTATAGGTTTTGACAAGTCAGTTAGGACATCTACTTTGTGCAAGACACAAGTAATTTTTCCAACAACTGTTTACAGACAGATCATTTCACTTATAATTCACGGAATCACAATTCCAGTGGGTCAGAAGTTTACATACACTAAGTTGACTGTGCCTTTAAACAGCTTGGAAAATTCCAGAAAATGATGTCATGGCTTTAGAAGCTTCTGATAAGCTACTTGACTCATTTGAGTCAATGGGTCACACTGTGTACCTGTGGATGTATGTCAAGGTCTACCTTCAAACTCAGGGCCTCTTTGCTTGACATCATGGGAAAATGAAAAGAGAATCATCCAAGACCTCAGAGAAAATTGTAGTCCTCCACAAGTCTGGTTCATCTTTGGGAAAAATGTCTAACGCCTGAAGGTACCACGTTCATCTGTTACAACAATAGTACGCAAGTATAAACACCATCTGTCACACCGCTCAGGAAGGAGACGCGTTCTGTCTCCTAGAGATGAACGTACTTTGGTGCGAAAAGTGCAAATCAATCCCAGAACACAGCAAAGGACCTTGTGAAGATGCTGGAGGAAAAGGTACAGAAGTATCTATTTCCACAGTAAAATGAGTCCTATATCGACATAACCTGAAAGGCACTCAGCAAGGAAGAAGCCCTGCTTCAAAACTGCCATAACAAGCCAGACTATGGTTTGCAACTGCACATGGGGACAAAGATCATACTTTTTGGAGAAATGTCTTCTGGTCTGATGAAACAAATAGAACTGTTTGGCCATAATGACCATCGTTATGTTTGGAGGAAAAAGGGGGATGCTTGCAAGCCGAAGAACACCATCCCAACCGTGAAGCACGGGGTGCAGCATCATGTTGTGGGGGTGCTTTGCTGCAGGGGGACTGGTGCACTTCAAAATAGATGGCATCATGAGGTAGCAAAATTATGTGGATATGTTGAAGCAACATCTCAAGACATCAGTCAGGAAGTTAAAGCTTGGTCGCAAATGGTCTTCCAAATGAACAATGACCCCAAGCATACTTCCAAAGTTGTGGCAAAATGGCTAAGGACAACAAAGTCAAGGTATTGGAGCGGCCATCACAAAGCCCTGACTTCAATCCTATAGAAAATGTGTGGGCAGAACTGAAAAGCGTGTGCGAGCAAGGAAGCGCTACAAACCTGACTCAGTTACACCAGCTCTGTCAGGAGGAATGGGCCAAAATTCACCCAACTTTTACTGTGGGAAGCTTGTGGAAGGCTACCCAAAATGTTTGACCCAAGTTAAACCATTTAAAGGCAATGCTACCAAATACTAATTGAGTGTATGAAAGCTTCTGACTCATTGGGAATGTGATTAAATAAATAAAAGCTGAAATAAATCATTCTTTCTACTATTGTTCTGACATTTCACATTCTTAAAATAAAGTGGTGATCCTAACTGACCTAAGACAGGGAATTGTTACTAGGATTAAATGTCAGGAATTGTGAAAAACTGAGTTTAAATGTATTTGGCTTAGGTGTATGTAAACTTCAGACTTCAACTGTACGTATGTCTACGTCTGGGTGAGCAAGTTGTATTTTCTCTGCTGGATCATCACCTCCAGCGGTATATTCTGAGGGTTCAGCACCCATGCTTTCTAATAGTTTTCTTAGCGCCTTATAATTAAACCAAATCTCCAACAACTCCTTGTACACACATGCCACACATACAACCTCACAATACTTTTCTACCAGCCGGCTATGCTATCCTTAAAGTATGGTCAAACTCCGAATACTTTCCTTTTTTTTGTATGGTCAAACTCCGAATACTTTTGTACCTACTTTGAAGTACTGTCAAACTCCAAATACTTTTCTACCTACTTTGAAGTTCGGTCTTTACTCTGAATAGTTTTCCTGAAGGGTATCATGTGATTATGTGGGCTTTAAAGTATAGTCAAACTCAGAATACTTTAAAGTGTGGTCAAACTCCGAATACCCACAATTGAACAGTATAAATGTTCCCATTGACCCCGTAAGGCCAGCAGGCTAGTCTTTGTTTTAAATGTTTTAAATGTTTTATTTCTTATTTCTTACTATTATTATTTTTTTATTGGTGCGTGACTGTTATTGAAAGTTGTATTGTCAATCTTGTTTTGTATTTAACGCCACTTTAAATGTGTACATGACACTGCAACAAAATTTCCCCATGGGGACAATAAAGTAAGTAAGTTAACCGGCCAGATTCAATATGATAGGAAAAATAGTTCTACCAACTTGAACCTCAAAATTTCGTAGATGAGGAGGAAAAGAGATCTCTCACCATTAAGGCTCGGCTGGAAAACAGACAGTCCCTCACACAGATTTTTGATAAGGTCTCTTACCTTTTTAAGTTGTGGCCAGAGGGATGTCTGAGTCCATGCCGAGTGAAACRGATCAAAAAGTCAGGTCGCTCTCATCCACGTCATGGTGCCAAATGTTGTGGAAAATGTGATCCAAAGATTAAAGCAGAGATTATTTAATGATATAATAGCAAAATATTTACTACAAGCAGCTGCAGGGGAGATCCACCTCTGATTTCACAGGGAAGAACTCAAGGAAGAAATTGTTCCATTTCCGTTATATAGTGGAAGGTGATAATACAATAATGTTGTTCACACAACAGTTATTTCAATACAATCAACAGTTCTGGAACACGATGGCCTTGTGTTAGGGTGCAGACATACAAGGAGTCTATGAAAGGCATAACATCATAGTCCAACACAGAACATATCCCTTGAGAAATTACAACAACTTATTTTTGCATGGCCAGGTGCCCCGGGAGAGAAGAGTTTGTGCATTTTAGACCATTCCATAGACGTGTTAGCTTTTTAGCAATAAAGCCGACGCATGCAAAACTATGGGGCAAAACACTTGGAGTTGGCTTAAATTGTTGACAACATGTAAACTATATTAACTCTCCAATGTTTATTGACATTTGCACAATGAGCACTTGTTGTCTCTCAAATACATTGTTACAGTTGTTTGTTAGCTAGCTAGCAAATGTTTTGAAATATTAGCATTGACATGAAATCATTCAAAACACCTCAAAACAAGACATTGTCACAAGAACAAGATTAAACTAGCTGAAACAGTGAAGGCGACTGCTGACTTCACATCCGGCCATAACTTTGTCTGAACATTATACCTTGAATCTATTTTATCGCACCCAGAAACCTGCTCCTTTTACACTCTGTTCCGGATGTCCTAGACGACCAATTCTCATAGCTTTTAGCCGTACCTTTATCCTACTCCTCCTCTGTTCCTCTGGCGATGTAGAGGTGAATCCAGGCCCTGCAGTGCGTAGCTCCACTCCTATTCCCCAGGCGCTCTCTTTTGTTGACTTCTGTAACCGTAAAAGCCTTGGTTTCATGCATGTTAACATTAGAAGTCTCCTCCCTAAGTTTGTTTTATTCACTGCTTTAGCACACTCTGCCAACCCGCCGTGTCTGAATCATGGCTTAGGAAGGCCACCAAAAACTCTGAAATCTCCATCCCTAACTACAACATTTTCAGACAAGATAGAATGGTCAAAGGGGGCGGTGTTGCAATCTACTGCAGAGATAGCCTGCAGAGTTCTGTCCTACTATCCAGGTCTGTACCCAAACAATTTGAACTTCTACTTTTAAAAATCCACCTCTCTAAAAACAAGTCTCTCACCGTTGCCGCCTGCTATAGACCACCCTCTGCCCCCAGCTGTGCTCTGGACACCTTATGTGAACTGATTGCCCCCCATCTATCTTCAGAGATCGTGCTGCTAGGTGACCTTAACTGGGACATGCTTAACACCACAACCATCCTACAATCTAAGCTTGTTGCCCTCAATCTCACACAAATGATCAATGAACCTACGAGGTACAACCCCAAAGCCGTAAACACGGGCACCCTCATAGATATCATCCTAACCAACTTGCCCTCTAAATACACCTCTGCTGTTTTCAACCAAGATCTCAGCGATCACTGCCTCTTTGCCTGCATCCGTAATGGGTCAGCGGTCAAACAACCTCCACTCATCACTGTCAAACGCTCCCTGAAACACTTCAGCGAGCAGGCCTTTCTAATCGACCTGGCCCGGGTATCGGATTACGTGATGTTGTCATCGCTGCTCGTGCTGCTCCCTGCAAGCACTGAGTACTAGTGCGCATGTGATGTTGGTCCGTATAAACCGGATGCAACCTGGATATAAATGATCCCTGAATCGGTGTATGCGAACGTGAGTAGATTACCATAATCTTTGTTTTACCTCATTGGTCTCGAACAGTCGAACAACAGGGCTATAGACTGGCCAGTTACAGTACCACACAGCCACCAATACATTGGCTGAGAGGATCAAAACCGCAATGTGTCATTGATAAATTGTGACTGACTGACTGACTGAACTACAAATAATAATGAGTCGTTATTTATGATGCAAGGTGATTTGTAGATCAGTCAGTCAGCAGTCACCTGCACCTAGGTATAATAAAAAATATGGTCTCCTGCAGCGATGCTCTCAAACACAGCCAGTCATAAATTTGGCTAAACCCTGAATATTTCTACAATCTGATTTTAGACCTAACTGTAACTTAACCACGTCTAACCTTATGCCTGACACTAACCTTAAATTTAGACCAAAAAGCAAATGTTTCATTTCATGCATTTTTACGATATGGACTTTGTGGCTGTGGTAACTAGTGATAACCCCATAGATTAGCAATACAAACATTTTGGCTCTAAGAAACAATATCTAACATTGACGTATATATTCTATATTTATTTCGACTGGAACACTGAAAAAGTTAAATTTGTAACTATATCCTCTCCCCTATAAACAGTAGCCTTTAGCCTTTAAATGCCATCTATATTTTTCGTAGCCGTCTATTTACCACCACAAACTGACGCTGGCACTAAGACCGCACTCAATGAGCTGTATAAGGCCATAAGCAAACAAGAAAATGCTTATCCAGAAGAGGCGCTCCTAGTGGCCGGGGACTATAATGCAGGCAAACTTAAATTCGTTTTACCAGCATGTCACATGTGCAACCAGAGGGAAAAAACCTCTAGACCACCTTTACTCCACACACAGAGACTCGTACAAAGCTCTCCCTCACCCTCCATTTGGAAAATCTGACCATAATTCTATCCTCCTGATTTCTGCTTACAAGCAAAAACTAATGCAGGAAGTACCAGTGACTTGCTTAATACGGAAGTGGTCAGCTGACGCAGAAGCTATGCTACAGGACTGTTTTCCTAGAACAGACTGGAATTTTCATTTTATTGTATGTATTTAAAAAATATATATTTAAACTTTATTTAACTAGGCAAGTCAGTTAAGAACAAATTCTTATTCATTTACGCTGGGCCAATTGTGCGCCGCCCAATGGGACTCCCAATCACGGCCGGATGTGTTTCATGATTCATCCAATGGCATTGCGCAGTATACCACCTCAGCCACCGGCTTCATCAATAAGTGCATCGACGACGTCGTCCCCACAGTGACAGTATGTACATATCCCAGCCAGAAGTCACGGATTACCGGCAACATCCGCACTGAGCTCAAGGCTAGAGCTGCCGCTTTCAAGGAATGGGATACTAAATCGGACGCTTATAAGACATCACACAATGCCCTCAGTCGAACCATCAAACAGGCAAAGGATACTAAGTTTGAATCATCCTACACCGGCTCTGATGCTTGTCGGATGTGGCAGGGCTTGCAAACTATTACAGACTGCAAAGGGAAACTCAGCCGTGAGCTGCCCAGTGACGCGARCCTACCAGACAGGCTAAATGCCTTTTATGCTCACTTCGAGGCAAGCAACACTGAATCATGCATGAGAGCACCAGCTGTTCCGGACTGTGTGATCACGCTCTCCGTAGCCGATGTGAGCAAGACGTTTAAACAGGTCAACATTCACAAGGCCACTGGGCCAGACGGATTACCAGGACGTGTACTCAGAGCATGCGCGACCAACTGGCAAATGTCTTCACTGACATTTTCAACCTCTCCCTGACTGAGTCTGTAATACTTACATGTTTCAAGTAGACAACCATAGTCCCTGTTTCCAAGAAAGCGAATGTAACCTGCCTAAATTACTACCACCCCGTAACACTCACGTCGGTAGCCATGAAGTGCTTTGAAAGACTGGTCATGGCTCATATCAAAACCATCATCCAGGAAACCCTAGACCCACTCCAATGTGCATACCGCCCCAACAGATCCACAGATGATGCAAACTCAATCGCACTMCACACTGCCCTTTCCACCTGGACAAAAGGAAAACCTATGTGAGAATGCTGTTCATTGACTACAGCTCAGCGTTCAACACCATAGTGCCCACAAAGCTCATCACTAAGCTAAGGACCCTGAAACTAAACACCTCCCTCTGTAACTGGATCCTGGACTTCATGACGGGCCGCCCCCCAGGTGGTAAGTGTAGGCAACAACACAACTGCCACGCTGATCCTCAACATGGGGGCCCCTCAGGGTTGCGTGCTCAGTCCACTCCTGTACTCCCTGTTCACCCACAACTGCATGGCCAAGCACGACTCCAACACCATCATTAAGTTTGCTGAGGACACAACGGTGGTAGGCCTGATCACCGACAGTGATAAGACAGCCTATAGGGATGAGGTCAGAGACCTGGCAGTTGGAGACAACAACCTCTCCCTCAACGTGAGCAAGACGAAGGAGATGGTCGTGGACTACAGGAAAAGAAGGGCAGAACACGCCCCCATTCACATCAACTGGGCTGTAGTGAAGCAGGTCGAGAGTTTCAAGTTTCTCGGTATCCACATCACCAACAAACTATCATGGTCCAACCACACCAAGAAAGTTGTGAAGAGTGTATGACAACAGCTTTTCCCCCTCAGGTTCCCAGATCCTCAAAAATGTTATGCAGCTGCACCATCGAGAGTATCCTGACCGGTTGTATCATCGCCTGGTATGGCAACTGCGAGGCATCCGACCATAAGGTGCTACAGAGGGTAGTGGGTATGGCCCAGTACATCACTGGGGCCAAGCTTCCTACCATCCAGGACCTATATACTAGGACTAGGCAGTGCCAGAGGAAGGCCCAAAAAATTGTCAAAGACTCCAGTCACTCAAGTCATAGACTGTTCTCTCTGCTACCGCACGACAAGCGGTACCGAAGCGCCAAGTCTAGGTCCAAAATATTTCTTAACAGCTTCTACCCCCGAGCCATAAGACTGCTGAACAATTAATGAAATGGCCACCCCCCTACCCCCACACACACTTTGTTTTTACACTTCCGCTACTTACTGTTTATTATCTATGCACAGTCACTTTACCCCTACCTACTTGTACAAATTACCTCGACTAACCTGTACCCCTGCACATTGACTCTGTACTGGTCCCCCCTGTATATAGCCTCATTATTATTATTTTATTGTGTTACTATTTTACATTTGTTGGTTAAGGGTTCGTTGTCCCTCCACCAGGATGGTTGAGCTAACATGTGCTAATGTGATTAGCATGACGTTGTAAGTAACAAGAACATTTCCCAGGACAAAGACATGTCTTATATGGGCAGAAAGATCCAATTATTGTTAATCTAACTGCACTGTCAGAAAGCTTTGTTGTAGAGCATTTAACACAAAATCTGGGGAGGGGCCAGGATGAGAGAGCTTCCTACTGTCTGAGCTATGTTGTTGAAGTAAATTGAGAAGAGCGTGGGGCCTAGGATCGAGCCTTGGGGTACTCCCTTGGTGACAGGCAGTGGCTGAGACAGCAGATGTTCTGACTTTATACACTGCACTCTTTGAGAGAGGTAGTTAGCAAACCAGACCAAAGACCCCTGTTACGTTCGTCATAGTGATTGGACCAAGATGCAGCGTGGTATGTTTCCATCCCTTTTAATAGGAAGAGAAAACTTCAAAGAACAAAACAACAAAGCAAACAAACGAAACGTGAAGCTATAATAATGCTCACAGGCAACATTACATAGACAAGATCCCACAAAGCACAATAGGGAAATGGCTACCAAAATATGATCCCCAATCAGAGACAACGATAAACAGCTGCCTCTGATTGGGAACCACACCAGGCCAACATAGACATACATAACATAACATATAACCCACACTTAATCACACCCCAACCTAACCAACATAGAGAATAAACAGCTCTCTATGGTCAGGGCTTGACAACCCCTCAGAGACACCAATAGTCCTTAGCCAGCTCACAAGAATGGAATGGTCAACCGTATAAAAAGCTTTGGCCAAGTCAATAAAAAAAGCAGCACAACATTGCTTAAAATCAAGGGCAATGGTGACATCATTTAGGGCCTTAAAGGTTGCAGTGACACATCCATTTTGCCTAGGCTACTGTAGACTATCTGAAATGAGATGTAGGCCTATCAGGGTCTATATGCTACCTGCATCTATCTAAGCAAACCATGGCAAAGTTCAATTATAATCATGAACTGAGATTTTAGTCTCTAGCCGATGCCTATTGAAATTCCAATAAATCTCGCAAATAGGCCATTTATAACTGTTTTTAGTCTTAACATCTGGCACATAATAACAGCACAATTACCAGAAAATAGCCCAACATTCATTTTTTTAAGTTCGTCCAAGTGTTTCTTGCTTTTGAGATTTGCGTCACTCAAACTCTCCTGTCCGATTTATCAATAGTTATGTCACACCCTGATCTGTTTCACCTGTCTTGTGCTTGTTTCCACCCCCCTCCAGGTATCGCTCATTTTCCCCATTATCCACTGTGCATTTATACCTGTGTTTTCAGTTTGTCTGTTGCCAGTTTGTCTTGTCTCGTCAAGGCTGCCAGAAGGTTTTTCCCGTACTCCAGTTTCTCTCTAGCCCTTGTTTTTCACACCACTCTGCCTGTCCTGAGCCTGCCTGCCGTTCTGTACCTGTCTGAAACTGCCCTGGATTATTGACCTCTGCTTGCCCTGACCCTGAGCCTGCCTGCTGATCTGTACCTTTCTTACTCTGCCCTGGATTACCGACATCTGCCTGCCCTTGACCTGTTGTCTGCCTGCCCCCTGTTTTTTTAATATACATCTGTGATTCAAACTGTCTGCATCTGGGTCTTATCCTAAGGTCTGATAAGTTATGCACATGCACAAAAAGGGATTTATTTACAATTACAAATGGGGTTCAAGACCTGAAAGTTGATTGGCTGAAAGCTGTGGTATATCAGACCTAATAGCAATAAGGCACCCTGGGGGGTTGTGGTATATAGCCAATATACCATGGCTAATGGCTGTATCCAGGCACTCAGAGTTGCGTCCTGCTTAAGAACAGCCCGTGGCCATATAGYATTCCCCCTCGTCCTTATTGCTTAATAATAGTAGTCAAACGAGTTGAATTGACATCCATTGATGGAAAATAATATGGTGAGTTTAATAAGGGCTTTTTCTCTTGTGACATTTACAGATTTGTTTATGAAGTCATCTCATAGTTTGCAATAATTATTATTTTGTGCTTGTCTCCACACCCCCACCAGGTGCCTCCCATGTTCCCCCAATTATTCCCTGTGTAATTATACCTGCGTTATCTGTTAGTCTGTTGCCAGTTCGTCTTGTCCCGTCAAGTCGTGACAGCATCTTTCTCCGTGTTTTTTCCTCTTTCTGGGTTTTGTTCTAGTCTCCCCGGTTATGACCTGTTTTGCCTGTCTTGACCTTGAGCCTGCCTGACGACTATTACCAGGATTACGAACCCCTGCCTGTCCTCGACCTGCCCTTTACCTGCCCATCTACACTACCGTTCAAAAGTTTGGGGTCACTTCGAAATGTCCGTATTTTTAAAGAAAAGCAAAAAAAATTGTCCATTAAAATAACATAAAATTGATCAGAAATACAGTGTAGACATTGTTAATGTTGTAAATTAATATTGTAGCTGGAAACGGCTGATTTTTTATGGAATATTTACATAGGTGTACAGAGGCCCATTATCAACAACCATCACTCCTGTGTTCCAATGGCACATTGTGTTAGCTAATCCAAGTTTATCATTTTAAAAGGTTAATTGATAGTTAGAAAACACTTTTGCAATTATGTTAGCACAGCTGAAAACTGTTGTCCTGATTAAAGAAGCAATAAAACTTGCCTTCTTTAGACTAGTTGATTATCTGGAGCATCAGCATTTGTGAGTTCCAATACAGGCTCAAAATGGCCAGAAACAAAGACCTTTCTTCTGAAACTCATCCGTCTATTCTTGTTCTGAGAAATGAAGGCTATTCCATGTGAGAAATTGCCAAGAAACTGAAGATCTCGTACAACGCTGTGTACTACTCCCTTCACAGAACAGAGCAAACGGTCTCTAACCAGAATAGAAAGAGGAGTGGGAGGCCCTGGTGCACAACTGAGCAAGAGGACAAGTACATTAGAGTGTCTAGTTTTAGAAACAGACGCCTCACAAGTCCTCAACTGGCAGCTTCATTAAATAGTACCCGCAAATCACCAGTCTCAACGTCAACAGTGAAGAGGCGACTCCGGGATGCTGGCCTTCTAGGCAGAGTTGCAAAGAAAAAGCCATTTCTCAGACTGGCCAATAAAAATAAGGATTAAGATGGGCAAAAGAACACAGACACTGGACAGAGGAACCAGCTGTTTCCAGCCACAATAGTTATTTACAACATTAACAATGTCTACGCTGTATTTCTGATCAATTTGATGTTATTTTAATAGACAGAAAATGTGCTTTTCTTTCAAAAACAAGGACATTTCTAAGTGACCCCAAATTTTTTACCGGTAGTGTATATTCAACAAATCTCTGAGACTTGAACCATCTGACTCATGTTCTTGCATCTGGGTCTCATCCTGAGTCATGATAGTTCGAACTGACCATGACTGACCCTGCAGACTCGGACCAGCTCTGCAACACTGTCTCCTCACAAGGAGCCACCACTGGAAAACACAAGTAGTTACTACATAACCTTATGGAACGATTGCACACCTTGGCCGAATACCATGACCATGCCGTCAGTGCATTGTTGGAACAATTCCTCAGGCTATCTATTAGGCAGCAAACCACAACGGAAACCTCCCAGACTCTCAGTAACCCTGCTACCAGTTGTGCTTCTCTCCAGCCTACCCCGGCTTCCCAAGAACCCTGCTTACCTCGTCCGGAGCGCTGAGGATCCTGGAACTTGCTGGGCGTTTCTCTCGCAGTGCTCTCTCATTTTCGAGCTGCAGCCCTCTTTATTTCTGTTGGATCGTTCTAAGATAGAGTATCTTATAACTCTGATGTCCGGGAGGGCACTCCCCTGGGCTACGGCGGTGTGGGAGCAACAATCCACCGTTTTCCTTAGTCTGGAGGATTTTGTGGCAGAAGTAAGGAAGGTGTTCGATTTTCCGTTGTCTGGGAGAATGCCAGCTCAGAAGCTACTTCAACTGCATCAAGACTCCCGTAGTGTGGCAGACAACGTGGTAGAGTGCTTGGAACCTGGAATCCCTGTTCGACAAGTTCCTTCATGGATTATCAGAGGGATTTAAGGACGAGCTCACAGCCTAGGAGCTGCCCTTGGACCTCGACTCTCTCATAGCCCTGACCATAAGGATCGATCGGCAACTAMGGGAACGCAATAGGTAGAGGAGGTCTGTTCCCGGGTACATGCGCCCGTCCGCGGTTTTCCCCTCGTTTCCAAAGAACCCCGGAAATCYCTCGCGCTTGCATTCCCGCGAGAATCCGACTTCCCTCAGAAATAATTGAGGACTGTCGACTCGCCTCCTCCTGGGCAGGGATAGATTGTTTAAGCAGACTGAGCTCTAAAAGCTGTGTGTATTGTKGAACTTCAGGACATTACATATCCAATTGTCCAGTAAAAAGCCCAGGCTCATCAGTAGGTATGAGTACGCTGGTGGGCCATACAGGGAGTGTCCCATCTCCCATTACTCGTACTCTTCTCCATGCTATCCTGTTGTGGGGTGACTGGTCTAAATCTCTCTGGGTGCTCATGGATACTGGGGCCGATGAGAGCTTTATGGATACTACCCTGGTGTCGGAGCTGGGTATATCCACACAACTCCTCTCCGTTCCCATGGACGCCAGAGCATTGGACAGACGCTCTATTGGCAGGATCACTCACAGCACGATTCCAATCAACATGCGAGTGCCAGGGAATCACAGTGAGTCCGTGCAGTTCCTGCTCTTGAATCTCCTCATGCACCTGTGGTTTAGGGATTGTCATATGTCCAGACGCACAACCCCCTGATCAACTGGGCTACGTGTTCAATCCTGGGTTAGAGCCCGTTCTTCCACTCGTATTTCCTCAAGGCGCCGCAGCCCGCCCCTGSATGTCCTCCTGCGGGCTTGGGTAAGCCTCGGATCTCTCCACGTTCCCGCTGAGTATCAGGACCTCCATATCTCTTCCTACACTGCCTCGGGGGCGGCTTTGTTCCCTGTCTGGTCCGGAGACCAAGGCCATGGAAGGGTACATTGAGGACTTTCTGGGGGCAGGGATCATTCGTCCTTCTTCCTCCCCGGTGCAGGGTTTTGTCCTTCTTCTCCACAAAGAAGAACCCTGTGCCGGGGAGGAAGAAGGACGAATGATCCCTGCCCCCAGAGAGTCCTCAATGTACCCTTCCATGGTCTTGGTCTCCGGACCAGACAGGGAACAAAGCTGCCCCCGAGGTATTGACTACCGGGGCCTTAATGACATCACGGTAAAGAACCGTTACCTGCTACCACTCCGCTCCTCGGCTTTCGAGCGTCTCCATGGGGCGACTATATTCTCGAAGTTGGACCTTCGGAATGCCTACCATCTGGTTCGAATGGTAGGCATGTTCCAGGCTCTGGTCAATGATGTGCCATGATGAACCGGTTCGTGTTTGTCTACCTTGACGACATCCTTGTCTTTTCCCGTTTGGTTCAGGAGCATGTTCTCCACGTCTGACAAGTCCTCCAACGCCTCCAGGAGAACCAGTTGTCCTTATTTGACCTAGATAGTTTGTGTGTATGCATTGATATGTAGGCTAAGTGTGCCTTTTAAAAATGTAGTTCTGTCCTTGAGCTGTTCTTGTCTAATAATGTTCTGTATTATGTCATTCTGTATTATGTTACATGTTTTGTGTGGACCCCAGGAAGAGTAGCTGCTGCTTTTGCAACAGCTAATGGGGACCCTATTAAAATACCAGATACCAAATGTCAAGGCTGAGAAGTGTGAAATTCCTCACTCCACTATCTCCTTTCTGGGATACGTCATCGCTGCCAGGAACATTCAGATTGATTCGGACAAGGTGAGGGTGGTGGTGGAGTGGCCCCAACCCACATCCAGAGTGCAGCAGCAACATTTCCTGGGATTTGCTCAATTCTACCGCCACTTAATCTGGGGCTACAGCACCATGGCTTCCACCCTTTCTGCACTCACCTCACCCAAGGTCCCGTTCACATGGTCCCCAGCTGCTGGGGTTTGCCCACTATGGTTTCTGGTGTTGCCGCATGCACGGTGTGTGGTCAGAATAAGACTCCGCGGCAAGCTCCGGCCGGCGTCCTTAAGTTCCTAATCCCCCCTGGTCCCATATATCCCTGGACTTTGTCACTGGTCTCCCGCCGTCTGATGGCAACACCACCATCCTTATGGTGGTGGATAGGTTTTCCAAAGCCGCCCATTTCATCCCACTTCCCAAGTTACCCTCAGCCAAGGAGACAGCCCAACTCATGGTACAGCACGTCTTCCGAATACATGGACTTCCGGTCAATATAGTTTCCAATCATGGTCCTCAGTTCTCATCCCGATTCTGGAAGGCATTCTGCACCCTCCTTGGGTTGTCGGCCAGCCTCTCCTCCGGGTTTCATCCTCAATCTAATGGCCAGTCGGAGCGTGCCAATCAGGACCTGGAGTTGACTCTTCGGTGCCTCGTCTCGGCCAACCCCACCACCTGGAGCCAGCAACTCGTGTGGGTGGAGTACGCCCGGAACACCCTTCCCTGCACGGCCACTGGTCTCTCGACCTTCGAGTGCTCCGTGGGTTATCAGCCCCTGCTTTTTCCTGAGCAAGAGGAAGAGGTCAACATACCCTTGGGCCAGATGTTCGTCCACCGCTGTCTGCGTATCTGGAAGAGAGCCCGGTCCGCTCTTCTTAAGACCACCTCCAGGTATCGATGACAAGCAGACCGTCACCGAACCCTGGCTCCTCCCTATCGTCTCGGGCAGAGGGTATGGCTTTCTACTTAGGATCTGCCCCTCCGGGTGGAGTCCAGCAAACTTTTCCCCTGTTTCATTGGGCCTTTCCACTGTCCTCTCATTGAAAGTGGTGTTTCTCCCTCATTTTTCAGAGTAAAAGCCTGAAACAATGCCTAAAGACTGGCCACATGTAGTGGAAGCCATAGGGATGTGAACTGGGTCATAAGTCTTTGTATGGTGGATAGGCTTTCAATGGAAAAACGGCCATTTCAAAATTTTCCTCAAGTTCTCGCCTGCCATATCAGTTCTGTTATACTCACATACATATTTGAACAGTTTTGGAAACGTTAGAGTGTTTTCCATCCAAATCTACCAATTATATGCATATCCTAGCTTCTGGGCCTGAGTAGCAGGCAGTTTACTTTGGACACGCTTTTCATCCAAAATTCCGAATGCTGCCCCCTATCCCAAAAAAGTTAAAGGCTTTTGCAATGGAGAATTAAATGTTTCGTATTGGTCATGATCAGATAATACTCACACATTTCACTCTGTTTGGACCGTTTTGTTCTGTTTCGTGCATAATATATATATAATATATATACTATTATTTTTTTACTCCAAACGTTGGTTTACCCTTAAGTGTGTGTACATTACTGTATTTATACTTGGGTATACTGTGTTTTAACAGGAGAAGTTTTAAATATAGCTGAAGGGAGTTATCACCGAGGCAAGGCGATAAGAGATTATTTTGGGACCTGGGTCACGTTCACGCATATGCACGAAACAGAACTGGGAGTGCGCCTTTCTTGTTTTTCCTTTTCTATTGACGAAGCTATTGTCCGGTTTTTCAAAAAAACTACATTTCATACACATCTAAAATGTAGAATAAAAAAATCTGGAGTTACATTGTGTTGTTTAAGTGGTTCCCTTTATTTTTTGAGCAGGTATATACACTGCTCAAAAAAAATAAAGGGAACACTTAAACAACACAATGTAACTCCAAGTCAATCACACTTCTGTGAAATCTAAACTGTCCACTTAGGAAGCAACACTGATTGACAATACATTTCACATGCTGTTGTGCAAATGGAATAGACAACAGGTGGAAATTATAGGCAATTAGCAAGACTCCCCCAATAAAGGAGTAGTTCTGCAGGTGGTGACCACAGACCACTTCTCAGTTCCTATGCTTCCTGGCTGATGTTTTGGTCACTTTTGAATGCTGGCGTGCTATCACTCTAGTGGTAGCATGAGACGGAGTCTACAACCCACACAAGTGGCTCAGGTTAGTGCAGCTCATCCAGGATGGCACATCAATGCGAGCTGTGGCAAGAAGGTTTGCTGTGTCTGTCAGCGTAGTGTCCAGAGCATGGAGGCGCTACCAGGAGACAGGCCAGTACATCAGGAGACGTGGAGGAGGCCGTAGGAGGGCAACAACCCAGCAGCAGGACCGCTACCTCCGCCTTTGTGCAAGGAGGAGCACTGCCAGAGCCCTGCAAAATGACCTCCAGCAGGCCACAAATGTGCCTGGGTCAATAGGTGCACCTGGTTTATCTCATTTAAAAATCTCATGTAGGAGACTTCAAATAAAATGTATGGATTCAAGTTAGGTTTGCCTGAGCACTTCTGACCCAGTTCTACAGGTGCTGCACTGAAACCTTGGTGAGCAGAGGGAGTAAAGGTTATCAACAGAAACATAAAACCCTCATGTGTATTTATAACTGGTATAGAAATCATGGGCCTTTCTGCTCAATCTCAACCGCCTCGGCCATCTCAACAAAGCCACTCTCAAATCTTACAATATTTTCCAATCCATTCGGTTATTGGAGTTGTTGCCTTTTTTATAGATGAGTTTGATTTACACAGTTTCTAAATGTGAATAGTTTATTTCCAAAACGCTATATCCACCAATTTTACACTTTTCTGTTTTTTCATCAGACATGATTGCTTATGGATACCTTCATGTGTGTGTAAAATATTACTGTTCTCAGATTTTTTATTCATACATTTTAGATGTGTATGAAATGTCGTTTTTTGGAAAAACGCTATATCCATTGTTTAGCTTTAATGGAATGTTCGTATCCTGTATATTTTGACTGTCGATTTAGTAGTATTTATTGAGATCCCCAATTAGCCGCTGCCAAAGTGATATGGTGATACACTATATATACAAAAGTATGTGAACACCCCTTCAAATTTGTGGATTCGGCTATTTCAGACACACCCGTTGCTGACAGGTGTATACAATCGACCACACAGCTGTGCAATCTCCATAGAGAAACATTGACAGTAGAGTAGCCTTACTGAAGAGCTCATTGACTTTCAATGTGGCACCGTCATAGGATGCCACCTTTCCAACAAGTCAGTTCGTAAAATGTCTGCCCTGCTAGAGCTGCCCCGTCAACTGCAAGTGCTGTTATTGTGAACTACTGAGTTCCAAACTGCCTCGGGAAGCAACGTCAGCACAAGAACTGTTCATCGGGAGCTTCATGAAATGGGTTTCCAAAGCTTGCCGCCATTGAACTCTGGAGCAGTTGAAACGCGTTCTGGAGCAGTTGAATCACGCTTCACCATCTGGCAGTGCGACAGACGAGTCTGTGTTTGGCGAATGCCAGGAGAACGCTACCTGCCCGAATGCATAGTGCCAACTGTGAAGTTTGATGGAGAAAGMATAATGGTCTGGGGCTGTTTTTCATGGTTTGGGCTAGGCCTCTTAGTTCCAGTGAAGGGAAATATTAACACTACAGCATACAATGACATTCTAGATGATTCTGTGCTTCCAACTTTGTGGGAATGCCCTTTCCTATTTTAGCATGACAATGCCCCCGTGCACAAAGTGAGGTCCATACAGAAAGGGTCCACATACTCTTGGTCATGTAGTGTATGTGGTTGTCTCACCTAGCTATCTTGAGATGAATGCACTCTGGATAAGAGTATCTGCTCAATTACTAAAATGTCAAATGTAAATGTTTTACATAAAGATCTCATATTACTGTTTGAATATTTTTTTWATAAATGTTTTTAAATATTGATGTCACAAATGTATCATTTGTACATTTCATTATGAAAYATGTAGTTATTTGTTATATTTGACTGTAAAGCACAACAGTACTACTTATTTCTCTGAGTGAGGCAGATATATATCTCTCAATGCACAAAAGATAAACAGGGCATAGGCCTACCCCAAAAAATCTCTTTCACTGCATGCTTTTTCTTTTTCTCTTTTTTTCTGTGTAGGATGTGGTTAGCACAGTCACTTCCTGCGTCTCTTCTGAGAGGTTTCAGAGACAAAGAGGTGTGCAGGCGAGTCAAAGACCTTTCACATTGGGTCTCCACCCACAGTGGAACTTGATGCTTGGTTCTGCCTGTCCTTACTATCTTGGSCGGACGTTGTATATGAGAAACGGGTTGTGTAGGCTTTGTTTCTGTGGGCTGCTGTCCACTGTAGCGCTGTAAACTGAGGAGATCCTTGTAGACTAAGGAGGACAGGGCAAGGTGGGGTGAGGGACATGGCGTCCCTTCTGATGCGTATCTTTCGTCTGGGCCCTGAGAAGAAGAGGGTGAAGGATTATGAGAACCTCCGGAGAGACGTGGACCCGCGAGAGACCTGGGACACCCAGGGGGAGCTGGGAGATGGGGCCTTTGGGAAGGTCTACAAGGTACCAGCAGGCTGGGGCCCAATACTCAACTTCTTTTAACTTCTGGTCTGGTCTTGTCTCCTTTCCTCTCCAAACCAAACCAAATCCGTAAAAATATTACATTTAAGATGAAAATTCTAGCATCTCTGATGGGATGGAGAGTAACTAACTCTGGATTTAATTCAATATGGCAATGATGGAGTGAAATGATGTCTCAGTGCAAAACAAGAGCAGCCAACCGTGTTACCAAACTTTGTAGTGCTTTTGATTTAAAGCTGTGTTGTGGATCTTCTCCATGGTAGGCAGAGTATAGCATGCGTCATGAGGCCATACTGTGGTTTGTCGTTTTCCTGTCAACCCATACAGGCTGAAATATAACTTCCTGTCTTGACGTATAACCCACACGCATCTGCTCTTCTGTTTTTGCAGAAACACCTTGACTGTTGTKGCACTTAGCTGACTGATTTCCAACTTTAATGTGATGGTTTTATTCTTCATTTGTAAATTGTAAATGTAAAATACTGTATTATTATTGAATCCAAGATGCAAAGAACTAGGGCCACCTAGATTAGAGTGATGTCATGTGTATCTCTCTCACTGGTATATGAGTTCAAGGTATTGTTTGTGATATTTTTAACGGTCTTTTTTCATACAAAGCATTTTGATGCAAAGCCTGCGAGAAGATGATGAATTACAAATAATATATAGACTAAAGCCAGTATAATGTAGATGGCACCGTAGAGACCATAGTGTATTCCTCTGTCTGTTTTCAGGCCCAGAACCACACCACTGGGGCCCTGGCTGCTGCTAAAGTGATGGAGGTACGCAACGAGGAGCAGCTTGACGACTATATCACCGAGATCGACATCCTGGCAGCCTGCCGCCATAGCAACATCCTTGGGTTGTTGGACGCCACCTTCTTTGAGGGTTGGCTGTGGGTGAGGTCTTTTTCAGCTGTTTGACTCCATTGCTAGGTGTCAATATTAATGCACTGGGTCAGGACTTGTTGGAGGGGTTTCAGTGGACTATGTGAAATCTGTCGTTCTGCCCCTGAAGAARGCAGTTAACCCACTGTCCCTAGGCCGTCATTGTGAAAAAATATTTGTTCTTAACTGACTTGCCTAGTTAAATAAAGGTTAAATAAAAAATAAATACAAAAACTATCCATTATATATATACAGTTAAGGCTTTTGATGATTGATCGTTGAAGATTCAATCTCTTTCTGTCCCATAGATCCTGGTTGAGTTCTGCCCAGGGGGGGCCTTGGATGACATCATGTTAGGTGGGAGCCAAAGCGTCATGTACTCCTTGGTTTCCATTTCTTTCGTTTTTCCTCCTCTGGGAAGCCACTGCTTGTCCTTATATGTTATTGTGTTTGTGTATTTGTGTGTGTCTTGTGTGCGTGCTGTGTCCGCGCGCGTGTGTGTGTGTGTGTGTGTGTGTGTGTGTGTGTGTGTGTGTGTGTGTGTGTGTGTGTGTGTGTGTGTGTGTGTGTGTGTGTGTGTGTGTGTGTGTGTGTGTGTGTGTGTTGTGTGTGTGTGTGTGTGTGTGTGTGTGTGTGTGTGGTGTGGTGTGTGTGTGTGTGTTGTTGTGACCCCCCAGAGCTGGAGCGGGGCCTGTCTGAGCAGCAGATCAGTGAGGTATGCTGTCAGACCCTGCAAGCTCTGTCCTACCTCCACCAACACCACATCATCCATAGAGACCTGAAGGCAGGCAACATCCTCCTCACCATGGAGGGACACGTCAAACTGGGTACAAAACTGCACAGCACACTCCTACAACTACTGGATTATAATCTCTCTCTCTCTTTCTCTCTCTTTGTCCGTCTTTTCTCTCTGTCTCTGTTCCATTCTCTCTCTCGGATTTTCCATCCATCCGTCCGTTTACCTGTCTACCTGACTGTGTGCCTGTCTAAATGTTGTTTATAAGTCTATCCTAGTGTCTCTCTTATAGTGTATCAGTGCCTCTYATTGAGTCCTCTCAAAGCCCTGTTTCAATCCCCAGCCGACTTCGGAGTGTCTGCCAAAAACATACACACCCTCCAGAAAAGAGCCACTTTCATTGGAACCCCTTACTGGTTTGTCTTACTCCTATCATTTTTGTATATGTTTAAATGTTGTTAGCATGCAGCCACATTCCCATGTGCATTCTTTTTCAACAACCCCTATGTCTAACTTTGTCCGTCTGTCCCTCTGTCTGCCCGTCCGTCTATCCCAGGATGGCTCCAGAGGTGATCCAGTGTGAGACCTCCAAGGAGAACCCGTATGGCCCCAAGGCGGACGTCTGGTCCCTGGGCGTGACGCTGATCGAGGCTGCAGAGATGGAGCCCCCTCACCACTCACTCAACCCTATGAGGGTCCTGCTCAAGATCACCAAGTCCCCCCCACCCACCCTCAGCAACCCACGCCTCTGGTGAGTCAGGGACAGTTAGTCATACATGGAGATGTCTCTATTTTTACGAATCAGTGGTGGCTGGTGGCACCTTAAATGGGGAGGGCCAGCTCATAGTATCAAACACATGGAACACATATTTTCCCATAGGGAATAGGGTGCCATTTGGGATGCGTCACCTGAAACCTATACCCATCCCTGTGGCCCTGCACTGTGTTCCCACTTTCAGGTCCTCCCATTTCCAGGACTTCCTGCGGAGGGCGCTGCAGAAGAACCCTGAGGCCCGGTGGGGAGCCCAGCAGCTCCTGGCCCACCCCTTCCCCTGCGCTGGACGGGACGGTCGAGCCCTGAAAGAACTCATCGCCGAGGCCAAGGCTGAGGTGATGGAGGAGACAGCGGTAAGAGATGGGGGATTCTTCCCAAATGGCACCCTATTCCCCATATAGTTCACTACTTTTGATCAGGGCCCATAGGCTTTGGTSAAAAGTAATGCACTATATAGGGAACAGAGCTCGCCAGCTTGTAGTCCTAAAAAACAGAAATGAGTTACCGTTGGTTCGATCGGCCRTTCCTATGGGGGAAATTCATGGGGAAAGAATGGGGTTTTGGGATAAACACCGAAAATAAGGTCTGAGGTTACCACAGGCTTAGGAGATCTTATAAATTTTGTTCTATGTAATAATACAAGTTAGTTAACATGACCTTTATGAATTATGAAGGCTTTATGTGCTTGTTTTGATTACATAAATGCTTAAAAATTCACAAAAAGTGATGAARATTATCTCATAGAACAAAACATATAAGATCTCCTATGCCTGTTTTTACCACAGACCTTATTTTCGGCGTTTGTCCATAACCCCTCCAAAACCCCCATTCATTTCGCCATAGGCTTAGGTCAACGAGCTATGGTGGAGTCCAGAAAGACGGCATTACTATTGCTCTCCATAGAGTGCCATTTGGGATGCAGACTTGATTTGAGGGAGTGATGCCTTTCTAATAGAGATCTGCTTCGATCTAAAACGTGTTGGGAAAGTTTCTCTATTTCTGCTTCTATACTGTAGGTGGAAGTTCATACATCAACTTTCCAACATTTTGTTCTTTGAGTGTTTTTATTTGTCTTAAAGTAGATAGGACAGAAAATAGATTMAATTGAAATTGCCTCCTAAAGTCTGTCTTAAATGAACAACAATGGTAACACATCCTATTATTTTCTCTGCCAGTCCCTGATCGACCATGGGGGCTCTCTAGACGAGGACACGATTGTGGGGTCGGATGGAGGGACTGCCCAGTCTGAGAAGGGGCAGGAAGAAGAAACAATGCAGGTACCAGAGAAACCTCAGGAGGGCCCATCTATCATACAGGCTGGTATGAGTCCACCACCACCTCCATCCAACCCTGACCCAGTCTCTTCCTCCACCCCAGTGAAAGATGGGGGCACCGCTGGGACCAGGGTGGAGACTCCCAACACGGACAGGGCCAGAAAGCTGGCCAGGCGTCTGTCGGTCTGGGAGCCAGGGACCTTTCTCTCCTTTCTGACCACCGGGTCTCGGCGCTGCAAGTCCGGTCTCTGGGGAGACACCCCCCCAATTCCAGCCAATCAGACCCAACAGAACAAGGAGGACAGTCCCACTGGCCAATCAGAAGAGCAGGAAGTGACACATCCAGCAGGAGAGAGAGATGCAGGGGATGCGGAGAAGGATCKGTGTGAGAATGTTGGGAGGTGCAGCTTGGAGGGAGGGATCACTCCACCCATCCCTGAAACAAATGACACAGGAGATGATGCAGAAGAAAAGGTTGAGGGGCAGAAAAAAGAGAAGGATGAAATTTCAAATGACTGTGAGGCCCAAGACCTTGACCTGGAAGTRGTTTCTTCTTCTGAACAGGAAATAGTAGGCATCCACACTGATATGAACCAAAACAGTACCAATGACTCTGTTGGTGATGCACTTGACTCTGACAATAAACAACCAATTACTGAGGCTCAATGTTCAGTTAAGGAAATTGGTATCCTCAAATCAGCACCAAATAACGATACTAAGCATAGGGTAGAAGAAGCTCCTCGCCAGTTAGTGCACACACTAAGTCCACTGGTTATAGCCTTGTCTTTGGAAATGCCCCACCCATCCACAAAAGAGAGAGGAGAAACCCAGCATCCAGTGCTAGACTTTCTGGATCTGTCCACTCATAACCACTTCAAGATGGCCACCAGTGGGAAGGCTGAGGAAGAGACAAAACAGAGCAAAGACGAGAGGACGGAAGGGACCAAGGAGGAAATACAAAAGGAGAGGGGAGAGGAGGAGCAGGAGCAGGACAAGGATGAGAAGATTTTAGAAGAGAATGAACTACATGCTAAGAGAGATGAAGAGGCAGAGCACGAGGGGAGTATGGTAGAAGAAAGGGATAAGATGCAGATAAATGAAGAAGGAATACAAGACAAGACATATGTAAAAGAAGAACAGGAGGTCAAGGTGGAGTTAAAGACAAGCGAGGGAGAGACAAGCAACTGTCCAGACATTGAGAAAACTCCAGACAAAGGAATGGACTTAAAAGAACATGAAGCAAGTCCTGAAATAGAGAACGGAGAATCTAAGAGTGATATTGAAGAGACCGTACAATCAGAACAAACAGGAGAAATACAGACTGAAGCAGAGAAGCAAAGTGAATCAACAATGGAAGTTGAGACCAGTGAAAAGGAGAAGAGTTTGAGGGCAGACACAGAAGATAAAATCATTGATATCAAAGTGACTGAATGTGAAAATGTAGAGAGAGCAGAGGACAGAACAGAGGGAAAAGATGAACAGAGTAAAGAGGAGGACCTTGGATTAGAAAGTGATAACATAGTGATTATCCAAGCACAAGAAACCAATATGACCATGAAGCAGGAACCGAAAGAAGAGAGAAACAAACAAGAAGACAGTAAGGGAGAAGAGAAGATGACTGACCCCCCAACTGGAGAACCTATGACGAGGGTAAACTTGACCTTGGAGTCAAATAGTGGGAGGGAGGAAGGAGGGAAAGAGGAAGGAGGGAAGAAGCTGGAGGAAGGAGGTAAAGAGGAGGAGGCAGGTCAGACCCAATTAAACATATTGACCGAACAGAGCTCAACTAGATCTCAGGGAACAGCTACAGACACAGTACACCTGAACTCAKCATCAAATGGAAACTGGCACCAAGTGACAGACAGTCAACCCAAGATGGCTGCCACTGATGACCAAGCTGACATGACAGAGAAAGACAACTCAACAATGACAGTCTCAACAATGTCAAGACCTGTAGAGGTGAGTGATAGTGATCAGGGCAGGCTGGCACCCATTGGTTCCCCAAGTGAATATAATACAGAACATAAAACACAAGGGTACAATTTATTAAGATTAAAGAGACATTCCACTCCAAAATCAAAGTTTCTCAGGTGCTTTCAAAACTCAAAAGTAGTCCACTTTTGAGGTCTGAAAACATCTGACAAAAGTCGATTTTAGAGTGTAATTTCCCTTTAAGAGAAGTAATAAGAAGTGTTGTGTGCTTCCCTAGATAGATTACACCAACTATACAGAAGCACTTTGTGACTGTAATCTTTTCTTTGTTGTATTCCAGGAGTTGATCCATAACAGGAAGACGGTCAAAAGGACCCGGAAGTTCATGGTGGACGGCCGAGAGGTCAGCGTCACCACGTCAAAGGTCCTGAAAGAGACCGATGGGAAAGAGCGGCACATGCGCTGCGCCAGGTAAACTTTTCCCTCTGGAAACAAGGCTTGGGCTCCAATGAAAAAATAACTAGATTAAGGATAGACTCAGAATTTCAAATACGTCTTAGATGGGAGACTTAAACACATTCATATTCAATGCATTCACTTCATTAGTATGTTCAATCTCCCGTGTGTGTGTGTGTACCTGACTATGCAGGCGCCAGGAGCTGCAGGCTTTAAAGCTCCTTCAGAGGGAGGAGCAGAGAGAGTACTCCCAGATGGAGCAGCGGCTGCAGCAACAGAGAGAGATGATGTTCCGACAGATCGCCCAGGAGATGACAGTGAGTAGTGGGACCCAGGGTCCCGTTTGCGGAATATTTAGATAAAGCCTGGAATAAAAGAAAAAGGGCTACCTATAATTTAATTATAATATAATATTTAGCTTCTATATAGCAAATGGCACGTACTGTATGTATATACTGTAAATTGTGTGTAGGCCTGTCTCCCACTTGAATCTTCTCTTTGTGCCAGACTGGGTTCAAATGCCTTCTGTTTAATTTTTCTGTATTTATTTATCTGTATATGTATGTATGTATGTATGTATGTATGAATGTATGTATGTATGTATGTATGTACAGTATGTATATGTTTACTGCTCTAGGGATATAGTTATTTTTTGGATAACATTATTTACTATTGTGTATTCATTTTTTTCACTCTTTATACGACTTGCACTGCAAAGAACACCGGAAGAATTATCACTGAATTATCACAGTGAATTATTGTAATGTTTGTGTATGTGTCAATTAATCCCATAAGGGATGGGTTGCCAACTGGCACTATGACACGAAAATATAATTTAATTCATATAATCTACATTCTGTTATTACACCATTGTGACTTCCAAAAACACAATTTCTTTCAGGTTTTAAGGTATGGGATTTGAGTTTAACAACCTGAAAAACAAATTTTCAATATTGAGTGATTGCATGAGATTTGTGGCAATCTTTCCCCCCGTCTTACAAACTCCAGCAAATGTGGTGTGTTTTGTGTGCATTGTGCAGAGCAAGAAGCAGTATTACGACAGTGAGCTGGAGCGGGTAGAAAAGCAGTATGTTCAGCAGAGCAGCCGCATGGAGACAGAGCACACAGCCAGGCTCAGAGAGGACGCACGCAGACTCAAGAGCCAGCAGGAACGAGAGCTGAACCGCAAGGCTGCTGTACTGAAGGCTCAACCCAGAGAAGTACACCGATTCGCACGCAAACACACACACACGCACGCACAACACGCGCGCACGAACAACACGCACGCACGCACACACACACACATACACACCAACACACACACAGAGAGCCCTTGGTATATCTTGTTTCCTCTTGTGTTCATCCCAGGAGGCGCGTTACCTGCAGAAGCAGCAGCAGGAGCTCAATGAGACGCTCCAGAAAGGAGTCCAGGAACACAAGAGGAAGGTGGCCTCTATGGAGTGGGACATCACTGTCAAGACCCAGCAGCTTAAGAGAGGTACACACATGCACGCACACGATCAGCACACACTCACGTATGCATGCACCTACGCACTCACAAATTGGTTACGATTATGGGCTGCTTTATGACAATGGTTAGCCAAATCACAGACCGACAGGAAATTAGACATTGACCACAACGGTGACATTGACTGTGTTTGCGCCTATAGAAATATTTGATTAATTCACATATATGGGCTCCTTGCCTCCAGCCCGGGAATCAGTCATTTGGGAGATGGAGCAACGTCATCTGCAGGAGAAGTACCACCTCTTCAAGCAGCAGGTGAAGGAGCAGTATTCACTGCAAAGACAACAGCTCACCAAGAGGCACAGCAAAGTGAGTTGGAATGCTCTCACCAAGAACCCTAACCCCCCAAACTTGCATACTCAAATGCACACACAGAGACACACACACACACGCACACACACACACACACACACACACACCATGACACCATGACCATGATCCCCTCTCCCCTGTCCTTTCCCAGGATATAGACAGGGCGTCCCAGTTCCATCGGGCATTGCTGGATGAGCAGAGGGCTCAACAGGCCCAGGAGAGGACCCAGCTCCAACGAGCCCAGCGCACAGAGGCCAAGGCCAGGCTGGCCCACTTCAAGCAAGAGTTGAAGACACTGGGCCTGAGTGGGCAAGAGCACAGGCAGCGCCTCACACTGGTCAGTACAGGGACTTGTATGACTTCTCAGTTCCCAAATTGTTAACATTCTTTGCTGTGCTCAATTGGCCACTAGTAATTGTTTGTTTGGCAATCCTCTTTGTCTTCGTCTCTGTCTCTTTTTCTCTCCGTCTCTCACAATTTCTATTTCTTTCTCTATGCTCTCCATCTCTCTCTCTGTATGTCAGTTTATGTCGGAGGAGGAGGGTAGGCAGCGAGCTGAGAGGCAGAGTTTGCAGCAGGTCCAGGAGGGCCAGCTGAGGGAGGTGCAGGAGCAGTGTGACGGCAATATGACTGAACTCCAGGAGCTGCAGGTACACTACACTACGCACCATGTGCTAGCAAGCTCACTGGGTTGTAGATATTTATATTATATCTACTATAAACTGGTATACTCTATAATAGAATGTATTCATATAATCAAATAAGCATAATTGATTATAGAAAGAAAATACAAAACATTTATGCGTGTGTGCTCGTGTGTGTGTTTCAGAATGAGAAACTGCAGCTGTTAGTTGACATGGAGAAGAAGAAGATTCGGAGACTGGAGGATGAACACACTCTAGAGCTGAACGAGTGGAAAGACAAGCTGGCCTGCAGGAAAGAGGTATGGGAGACAGAGAAAGAAGAGAGGTTGTTGTGGGAATAGTGTGTTGAATGGCAAAGCAAGTAGGGAGAAAGGAGAGTGGATATTGTTCAATGTTCAGCTGCCATATCCATTAGCCATGCACACCATGGTAACAGATTAACGATGAGAGGCAAGAGGGCAGTATTTATTTTATTGTTATACTTTTTACCCATTTTTCTCCTAATTTTCGTGATATCCAATTGTCCTATCGCTGCAACTCCCATACGGACTCGGGAGAGGCGAAGGTCGAGAGCCATGCGTCCTCCGAAACATGACCTGCCAAGCCGCGCTGCTTCTTGACACAGTGCTTGCTTAACCCTGAAGCCAGCTGCACCAATGTGCCGGAGGAAACACCATACAGCTGGCAACCAAAGCCAGCGTGCATGCACCCGGCCGCCACAAGGAGTCTCTAGAGCGCGATAGGACATTACAGCCGGCCAAACCCTCCCCTAACCCGGACAACGCTGGGCCAATTGTGCGCCGCCTCATGGGTCTGCCGGTCGCAGCCGTGCCTTAGACCGCTGTGCCACTCGGGAGGCAACAGGGCAGTATATTAAATCTGAAAACATGCTCCCATCTTACTTGTTGTCCTTGGAGATCTGAAAAGGTTCATTAAGGTCAGGTATGGCTCCAAGGAGAAATGTTGTCATATCCATTAGACATGCATACACTTTTAACAGCTTGCTGTTTGAAGGGACATCAGGGCTACACTTTGAATCCCAAAACATGTTCCTTTGCACTTGTTGACTTGACTCGATGACCTGAAAGGTTCAATGAGGGTATATAGTCTGTTTGTCCGTCCGTGTTTGAACGTGTTTATGCCTGAGTGTGCAGGCATAGTCTGGTATAGTGTGTGTGTCTGTGTATCTATCTGTGTGTCTATGTGTCTGTCTGTCCATCCGTCGTCCTTCCATCTGTCTGTGTTTGAATATGTTTCTGTCTGTGTGTGTAGGTGTTGGAGGAAGACCTGGCTCGCCGGAGGAGAGAGAAGGAGGGAGCGAAGAGACGGGGGAGTGAGCCTGAGTCCAGGTTTGCACCTCGACGCTCACGATTCTTCTCAAGCCTCAACTTCTCTTAACTGACCATGACCAAAAGAGAAAACAATCCTGAAAAATCTAACTGCGTTTTATATCAGACACACTCTCACAGGGAACTCACATACGTGTATATAAACAACATACTATCTATTTTATCTGACAGTGCCTGACATTTTTTAAAGTACCTAAACTCATTCTACAGAGGAGTGAGTATAAGAGGAATTACTGACAATATATATATTTTTGTCAAATATTGTATATGCCTCTCTTGCAAGAGAATAGAGGACATGTTTGTACATATTTCAATAGTTGACCACTGAAGGATGTGTAGCAAGCTACTTTAGTATGTATTCTTTCAAACACTGTTGTGGGGCAGACATTTCCCGTCTATTATTTTTWACCTAATGTTTGCAATAAATTACAAATCCATATAAAATGTTGGTCATCATCTATTGCTGAGTATCCTGTGATTGTGAGCACATGTCCTCCTGCTGGCTGAAGACAGCACCAATAAACAATTCGGGTTGGAATACCCAGAATGCAACAGGGATCCCCTAAGCAACATAATGCTTCCAGAAATCAATAATAAAGATGGACGCCTTTGTTTGGGTGCTGATAACGTTATATACATGGGCATTTTTTGAGTTCAGTGTAGCACAAAACACGGACGATTTCAATTCTACTTTTGCACGYGTTAACGAATCAGTCATTGATTTGTTAGGTAAGCAGAATTTCACGGATTATGAGAATTCCACCGGTCTAGACGTTGAGATTGTTTCAACTGCCTCGAATGTGGTTAGCACAAGAGATGGGACTGGTTTTAGTACACCGTCAACCACAGAGTCCACGCCACCGTCCATGTCTCCTCAAGTACCTCTGCCGCTATCCGGCTCCCTGCCTCCCTCTGTCACGGATGGTAAGGATGGTTGATTGTCTCTCAATGTAACGTCTCTGCACCCAACTTTCTGTACTATRCTGCTCTACCAACCAAAAGAGCAGTAACTGCTCATAGAGTGAAACTGTGAAAAATGACTTAAAAGTTTTTTTTATTGTCCAACCAAATGAATTGTAGGCAGATCATTTGAGATGTGGTTATCTGTTGTCTTACGATGAGGTTATTTTTTTATTAATATTGACCCTAACCTCTGACATGACATTTGTCCCTAGAAGGCAGTTACTGCCTTCTTGCTTGGTACACCCACTGGAATACATTTCCATGACGATTGTTTTTTACACAAACTTGTGTTAATATATTTATTTGTATGTGGCTGTCAGTGTCATATAGTTTGATACTTGTATCAACGAAGAACAATAAATAATACCAAGGTCAACCGTAGACACAGCAGCACAAAGCTCAGTGAAACCAAGGTAAAAGGCAGTAAGTAACTGACGTGTGTGATGGCAGTTACTGCCTTTTTCCTTGGTTTCACCTTAACTTTTTGCAGTTACTGCAAACTTGACCCCCCATTTTCTCCAATACACAACACAATGGAGGCAGGATATTTGTCCACACGATAAAGCATGTATTTAATGTATGAAATAAAGTGAATAACACATTTTGGACCAAATGCACAGTTACTGCTCTTTTGCTTGGTAGGGCAGTATGGCCTACACTACTTTAGACAGAATAACCCTTATCAGAGATATTTCAAGGAAATGTATTTGTTCGAAAGTATTTGAACAGGGCCATACATAAGGGTACATAGACATTGAATATAACATTTTCAGGCAATCTACATGTGATGTGGTTTGTGCATAGTCCAATAAAGCCCATAACATGGGTAAAGGGTGGGTAGGCCCTAGATGTAGGGTTTATCCCAAATGGCACCCTATTCCTTATACAGTCCACTACCCTATGGGCCCTGGTCAAAAGTAGTGCTCTATATTGGGAATAGGGTGCCATTTGGGATGCACATAGTCTTGGAAATTCCAGAACTGGGGCAACCGCACATTGGTTACATTGTGGTAGGCAACTCGTCTGTCTAGTGAGACTAACACACGCATAAGGATCAGGGAATTAGCCTAGGTGTAACCCATTAGGTGAGCTCTGTCTAGTGTGTCACTTCAGCTAAATTAGCATTCTTTATCCTCAGTTTCCAGAATTTGCCCGTGCGATCAATTAAAGGACCAGTGTGACCCCAACTGTTGCTGTGACCCAGATTGCAGACAAGAATTAGCTCTCTTCACCGGCTGTACAGTGACAACAGTCCGGCAAGTCACTAGTACTCCTCTTTTCTGATGACTTGGGGTTTGACATAATCAGTGTAATAATTGATCTATGTGTTCTTTCCAGTGGTGAGCCGAAGCTTTGCGGTCAGGACGTGGTCACCTACACTATTAGTGAAACTATAGATGGCTATGCTCAGGTGCAGAGGTCTGTCCAGCAGGAGGTTAACCTAGACGTCTTCTGCATACAGTCAACTAACTGTAAGTTTAATAGGCCTTGATATAATATAATCTAGGCTGTGGCTACGGATACAGAGCCTCGCCTCACCCCTGCCCGCCCTTCCGGAAACCTTTTTTTTTTTTTTTAAGCTAAGGATCCGGATCACATTAGTTTTTCTAATGTAGCTGCTGCTCACTCCCTCTCCCTTCATGTTTCTCTATTTACTCACCCTCTTTTGAACCCTGATGATGTCTGCCTCATATTTCTGAACAGCTGAAATAAAAACCCTATGGCGATTTGAATGAACTTTCCAAAACATTTTATGAAGGCTACAACATTCTCTGTCTGTCTGTTGTAACGGATATTGCAGTTGCACAAGCAGGACGCAGTCCTTACATTTTCAGCGTTTTGTGTGATGATGAAGGCTAATCTTTATAGTTGCTGCCATATTGTAGTTCCTGAAAAAAGAACACTACTTGACTGCCTGTCTGCCTCCTGCGCAGCTTAGCCAATGTTTGCAATGATGATTAAAAAAATAACATTCAATTGCTAATTAGACTGGCTGTCTGTGTCTTTCTGCATTCCACCTCTAGGTAGCCAAACTTTCTAGGCAGCAAGTACGTTGGCAGTGGAGTGGGCACTCGGCTACGTAAAAAAAATAATGCATATGCGCAGAATTTGTAGTTTGGGCAAATTGGGATACTGAAACTCCATATCTGTAGCCACTCTGTACAATCCATGACCTGATTCTTATGCTCCCTCCACTCTAGTTCTTTAACGTCTTTGGTTTACTAGCAGTTTATTAATGTTAGTTGATCATTATCTGACATAAGTAGGGACATAAACACCTGTAATAACAAAGAACACACCTGTAATCACTCGAAGAATGTGAATGTGGGATTCTTGAATTTCAAACATCTAAAAGCATAATTGAGCTATGAGTCTATGATAAGGTGACAATTATCTATGTACTGTACATCTGTGTTGAAGATGAGGCAGGACTGTCCCTCGCCACACCTGAGGTTCCTACCGCAGGGAACTTTGATGGCCTCTACAAGCACTTTGTGCAGTTCTTGTTTGGTTCTGCCAATAATGGGGCCACAACGTCTACAGTGGAACCGCTAACTTCACCTGGATACCTGGTGAGACTCACCCCACACTGTTGACAATGTCCATC
This sequence comes from Salvelinus sp. IW2-2015, assembly GCF_002910315.2. Classification (NCBI taxonomy): domain Eukaryota; kingdom Metazoa; phylum Chordata; class Actinopteri; order Salmoniformes; family Salmonidae; genus Salvelinus; species Salvelinus sp. IW2-2015. Next base: position 34,116,824 of record NC_036851.1, on the reverse strand, counting down.
AAAAAGAATCAACAGTGTTTTTGTTGTGAGATTGTTTTCTGGTGATAGTACAAGATACTTAATAGTGCAATACTCTTGGGATCTACAATGAACAAAGTTTGACACTAGCTTCAGTTAGCGCCTTCACTCTCTTTCCAACTCTTTTTTCCCCCCCTTCAGTACGGAGATGTCATAGAAACGGAGGAAGAAAGCGGAGGAAGGGGGTTCTTCCGGTTGCCAGCCCCCTCTGTTACAGCCCACTGCTCTGACCTGAACCCTGCAGGTACCAGAGACTGTTCAGCTCCATGTACATCCACACTGTCAGTATTGGCCCCCTCCCAATTAGGTCCCTAGGTTTTCAAAGATCTGAAGGGGCTGAAGCAGTACTGTGATGGCTCTACTTACAGTTGAAGTCGGAAGTTTACATACACTTAGGTTGGAGTCATTAAAACTTGTTTTTCAACCACTCCACACATTTCTTGTTAACAAACTATAGTTAAGACATCTACTTTGTGCATGACACAAGTATTTTTTCTAACAATTGTTTACAGACAGATTATTTAACTTATAATTCACTGTATCACAATTCCAGTGGGTCAGAAGTTTACATACACTGAGTTGACTGTGCCTTTAAAAAGCTTGGAAAATTCCAGAAAACGATGTCATGGCTTTAGAAGCTTCTTTAGAATGCTAATTGACATAATTTGAGTCAATTGGAGGTGTACCTGTGGATGTATTTCAAAGCCTACCTTCAAACTCAGTGCCTCTTTGCTTGACATCATGCGAAAATCAAAAGAAATCAGCCAAGACCTCAGAAAAAAATTTGTAGACCTCCACAAGTCTGGTTCATCCTTGGGAGCAATTTCCAAATGCCTGAAGGTACCACGTTTATCTGTACAAACAATAGTATGCAAGTATAAAGACCATGGGACCACGCAGCCGTCATACCGCTCAGGAAGGAGACGCGTTCTGTCTCCTAGAGATGAACGTGCTTTGGTGCGAAAGGTGCAAATCAATCCCAGAACAACAGCAAAGGACCTTGTGAAGATGCAGGAGGAAACGGGTACAGAAGTATCTATATCTATAGTAAAACGAGTCTTATATCGACATAACCTGAAAGGCCGCTCGGCAAGGAAGAAGCCACTGCTCCAAAACCGCCATAAACAAGCCAGACTACGGTTTGCAACCGCACATGGGGACAAAGATCGTACTTTTTGGAGAAATGTCCTCTGGTCTGATGAAACAAAAATAGAACTGTTTGGCCATAATGACCATCGTTATGTTTGGAGGAAAAAGGGGGATGCTTGCAAGCCGAAGAACACCATCCCAACCGTGAAGCAYGGGGGTGGCAGCATCATGTTGTGAGGGTGCTTTGCTGCAGGAGGGACTGGTGCACTTCACAAAATAGATGGCATCATGAGGTAGGAAAATGATGTGGATATATTGAAGCAACATCTCAAGACATCAGTCAGGAAGTTAAAGCTTGGTCACAAATGGGTCTTCCAAATGGACAATGACTCCAAGCATACTTCCAAAGTTGTGGTAAAATGGCTTCAGGACAACAAAGTCAAGGTATTGGAGTGGCCATCACAAAGCACTGACCTCAATTCCATAGAAAATTTGTGCGCAGAACTGAAAAAGCGTGTGAGAGCAAAGAGGCCTACAAGCCTGACTCAGTTACACCAGCTCTGTCAGGAGGAATGGGCCAAAATTCACCCAACGTATTGTGGCAAGCTTGTGGAAGGCTAACCGAAACGTTTGACCCAAGTTAAACAATTGAAAGGCAATGCTACCAAATACTAATTGAGTGCATGTAAACTTCTGACCCACAGGAAATGTGATGAAAGAAATAAAAGCTGAAATAAATCATTCTTTCTACTATTATTCTGACATTTCACATTCTTAAAATAAAGTGGTGATACTATCTGACCTAAGACAGGGAATTTTTACTCTGATTAAATGTCAGGAATTGTGAAACACATTTAAACTCAGTTTATGTAAGCTTCTGACTTCAAATGTATACACTGATACATTGAGCCATGGAGCTTTTCACATTGCTTTCATCTATTTAGTCCTTTTCGATCAGGGAATTATAAAAGGGCTAGGGATCAACATGGAACCAGACCAGGGCTGAGTGTTCTCAGTGTTTGTGTGGAAGAGGAGGAGGATGTTTGAGGGGGAGGGGCCAGAGGCCAAAATTGAAGTGGGTCACAATGTAACCACACCACTTAAGTTTTGTCCTCATCCTTCACTTTAGCCTAAACCTCTCTCATCAAATTGTATTTGTGACATGCATTTTCAGCGTTTCTGAAGGAGCAGAGCAATAGATGCATGCGGAGCCTGGTCCTGGAGTGGGACTGTACCACCCTGCAGGCCCTGAACATGCACAGCTACACTGACCCCCGCCTCCTCTCTGTGAGTTGGTCTCGCCTTGATGTTCAGCTTTATGTTTTGGAAAGTGCAAAATGTAATGTTCTATCAACTCCTACCCAAATAATGTTGTCGACTAGTCCTTTACTTGTAGTTGTGGCCAGCATAAATGAGAGAAAAACCACTCTGTAAAACCCCACCTGAAACTTGTATCTGAACAGACCAATTCCCTTTTTATTTCACAGAAGAAGAGTGAAGATATGCGATTTGTGGCTGTGGGGGTGACCTCCATTGTCCTGCAATCTTTGGAGGGGACTCAGACCCAGCTGAATATCACTGGTGACTTGAGCCTGGACCCGCTACTGTTGGACTCTGTGGCCCCTGACTCAGCAGTGTGCATCAATGTGGTGCTCCAGGTGAAGTCTAAAGCCTCACAAAGCAAGCTACACAGGATGGCCGCTCTGCCTACTTGCGTAAAAAAAAGAACATGCCAACGTGTGTAGCGAGGCAATTTGTAACCCCTCGCAATTACGCAGGAATGCTATTTTGTATTGATAAATGTGACAGATACCCTGTCTCATGGCCAAGGGAGGTGGTAGGTGGGAATGAGGTGGACCCAAATTTGTGGAAAAATAGTACTTTATTTTATTGCCGTTGCTTGATTGTAGGAAACATGGCATGACTTGAAGACTTGTCCTAATCATAAACATTCAGACTCATCACTAATGTCAAATTTTGACATTCTGTTTTCCTCTGCTGACAGGTTATTTACACGGTCACGTACAGTGAGGCTGGAGACATTGTGAATGTGAACGCGTCTTTGGTCCTTGGAGCCATCGACCGTAACATGGTCCCAATAGAGCAGGAGTTTCAAATTGAATTCGTCCAGGTGCCATATTTATATATATTTTTTAGCATTTTGCATAGTTCTATGCATAGAACTTTTGCATCAACCCAGAAAAGTGGTTTACTCTTAATGTAAACGAAAGCCAAAATCACTATCACTTCAGTCAGCAATACCTCTCTCCCCTTGATGTCTTCTGCTTGCAGAATGTTGACCAAGTGGCGCTCCACTCCAGTGGGAATCCTGGTTATGTTGTGGGGCTCCCTCTACTGGCTGGATCCAAAACAGCAGAATATCCTTTTTTGGAGTGGCCAGAGTGAGTTATAATTTCTCTTACATGGCATATTCTTCATGAGTTTTCACGTCATCAACTATCAATTTGTTCTGATCAAAGTGGCATTGGATCCCTTTGAAGAGCAGATGCTTCAGCTTTCTATGAGCTGTTGATTCACTAGTTCCTTGGTTTTCTTGAAATAACTCCCTATTCTTCTGTTTTTTAAGAGATATGAACATGAATAAGCACCCTATTACTGACTCTATATTGAAGAACCAATATTAAAACGTATATGAAACCTATAAGTTATATCTGAGTATTTCCCAAACTTGACGAGAGGCCAGACATAATGTATTTGTGTCCTTAACTGTCCTGCTCACTGGAATAGTTCACAGTGCTGATTCGAGGGGAGCTTTTACCCTCCTTCATGGCTCCAAACTGTCAGACTGTCTCAGAGGGCCCCATCACCGCTCCCCTGTCCTGTTCGGGGTCGACATGGTGTCAGGCTGCACGTTGAGGTGAGAGAGGAAGACTGCTCTGTTCTACAGGACCCAAGGCCCAATCCCAAACAAATCCCTTGCCACTTTTTCTTGACCCTTGTCCCTCACCCCCTAATGTGAATGTCTTTGGTTGTCTGTAAGTAACTAAGGCATTGAGGTGAAGGAAATACTGTATTTCTCTTATCTATTTCTAGATTGGATGAGACTGCTAACTGCTCAGTGGTATCAGAAGTGGTTCTAGGAGTATTGAGGGGACAAAGCTTCCCCCAGTATGTGGCCTCTTTTGGGAATTCCCCACCTCAGAACCCAATGGACTGGGTGCCAATAAGGAACCAAACCAAACCTACGGTGAGAAGCTTTGGGCAAAGTATTTTCATTGCATGTTAGAAAATATTAATTTGAATGTTGTGATGTAGATGTTGCTGTCATAGCATATATTAAGGATACATAGACAACCATTACATTACAACCATTAAAAACATACTGCAACGATGACACAAAACAGTAGATGAAATTGATAAGACATTTGGATTGAATCTTGAAAGTTTGCAGAGAAGGGATGGTTGATTGAAGGACTTCCACCACCAACAGACATAGTTGGTTATGAGAAGTGCTTTTTCCGGTTTCTCAACAACCACAACGGTGTAAACAACAATGACTCCATATTGATGGTTGGTAACAGCCCTTATATGTTTCTATTCTTTTGGACTAAGCAGGAAGCTCAGAGTTGCAGCATTCCCCTGTCTCTTCACCTGGAAGTGCAATGGACCCAATATGGATCCCTGGTGAACCCGCAGGCTCAGATTGTCAGTGTCATTGAAGTGATTCACACCAATACCAGCAACCTGGTAAACCTTGAGTCATCTTAAACATTATGGGACTTTACTACTAAAAAGTATGCTCAATGGAGAATATCCATGAAAGTGCTTTTTAGTCCAGGACTAGGCTTYGTTTTTTTAACTGCTTTGGTACTATTTTCACAACTCTTAGTACAAAACTCCAAACTGGTCACACTTGTAAAGCAGCCAGTCTTTCATTCAAAACCTGTCGTTGTGCATTCATTTGGATTGTAAAAATCTCTCACCACACAACCATTGATTCAAAATATACACTACCATTCAAAAGTCTGGGGTCACTTAGAAATGTCCTTGTTTTTGAAAGAAAAGCAAAAAGAATTGTCCATTAAAATAACATAAAATTTATCAGAAATACAGTGTATACGTTGTTGTAAATTACTATTGTAGCTGGAAATGGCTGATTGTTAATGGAAAATCTACATATTCATAGATATATATGCATACAGAGGCCATATCAGCAACCAGCACTCCTGTAATTCCAATGGCACGTTGTGGTTAGCAATCCAAATGTAATTAAGTTTAAAGGCTAATTGATTCATTAGAAAATTATTTTTGCAATTATGTTAGCAAGCTGAAAACTGTTTTTGTTCTATTAATGAAGCAATTAAAACTGGCCTTCTTAGACTAGTTGAGTATCTGGACCATCAGCATTGTGGGGTTCGATTACAGGCTCAAAATTCCAGAACAAAAAACTGTCAGTATATTCTTGTTCTGAGAAATGAAGGCTATTCCATGCAAGAAATTGCCAAGAAACTTAAGATCTCGTACAACGCTGTGTACTACTCCTTCACAGACAGCGCAAACTGTCTAACCAGAATAGAAAGAGGAGTGGGAGGCCCTCGGTGCACAACTGAGCAGAGGACAAGTACATTAAGTGTCTAGCTTGAGAAACAGACGCCTCACAAGTCCTCAACTGGCAGCTTCATTAAATAGTACCCGCAAAACATCCGTCTCAACGTCAACAGTGAAAAGACAACTCCGGCTGGCCTTCTAGGCAGAGTTGCAAGAAAAAGCCATATCTCAGACTGGCCAATAAAAAGAAAGGATTAAGATGGGCAAAAGAACACAGACCTGAACAGAGGAAGATTGGAAAAAGTGTTATGGACAGATGAATCTAAGTTTTAGGTGTTCGGATCACAAAGAACATTCGTGAGACGCAGAAAAAATTAAAAGATGCTGGAGGAGTGCTTGACGCCATCTGTCAAGCATGGTGGAGACAATGTGATGGTCTGGGGTGCTTTGGTGGTGGTAAAGTGGGAGATTTGTACAGGGTAAAAGGGATCTTGAAAAAGGAATGATATCACTCCATTTTGCAACGCCATGCCATACCCTGTGGACGGCACTTAATTGGAGCCAATTTCCTCCTACAACAGGACAATGACCCAAAGCACAGCTCCAAACTATGGAAGAACTATTTAGGGAAGAAGCAGTCAGCTGGTATTCTGTCTATAATGGAGTGGCCAGCACAGTCACCGGATCTCAACCCTATTGAGCTGTTGTGGGAGCAGCTTGACCGTATGGTACGTGAGAAGTGCCCCATCAAGCCAATCAATCTTGTGGGAGGTGCTTCAAGAAGCATGGGGTGAAATCTCTTCAGATTACCTCAACAAATTGATACCAAAGGTCTGCAAGGCTGTAATTGCTGCAAATGGAGGATTTTTTGACGAAAGCAAAGTTTGAAAGACACAATTATTATCTGAATTAAAAATCATTATTTATAACCTTGTCAACGTCTTGACTATATTTCCTATTCATTTTGCAACTAATTTCATGTATGTTTTCATGGAAAACAAGGACTTTTCTAAGTGACCCCAAACTTTTGAACGGTAGTGTATATTACTCAAATAACTTGTAAAATGATCTTGCAGCAGTGTAAAGTATAACAAGCATACACATTCAGAAAATATTGAGACACGGATTTGACGAAACCAGTGTAATATTGATTGAATAGTGCTGTTTTTATAGAAGCATTTGTCACAAAGTGCTGAACAAAAATTTTACTTGATCAGCTTGTATTTGTACAACAGCAACCAGAGCACCTATCGTGGCTACACTGATAAGTGTCTCACTTACTAAGTCGCTCTGGAGAATAGTGTCTGTTAAATGACCAAAATGTAAATCTAATACATGTAGTCCACTTACCAAGATCATTATATGCCCTGTAATGGAACAACAGACTTTCCTTAGAAATTGTAGGCTACTGTTCGATTCCCTTTATTCAAAAGTAACTTAATTTATGCATCTTAAACATATTGCGAAGTGATGGAACAATAGAGTTCCTCTTCCAGACCTCTGGTCAATGCTATGACACCTTTATTTAACACCCTACTTATGTTTTATTGCCATTTTTCTTTTCCTCAGGCGTTACTCTCTGGAGGCAGTCGTGTCATGTCTGTCACCAGCTCTGTGACCTTCATACCTGTGTCTGGAGCCGCCCGGCCGGGCTTCAAGGCCTCGCCCACTATCGACGCCAAGCTGCCTTACGACTTCTTCTTCCCTTTTGTTTGAACGACTGACAGACGGAAGAGTGGGAAGGTGTTGCACACACAAACACACACAAGAAACCGCAACTATGTTTCAATATCCTCACCAGCATACCACTTAGAATGCATGGCCAATACATTGCTTCATTCTTAATCATATGCTAGTGTGGATATTGATGTTGCCTCTTTAGAGTCCCCTGGTACACTGACCAAAATGTAGAGCAAAAAATATGATGTTCTCTGATGCTACTCAGCTGCTGTTAGCAACAACCTTTTATTTATTTGTACATACTGTAGTTTAGATCAAATGAGAGAGTATTAAAAAAAATCAATAAAGCAACATTTAATAATACTTTCATAGTGATTCATACTTGTATTGTCTTTGCATAGCAAGCAATGGGTATTCAGAAAAACAGCAAGATGCAACAAATTCATTACAGGATCTTATGTACAAAATATTAGCTGTCAATTCATTGATTAGCTGAATAAAGGCATAGCACATATATATATATATATATATATATCAAATAAGACGTATGCTCATTGCATTGTGAGATACTGGCATATGAAGTCTGATCAGCTTTTATGATCTGCTTAAATATGCAGATAATGGTTGGAAGGTTGACCTAATCATGTGGAATCTATCTAGCCTAAGTGCCAGTCTTTGTGCTATATTACCAACTCCTTGTCATTCATTGTCATGCCAAATGTTTGGTTTGACAATGATAGCAATTGAGTTGGCAAGAGTACAAACAGATTTGGGACCAGGCTAGTATCTATCTGGGCAGTGTAAGCTCCTGTCATGGTGGAATTACTGACACAAATGGTGTATGGATGGTCAATACTTTTCAGAATATGCCCTTGTTTATTGATCAATTCCAATAAAACTTTAGAAGTGGATAATGAAAATGGCATCTTGTTCCTCTTCCTGCATCAGTACTCAATGTCATGCTGTCGCAGGAGAGCCCGCAGTTTACTGTTCTCTTGTTCCTAAAAAAGTGAAGAGATTGAAGGGTGTGTTGAAAAAGTTGTCTTGGGGGGGTAGGGGTTTGGGTTCCCGGGGGCTGGCCAACTCACCGTCTTGCCGCTGCGCTCTTGTAGCTCGCTAACTCGCTGGACCAGTTGATCATTGCTCTCCTTCAGTTTGTGAACTTTGTGATCGGCCCTTGCCTTCACAGACACCAGGATACCTGAGTGGTGGGAGAAAACATGACATGTTGGACACAAACCCATTTTACAACATTGGAAACCTAGCTAGCTGTGTGACATATAGGTTGTGTTCATTAGGGCATGCATTGGATGACGCTTTAAAATGTGTGTTTATTGGACATATCCAGGGAGTCCCTCCCTGTTTCAGTCCATTTTCTTCCCTTTGATGCTTAATGAACGTGAAAAAAGTACGAAATCTCTCACCGTTGACTATCCTGGCCACCCTCCAGAGCCTGAGGAGGATCAGGAGGCCCATGAAGGCATCTTCACTGGCGATATACACAATGTCCAGGATGAAGGACACAATCACTACCAGCCCGTCAAATACCTCAAACTTGTGATGGAAGAAMTCCAGCTGGTAAGCAAAGAGCTTCCCAGCCAGCTCCACCATGAAGAAGGTGAGAAGAGCCAGACTCAGGTAGTGGAACACCTGGTGAAGAGGGAAAGGACAGAAGAGTTGTAGGAAGTTTGGGGTCACAGATTTTTTGGGGCTGTAGTGTTGTTGTCCCCAGGACCGACTTTGGGAAACATTGCACTCTAGACTCACCTGAGGGGCAATGTGTCCATGCTCCAAATTGATGATTGTTAGGTCAAACAGTAGCTCGACCAGCACAAAGATGGCATCCAGGACGACCAGGCACACCACAACTATCTAAACCAGAGGCAAACACTCATCAGACAAGACCAACCTGTCAAGCATATGTGAGAATTTACTGTCTCATATTTGCGGCCTAGACTGAAAAACACACACACACACACACACATACGTAAGTTCCCCATCCACAGTTGACATTTGATTTGAGCAAAGGTAACATTTACTAGCTGTGTTTGATTGATAGTATGAGCATTGCCTACTCCACTCATATTCCATACCTGGAATTTGTCGGAGCTGTAGAGCATCTTCAGGGAGTCTCTGAAGGAGAGTTCCCCCTGGGGCATCTGTCCTGTGGCTGGTCCCAGCTCCTCACTAGCTTCATGTAGCTTCTCATCCTGCCACTGGGCTGTGTGGTCGTCACCCACCGTGGTGAAATGCCTCAGGTACTTGGACATGGTGATGCAGGGGGATGGGGTGGCCCACCAAAAAGAGACAGTTTTCCTGCAAGGGCATTTGGAAATTAGAGGTTAAAAGTTTAACTGAATGTAATTTAAAAACCTCAAGTCTTTGGGGGGAGGGCTTCTGTGGTGGAGGTGTCTCCCTGTTGCAACTTGTAATTAAACTGGATTGATTTTCATTGACCTTATCAATGACTGCTCTCCTTTTTGTTCACCTGGAAATTACTATTACAACATCGATGTACTGTATTCAAACATAATTCTCTCTCTACTAAGCTAACATATGGAATTGTTTTAAGATCATCATGATCATTTTTAATTTTCTAAGACCCCTGTAGGTATAAAATAAATTGCAAAACAGACAGTCCAAAAAKAAATCATAAGGTTTTGAAGTGTCTGAACTATATCTAGTAGAAATAAGAAAGGTCAGGAAATATTTTAGTTTTTTGGGCACATATTTAACCCCTTTTTTCTGTTGGCACAAAACTACCTCCCATAAAAAAAATGACCGGTACCGGATTACCTTCAGACGAGCCCTGTGACATTTGTGGGGCTCATTGAACAAAACGGAGATCACCATCGTGTTCATGGGATCTTCATCTTTCCATAGAGTGGTCATATTAGATGGCCAAACCTCATGGTTTGACAAACGCAGCTGTAGCTCAGCGATCTTCAGTTGCGGAAGGCGACATAGGCGGATGCGGTGGATTGCCAATGAAAAAACAGATCTCTAGCTTAAACTGATGGATTTTGGTGGGAATTGTCTTTATTATGGTACTTAGATTGAGGCACAGGTGTGTCAATAGACTCTTAAGGATGTTTATGCTAAAACTTTCAAATGTCACAAGTTTGTCTGAGGTACAATAACACAATAGAACTATATTGTTTACTGTTTATCCAAAGCTTTCCACTAATTTCCTAACATGGACATTGTTAGTATAACCAATTTACTAGCATTAACATGAGGTTCATATTTTTACCAGCTGTATTTCTGCAAACACACATTGAGTWGTCTCTGGAATAAATATTTTATAAACCATCATATTGTCATATACACAAAGAATAGGCAACCTATTGTAACTTACCTGCCTTCTTAAAGTCTATGAACGACTGCTCAACAGTCAGGATGAATTGGCACTTATGTGTTTCCCAGCTGTGTATTATACAATATACATTACTTCTCCTTTTAAACATTGCAGAACCATGCAAGATGTTAACAAACCAAACCCTCTTTCTCAAGATGCAAGTTAACTGCGTGGGCAGCCCATGTTGAATTTCCCCCAAAAAATCTAGACCAATATAGTTTATCATAATAGATATTTTATTGTTTTATAAAAAAGAATAAACATCTTCTGCCTTGCAAGTGCCTGATATAATTGATTTTGTAGCCAATAAGCTTTAATAACTTTAGTGATCATGGTCAACAAATGGTTTTAACAATAACGTGTGTAAAATACACTGAACAAAAATATAAATGCAACATGTTAACTGCTGGTACCATGCTTCATGAGCTGAAATAAAATATTTGTTTACATCCCTGTTAGAGAGCATTTCTCCTTTGCCAAGATAATCCATCCACCTGACAGGTGTGGCATATCAAGAAGCTGATTCAACAGCATGGTTATTACACAGCTGCACCTTGTGCCGGAGACTATAAAAGGCCAATCTAAAATGTGCAGTTGTCACACAACACAATGCCACAGATGTCTCAAGTTTTGAGGGAGGAATGTCCACCAGACATGCAGGAATGTCCACCAGAGCTATTGCCATAAGCTGCCTCCAACGTCGTTTTAGAGAATTTGGCAGTACGTCCAACTGGCCTCTCAATCTCAGACCACATATATGGCGTCATGTGGGCGAGCGGTTTGCTGATGTCAACGTTGTGAACAGACTGCCCCATGGTGGCGATGGGGTTATGGTATGGGCAGGCRTAAGCTACGGACAACGATCACAATTGCATTTTATCGATAGCAATTTGAATGCACAGAGATACCGTGACGAGATCCTGAGGCCTATTGTTGTGCCATTCATCCGCCTCCGTCACCTCATCTTTTAGCACGATAATGCACGACCCCATTTGGCAAGGATCTGTACAAAATTCCTGGAAGCGGAAAATATGGTCTGCATACTCATTAGACATGTCACCAATTGAGCATGTTTGGGATGCTTTGGAGCGACGGCGTGTTCTAGTTCCCGCCAATATCAAGCAACTTCGCACAGACATTGAAGAGGAGTGGGACAACATTCCACAGCCCAGAATCAACAGCCTGATCAACTCTATGCAAAGGAGATGTGTCGAGTTGCATTAGGCAAATGGTTGTCACACCAGCTACTGACTGGTTTTCTGATCCACGCCCCTTCCTTTTTAAGGTATCTGTGACCGATGCATATCTGTATTCCCAGTTATGTGAAATCCATAGATTATGGCCTAATTTATTTATTTCAATTGACATTTCCTACTATGAACTGTCACTCAGTAAAGTCTTTGGAATTGCTGCATGTTGCGTTTATATTTTTGTTCAGTATAGTAGTTTCTTGAGTGTACTTTAAAAAAGGCTGAGATTTACTTCAAAGTGCATTCATCCTATTGCTTAAAAAATTACACCTATCAAGTTATTTCACATTTTCACAAGTGTCTAGTGAGCAGTGTTAGGGAAGCTACTCTGAAACAATAGTTTACCAAGCTACCAATTACTTTACACTGTAATAAGTTATACTACGCTAAAGCTACCCACAAGAAAAAGTATAGTTTACTGAACTAAAGTTACTTTGAAAAGGTAGTTCACAACATCCAAACTACTTAGGATAATTTTTCACTATCTAAATTTGAAATATCAATAGACTACAAATTGCAGGTCAGGTCAGTTTGGAGTTAGAAGTTAACAGAATGTGTAATTTTGTCTATTAAACACAAAACATATGCTTCAATTGAGAATTAGGCAGGTCTGGTGCCAAAATAAATTAAAATTCTTTCCAACCTAAAAAAAAGTAGTGTGTAGTTCCAGTAGCTACCCCGTTTCATGGCAAAAAAAGTAATGAACTACTGAAGACACTACCAAGATTTGAATTTAGTTCCAACTACCACCAAGCTACTGCAAAATGGAGTTACATTTCTAGTGTAATTCCTTTCTCCCCAACACTACTGGGGAGGAGTGGGTATGTTTTTTTCTGGACAGGACAGGGCCTTACTATACTGGCCCAATAAGCACATGTCCTAGAGATATTCCTTATTGGGACAGTGATTAGGGCATTCGTCATTGGTGCTGGTGGCCTCGGTTCCGGACCCGCTAGGGGAATCACAGTACTCTCACATACTTTATTTGGCAACAGTTACAACACACCTATCTGATCAAAGTAAAATGACTTTACCATTGAAATATGGGAACCTGTAGGATTTCCCCTTGAGCACAAATTATGACCACATTTCCACTACCTAATATATTATCAGTATTTATTTATTCTATATAGCTGAGCATCTTAAAGGGAACTATCGTCTTTTTAAAATCTACACCACATATACAATGTAGAACAAACGTGTCATTGACAAACTAATTAGACGGGTGTGTCATAACTGTTACAAAATAATGATATTAACATATATTGCTAAGAATGTGAGAATAGGGCGACTACCCTCGCGGGTCTCCAACCCAGGACACCAGCACCAATGTTGAACGCCCTAACGACAGTCCTAATAAGGGATATTTCTAGGGCATATGCTTATTGGGCCAGTATAGTTAGACCCTGTCSAGAAGAAACCCTAACCAAGGGATGGGCAACTCCAGTACTCGGGCAGTGGTCCTGGGCTTCAGCCCCAGGTGTTTTTGGTCCAGCCCTGAACCTTTTGATGTTTTTTATTTAACATTTTGAAATACATTAATACATTTCAGTCTGATATGAGTTTCCATAACCACACCTCACCTTCGCTATGTAGTATTTAAAACAAATGTTTTAGCGACACATTTTTATGACAAAAATAAACAATATAATATACTGCGCTAGGCTGTACCGGGCACTACAAGAAGCCCCTGGAGACGTAGAGCCTGCTGTGATTGGTCGAGATTTCACAACGCAGTCGACCGCTCACATCCCTTTGACCCCACCCCTACAGCACCGGTTAGACGTCAATATCATCACTCAACAAAATGCCTGTCACTCAGTCAGAGTCTGCAGCATTGCACAAAGCATATATGGATATTCAGAACTTCTTCCCGAAAGAGGCAAAAAAAGCAAGCACGTTGAGCAAGAGGAGGCAGCAGTCAATGAGGTGGAGAGGGCAGAACATACAGAAAGTCAAAGTGCAGCAGAGTTAGCCACAGGTTTGTGCAGGGTTGCTAGTCTCCCTCAGCATAAGGGTTGGCTAATGCTAATGAGCTAGCATTAGTGTTCAGCATCCTTATGCTATTGGGTGTCAGTCAGAGTTATTTAAAAGTACAACTTGATATTCTAACCCTGTTTAAAATGGGCAATGTTGAGGTGGTAGAACTGACAAAATAAAATGAATCAACAAGGTCTTATAACCTATTCCATTTTACAGGTAAACATGCTTGACTCATGTTTGACTCATGCTTGACTTTGTAAAAAAAATAAAATAATAACTGGTCATTAAATCTGTGAAATTATTTCATTTAGTTTTTGTATCATTCTTTCTATTCACTTAGCTACTTACTTGTTCTATTGTTGTTACATTATCGAGAGGTTAACCTGAAATTAAGCATTTCATTCCACTGTGTACTCATGTTTATATGACAAATAAACTAACTTTAACTTAGAAGGGAAGGGGGAGGGCAGCCAGAAAGAGAGTGGAAAAGATGGCCAGCTTTGTGGTTAGATTGTAGGTGAACAAAACGTTGAAAATACAGGTAACTGCCAAAATAAAGGAAATACCAACATAGTGTCTAAATAGGGTATTGGGTCACGTGCCACCAGAACAGCTTCAAAGCGCCTTGACACAGATTCTACAAGTGTCTGGAACTCTATTGGAGGGATGTGGCACCATTCTTTAATGAGAAATTCCATAATTTGGTGTTTTGTTGATGGTGGTGGAAAAACACTGTCTCAGGTGCCACTCCAGAATCTCCCTTAAGTGTTCAATTGGGTGGAGATATGGTGACAGAAACACACACACCCTTTAAACCCCCTATGCTCCTTTGAGACCCCTCTTTCAAAATCTGCACTTTCTTCTAACCATGGTAGCCAAAATAATGGGCACCTGGGCATTTTTATGCATGACCCTTAGCATGATGGGATGTTAATTGCTTAATTAACTCAGAAACCACACCTGTGTGGAAGCACCTCTTTTAATATACTTTGTATCCCTCATCTACTCAAGTGTTTCCATTATTGTCAGTTACCTGTACATAGGCCCTTAAATTGTGTCCTCAAATGTTATGTAATCTAAAAATCACACATTAGCTGGTAGAACTGACAAAATGAAATTAATTAGAAGCTAGGTTTCCATCCCATGTGGGAAAATCCCAAATTGTTTGCATAGTCAACTTACACACACAGCTCTGACACACACATTTATCCCACCAGACATGCCACCAGGGGTCTTTTCATAGTCCCATATCCAGAACAAATTCAAGAAAGTGTACAGTATTATATAGAGCCCTTATTGCATGGAACTTCCTTCCATCTCATATTGCTCAAATAAACAGCAAACCTGGTTTCAATAAACAGATAAAGCAACACCTCACGACACAACGCCTCTCTCCTATCTGACCTAGATAGTTTGTGTGTATGTATTAATATGTAGGCTATTTGTGTGGACCCCAGGAAGAGTAGCTTTCGCAACAAATCAAATCCAATTGTATTTGTCACATACACATGGTTAGCAGATGTTAATGCGAGTGTAGCGAAATGCTAATGGGGATCATAATACCAAAATAATTACTTAACATTCCATTNGTTAGATCCACTATTGTAAAGTGGTTGTTCCACTGGATATCATAAGGTGAATGCACCAATTTGTAAGTCGCTCTGGATAAGAGCGTCTGCTAAATGACTTAAATGTAAATGTAAATGTTTTAAAAAACAGATAAAGCAACACCTTGCGGCACAATGCTTCTCCCCTATTTCATCTAGATAGTTTGTGTGTATGCATTGATATGTAGGCTACGTGTGCCTTTTTAAAAATGTATGTAGTTCTGTCCTTGAGCTGTACTTGTGAATGATGTTCTGTATTATGTCATTCTGTATTGTTTCATGTTTTGTGTGGACCCCAGGAAGAGTAGCTGCTGCTTTTGCAACAGCTAATGGGGATCCTAATAAAATGCCAAAATACCATTGGCAACAGATTTTCATGCAAATATTCTAAAATCAGCATAAAAACAATATGCACATTTTCCCAGCAGAGATGTGTTTCCATCAAATTGCCAGGTCGCAATTGTAAATGAGAACTTGTTCTCAACTTGCCTACCTGGTTAAATATAGGTGAAATAAATAAATACAAATAAAAAATTGACTTGTTGTGGATAAAATGCTGTGGGTGATGTTGTAGTGCACATAAAAATAACTTTGCGGTTAAATTCCCATGTACCGAATAACAAAAATACAAGTTAAATGGGTTTTCATCGCATTTTCAACTCTGCTKATGGTTTTCTAACAAACAAATGGTGCGTTTATATAGCGAATGTACCAACTCTGGTATTGGCATGTGCTCTCTAGCCAACAGCTTGCAGATACAGTGCGGGTATAGGCTAAATTATGAGGTTATTATGGACAAAAGAGCAAAATCATTTTAATTTATCAAACGGCAGCCAAGCATGGATCATCATGTCAACAGAATGAGACCCTCAATATTCATTGGAAAGGAGCATCAAACTCATCAAGCCCATAATTTATTTAATCTGTAGTCTAATAAACTGCATGCTTTCCCGAGTCGTGGTGGGAGGACCASGCACCATGTCATTGAGTGACTCCAAGTTTACTTCGATATGATGGATATTATATCAATATTTGCACATAAAAGCATTTCCAGCACTTTTTCTCGCATAATACATTTTACTGACACAAAGTTTCCACCTTGTCTAGCGTATTTTGATTTGTCGACCTTTGTAAACTTTACTGACAAATGTGCTGTTACCATCAGCCCTGTCGGGACATTTGTACTTTTCTCGCATAAAAAGGTTAGATAAAACCTGGTTAATGTGGTCTTATTCCATTTTACAGGTAAAATGTTTTGGCTCATGTCTCTATATATTCTTATATTCTTAGCAACAGCTGGCAGCACACAAGTTTTCATTAATTCGAAGTGTAACTGCAAGCTACCCGATCATAATGCATGTGGTAAATTTGGCTTGACTTTGGATATGCCTATAGGACACGTTAGGGACCGTCTGTAAATTATACAATGTAGATGGGACAATACGTTAAAATTCCAATAGCTCCAAATTTCAATGACTTCAAACCAACTATAAACTGTAGAAATTCATACACAAATAGTGAAAGCATTTAATGTTTAAAATATTGTTTCATTTACATTATATAGTTTATTACCCCTAACTAGCTCCAGCAATAGGCCATCCAGAGTCCGTCAGGTCACACACCAGCCGGATGACGCTAATTGTTGAAATAATTTGGCTAACTCTTCCCACCTGCGCCGTTCTCAGATTATTCTTTTTCCATAAAGTTTAAAAAKAAATCTGACACAGCGGTTGCATAGAGGATAAGTTTATCTTTAATTCTGTGAATAACACTTGCATCTTTTATCAATGTTTATTATGAGTATTTCTGCAAAATCACCGGATGTTTTGGAATCAAAACATTACTGCACGTAACGCGCCAATGTAAACTGAGATTTGTTTTATATATATATGCACATTATCGAACAAAACACACAATACATGTATAACATGATGTCCTATGACTGTCATCTGATGAAGATAATCAAAGGTTAGTGATTCATTTTAACTATATTTCTGCTTTTTCTAACTCCAATTGTTGGCTGAAAAAATGGCTGTGTGTGTTTGTGACTTGGCTCTGACCTAACATAATCATATGTTGTGCTTTCACTGTAAATCATTTTTGAAATCGGACACCATGGGTAGATTAACAAGATGTTTATCTTTCATTTGCTGTATTGGACTTGTTAATGTGTGAAAGTTAAATATTTCTAAAAAWATATTTTTGAATTTCGCGCGCTGCCTTTTCAGTGGAATGTTGTGGGTGTTCCGCTAGCGGAACCCCTGAGCTAGAAAGGTTTTAAGCTCTGCCCCACTTGCCCTGAATGACGGGTCGTCACTACACCGGCCCAAACAAAGTTAAGTTATCCCAGTATCCCCAGACACTACTGTCAGTGTCTGCTGTGGCAGGTAGGAAAGTGCAAGTTACCTAAAAAGAGCTAATCTCTCAATGTTCATCTCAAAGTGCACCAAACTTATGAATTTAGCTGTTGAAATTCCTTTGCCTCCGGACCCCTCTACTGGCTTTGGGCTAAGCTCCCAATGTCTTCAAATCTTTGAAACGCCCCTGCCTCTGGGGCCTGTTTGGGGTCACACTTTTCCCCCATCTAACACAGCTGACTCCAATAATCAACTAATCATGATCTTCAGTTTAGAATGCAATTAGTTTCATCAGCTGTGTTTGCTAGGGATAGGGGGGAAAGTGTGACACCACTCTGGGCCCCAGGACTCTAGCAAAGATTATGGATATACTGACAAGATACATGTCTCTCCGATCTAACAATGGGAGTCGTTGTCCACAAAGCGGCACGGCTATCCTTTCTTTGGATTGGTGGATACATCTCATTATTGTAATCCTTTTTTGAATATTCAATGAGGGTTGTTGACGTCAACCGCCTGTATTCAATGGAGAGAGACGCTATGCTACCAGCCTCATGCCATGAATATGCATAGCCATCTCGAGACAACTCCGATATAAATATTTTTTTCTCAAAGTTGCTGGGATGTCACATGTCCTACTTATATCAGTACACTTTTAACAACTTAAGCATTACACAAAACGTATACTAGATTAAATAAACCTCAAGTAGAAAATAAGCCATTCATTTTTTGTTGTTGACCAAATTCGACACTCATTGACCTCCATACAAGATTTCCTAGCTTGGTGGGGCGAAATGGAAAAAAACGCCACCTRATGGATGGAGACAGAATTTCCGCCGAGTTTGGTCTCTTCCTCTCTGACTGTAGTTGCCCATCCCTGCCCTAACCCCTCCTCACAATGGAATGTCTCGTAGTCTACCTGAAGTTTGTTGGGTGAAAGTGTATACTTTTTTAAATGGTGATAAACATGAATGTTTTAATTAGTCTTTGACCTCTCCTCGACACTCGTCTCAACTTCCCATGCAGATTGATGTCTTCTGGTTCCATATTACCATCTGCTGGTCAGTTTTTTACCCTACATCCATTCTAATAATGGGGCTACAGTATATTGTAAAAAAGTACTTTAAACCAAATAATATTTCTGCTATTGTATGGCGTTGACACACTAAATAATATTATTCTAACAACCTCAGTTGTTTTCAGAGCATCTCAATAAGAGGGCCTGTTAGACAAAAACAATACACTCTCATCCAGTTGGATCAAACCAAATCAGGGTCAGAGCCTTTATTTCCACTCCAGACACATAGGTAAGTCAGTGATGGTCACTTCACTTGCGAGTTCGTCGTTTCTTGGTGGCCCTCTGTGATGAGGAGAGGCTCAGTGGAGCCCTGGATGGTTGGGGGGGTCGGGGTTGGCTTCTTAGGGAGCCTGTCTTTCAGCTGGTGCCAGCGGTGGCAGGGGGTGGGGGTGTGGGGTTGGGTGCAGGAGTGGGGGCAGGTGGCGGGGCAGGGGCGGTGAAGCAGCCCCTTTTGTGCCACTGCATGTCGCGCACTCGCCGGACGGACTGGATCTGAGGCGCCGTGGCTCCCCAGTCGTTCCAGTGCTTGTAGTCTCCAAGCTCAAAGACATACTGGCGGCCCCTGTAGCCTGGGAACATGTAGCCCACCCACCTATGGAGGATAGGGGAAGAGGAACATACAGTCATAATCACATTTATGGAACACAAAAAAACACACTTGCATGATAGATAACCTTGCAGTAACCTAGCTGTAGAGAGATACTGTATTCCTGACCTCAATTATATGTAGAGGTGTTGAACTTACGTTCCATTCAGAGCCTTTACACTGGCCACACAGTCCTGGAAGCCATGGACCCACAGACTGGGAATGTCGTCGTCCACAATCTCCATCTTCCTCCCTGCGTAACCTGGTTTGTCAAACAGGTGGAGCTTGTGATCTGCACTGTCCTGGAGAAACACAGATCAGAACAGGTTGTGGTTATGCCTTGTTTTCCACACTGCTATTTAGTTGGTGTTTAGTTTGAAAGATGGAAGCTACTGTAGATTGAACCAAACTTGCAAGTTTATTATGCAAGATTATAAAAGTCCTTCAACATCACCATCCACCAGTAGGTAAAGGCCAGTTCCGGGAGACTTCAGGCCAAACTGGGAGAGTTGACAACCCTACTTAGAAATAAGTTGGCTATTTATAGACAGAATAACTTTTTGGTCTATACCCTTTAGCTTGACTAGTCTCAGATATCGCCAACCTTGGAGCAATATAAGCCTATAGGCAACAGGTCTGGGGTGGATGTTGTCTTTGTTGGCTTCTCTCTGACATTTCAAAAGATTATAACTTTTTTTATTTTTTATTGAATTTACTTCTTTTTTTTTATACAGACAACTCTCCCAATAAATCACACGTGTCGGTAGGCAGGGCTAAAAATCCGCCTCTGCCTGGGGCCTCCAAATAACTAAATCCACCCGTGTCTCTGTCCCAACTGATGTCCAACTTGTACAGACATTTTAGCTGGAGCATTGATACATTGCCAGATGCAAACCGTCTGTCTAGAGAGACTATATATAGCTTGACAGTCTTATCTTATGACAGCTGGATGCCTGTCCACTGTGGGTTGCTAAGGTCAGTAGGCTAACATCCTTATATACTGTATGTAGATTATGTGTAAATTATTTGGTCTATATTCTCTCTGTATATTCTGTTTATTGTACAGCGTTTCACCAGGTCAAATTCCTGAAACATGTAAATATACTTTGTGAATAAAGTTGATTCTGATTGTAATTATAATTCCAGGGACATACTGACCACTCGGAGTGGCCTGAAGGACAGCAGGCAGTTGTTAGTCTGGCTGTTGGTCCAGGTGCTCCAACGAGGATACTCGCCCTTCTCCAGGACAAACTGCTCCCCGCCAAATGCCTGGCACTCAAACGCCACCCAGCTGAGAACACAAACGTAATTGCACTTTACCAATTGTTTGTAAATAATGGTAGTTGTGAGATAGTAAATTAAAGGTAATTGATAAAAACTGTAAATGTGATCGAAATGTATATACTGTATGTATTTCAATAGGAATGTAATTAATTGTCTAGAGACTGAGGTTGAATTAAATATGGGCAGTCAGTGTCATAAGAGGCTGGGAGTAGTGGAGTAAGTGGCTAAGAATGAGGCATCATGGGAAATGTAGGAAATCAAAATCATTGACACTTACGGTCCAGATTCCACAATGACAGATCCCACCTTCTCACATTCCTTCTCAATCACATCCTTACACTCTGCAGACAGCTCCACCTTCTTCCCACGGAAATTCTCGAACTCAAACACCACCACCTGCAAGGCAAGCCAGGTCAGTGTTAAGTAAGTAATAATACATAGTGTAAAATAAGATAAACAATCAATCAATCAAATGTATTTATAAAGCCCTTTTTACAACAACAACTTTAACATTAGCACAAACTGCATAGGCCTACAAGTTGCACAGTTCTAATGTAACAATGTGCTGTATAGTGCAGTGTAATTGTTCTGTACTTGCTTATTTCATTGTAAATACATAGTATCAGTGACCCTTCATAAAAGTGGGACCCTGGGAACACTAGGATTACAATATTTTTTTTAAAGTCCAGTGACCTTGTAGCTCTGGGTGAAGTTTCCCCAAAGTTACAGTTCTAGGATTAGCTTCTGCCTAACACCCACCTTGCAAGTTCACCATACACCCACCTTATAGGTGGCTCCTGCCCCTCCTTGGGTCTTCCCAGCTGCTAGCTGCTCCGGTGCACCCTGCTGCTCTGACATTTTACCTCTGCATTCCAAAACATTCCCAAACACAGTCAGTCACTTAACACAATGGCAGCATAGCACCCTCCCTCCAACAGGGACTATAACAGCTAACTCAGAGGTGGTCTGTGCCGTGGTCACTTTAGGTCTGGCCAATAAGATCAGCAAGCCTCTGGCGTTGTCCAGTACCACGTTTGGCATTTGAGTGCAATCAAATACTGTAGTTTTTGCATGCACAAATACTCCAATAATGTATTGTCATTTTGGAGTCACTTGTATTGTAAATAACTATAGAATCTGTTTCTAAACACTTCAGGATTATCCATAATMATGGTAGCATCCACATTAATGTTGAAGCGTTAAGAAAGATATTCTATTCCTATTTCAATAAAAGTGACTCCAAAATGACACAATACATTATTTACCATTCATTTCTATTGGGCACAAAATCATCTGAAACACAACCAAAACAAACAGAAAATGTTTCCAACAAATGTTTATTCACATTTATTGCGTGCTATGAATATTGGACCAAATATTTCACTTTTTACTACTTTATTACACATAAGTGAATTTGTCCCAATACTTTTGGTCCCCTAAAATGGGGGGGACTATTCACAAAAAGTGCTGTAATTTCTAAACGGTTCACCCTATAWRGATGAAAATACCCTACAATTAAAGCTGACAGTCTGCAATTTATCCTCATAGTCATTGTATAATTTATATTTCCAAAGTGCTGGAGTACAGAGCCAAACTCCCAAAATTTGTCACTGTCCCAATTCTTTTGGATCTCACTATATTACATATTCTTTTCCACTATCACATTTGATACATTCACACATATTCAATTCCAGGTAAAACAACAGTGCACACAGGGTTATGGAGAGCAATAAATAGGGATACTTGAAAACAGCAAGAGTTGTTGGCAGCACAAGACAACAGACAGAGAGGAAAGAGAGGGATCTGTTTTTACCTGGATGGCTTGTGCTTCACTGCACCACGTACGAGCCACACTCTCTTCGTTTTTCCTTGTTCTTTCTTTTCTTTATTTCTGTCTTTCTCTCTCTGTATGAGGGCGTGTGAGTGTGGAGGCCTGGCGAGCAGGCACTAGGGGCCGGGGGGGGTATTTATGGTTTATAAATGGCACACTGCAGCAAAAAAAAACAGGAATGGGGGATGCTGTTGATGCAGCAAGTCTGTCGCTTGCATTGTGTCCATCACACTGCCCCTCAATAGGGCTGCCACCCAGGCTGACCACGCTCATGCTGCCACCCTGCCAGTGGCCCGATGGTGGGCACACACAGACAGCGAGCCAAGAGGATTGAGAGAGATCAACCCCACTCAGCACTATTGACCACACCTAGCTGTCCATCTGTCTGTCTGTCCAGCTTTCCATCCGTCTGCCTCTCCACTACCCCGCCATCTCTCCTTCTCTTTCTCCTTTCTATTGTTCTATTTACTCCCCTTCATCTTCTCCCACGTTCACTCTCCCGTAGTGCATTTMCTTTACTTTTCTCCTTTCATCCTTTTCATCACCTTCTCTTATTTTCAGCCATTGCTTAATCCTTTAAGTTTCTTTCCTCCTCATTGTTTAACCTCTTACCCTTTTTCTCTCCTTGCATCTCTCTATTCACCTCTTTCTCTAAACTGTGTGTGACACTGTTTACCTACTCTTAACACCACCCTGTCCTATGCACTAGGTAGGTGTCAGTACATGGTTCAGTTCTATATTAGCAGGATCCAAGTCAAACATTGGTCTTTGCCATGCAAACAGCAATGCAAACAACATGCAAATCTTCTTACACACCTCCCTTGATGCACTGGACATTTTTACAAGCTCACTTTCCAGGGGGAATCTGGAGAAGCCCTTCCTTGCAATACAGTAGTGATGTTGTCTATTGACACCTGGTGCATGCAACCAACATGCTCCTATCACACGCTTTGCACACAGCCAATGTARACCGGTAGTTGTAGGTGTCAGAAACATTCTATGGTGCCACTCAAAATAATGTTTCTTACTGTATATGGGCCAACCGTATTTGTATCTCTGAGTGTGTGTATTTTTTGCGTGTTGTCTATTATTCCAGTGAATTTAATAAACATAGCATTAAAGAAACAAACGATTCCATAGAACATTTTTGAGAGAATTGACATCTTTGAGACAGGGTTAGTGATCCTTTGAGACGGGGTTAGTGATCCTTTGAGACGGGGTTAGTGATCCTTTGAGACTGGGTTAGTGATCCTTTGAGACGGGGATAGTGATCCTTTGAGACGGGGATAGTGATCCTTTGAGACGGGGATAGTGATCCTTTGAGACAGGGATAGTGATCCTTTGAGACAGGGATAGTGATCCTTTGAGACAGGGTTAGTGATCCTTTGCTAGTGCATAACATTCTGAGAACTATATGTTTCTTAGAGCTTGGTAAGAGCGTAGTTGTCCTATGGTTATTTTTGCATACAACCTTCCCACAACTTTGGTATTTCATTACTTTAACAGAACGTTTCCTAAAAGGTCAAACATGGTTACATTTCATAAACATTTTTTAAATGTTCTTGGAGTGTTCTCCAACTGGTTTCACATTGAGAATGTTCTCAAATAGTTCAGAGAACGTTAAGAAACAATGTTCTTCGGGGGAATTTCAGTACTTCAGCATAACGTTTCATACAGGTTTCCTCATGGTTCTTTTTAAAGTCATGTTCTCAGAATGTTCAGAGAACGTTAAGAAACAACGTTTTTCTGTGGAAATTTCAGTACTTCAGCATAACGTTTTCTGCATGTTTCCTCATGATTCTATTTAAAGTCATGTTCTCAGAACATTAAGAAATCTTTCCATAAAAACCTCAAGAAAACATTAGTAACATTCAAAGAACTTTCTAACAACAAAACACTCTCTAGCCTCTGTCTTGTTAAGCATGTTCAGGTGTGTTGGCTGCACCTGATCCCACCTGTGTTGGCCACACCTGATCTTAATGAGTGCTTGTTTCCATTGAAATGGGGTGTGTTTTGAATAGACTAAAATGAACAGCTTTGTTTCAGTTTTTTTTTTACATGGAATGCTAGCTCCATCCTGGTGGCTCAGTGGAGTTATTCCATGAATAGTGAACAGAAGATCATAGGTTTGAATCTTACTGGCGCCGTGCCACAATAAAATAGGAATGTGTTTGCATGATTAATGTTTAGGCATCTTTGCTTGGAGTTCAAGACAGTTAACCCAAACTGAGCTAGCAGTGTTGTTAAGTCTTATAGCAGTGTTGTTAAGTCTTAAAACCACAAGAAAAGTTTAATAGAATTGTTTTAAGAATGTTATTTAAAAACATACATTCTGTTCTCAGCATCAACAAAACTCTATCCTCTATCTTGTTAAGTGTGTTCAGGTGTTTTGGCCGCACCTGCTTTTTCCTTTGAAATGGGGTCTGTTTGAATAGACTAAAATGAACAGCTTTGTATGCATAAAAAACTGGTCATGCTAGCTCCATCCTGGTGGCGCAGTGTACTAACAGAATATTATAGGTTTGAATCTTATTGATGGCTTGTCACAATAAAAAATAAATATGTTTTTGCTTGATTAATGCCTAATAAAATACACTTTCATGAGTCCCATCTCTGCTTGGAGTAAATAAAAGTAAGCTCAACTGTTATTTTAAAAGCATGGGAATATTGTTAATAATGTTATTTTACATTCTGGGCATTTTTTTTACCAGTCCCACAAAAAAATGCAGTCAAGTGCCTATACAAAGCCCTCCCTCTGTCACTCCGAAACTTCTTCCAGTGTCTGCCTGCCAGTGTTTTATAGGCTACCTCCCTCTGAAGCATGTAGCCTACTAAAAGACAATTTATGCTTGATCCAAAAATGTGGTCGGAGGCTCCGTATGGAGGGTGTGACGCAATGCAGAGCTTCCGGAGACATGCAGAGGCCAAATCAAGCTTTGTCCCACATCACTGTGCACCTCCCAAATTTTGTAACAATGCAGAGGGCTCCGTATAGCTCCGCATTAACATGATTGGTTGACGGTAGGTGGGGGCGTGAGGTCCTGTATGAACACAAACTCACTGCTTCCTTCACAACAGCTCTGCACTGTTCTGCGAAGCGCAAGAGGTATGAATGCCCTGACTTCTGCAGAGGCCGTATTTAAGAGAACTACCTGAAGTTCAAAGAGATTCAAAGTTCCTCCATAGAAGCCTCTAGTGGTGTGGGGGCTGTGCTTTGGCAAAGTGGGTGGGGTTTTATCCTGCCTGTTTGGCCCTGTCTGGGGGTATCATCGGATGGGGCCACAGTTTCTCCTGACCCCTCCTGTCTCAGCCTCCAGTATTTATGCTGCAGTAGTTTATGTGTCGGGGGGCTAGGGTCAGTTTGTTATATCTGGAGTCCTTCTCCTGTCTTATCCGGTGTCCTGTGTGAATTTAAGTATGCTCTCTCTAATTCCCTCTTCTTCTCTCTTTCTTTTCTTTCTCTCTCTCTCGGAGGAGGACCTGAGCCCTAGGACCATGCCTCAGAACTACCTGGCATGATGACTCCTTGCTGTCCCCAGTCCACCTGGCCGTGCTGCTGCTCCAGTTTCAACTGTTCTGCCTGCGGCTATGGAATCCTGACCTGTTCACCGGATGTGCTACCTGTCCCAGACCTGCTGTTTTCAACTCTCTAGAGACAGCAGGAGCGGTAGAGATACTCTCAATGATTGGCTATGAAAAGCCAACTGACATTTACTCCTGAGGTGCTGACTTGTTGCACCCTCGACAACTACTGTGATTATTATTATTTGCCAATGCTGGTCATTTATGAACATTTGAACATCTTGGCCATGTTCTGTTATAATCTCCACCCGGCACAGCCAGAAGAGGACTGGCCATCCCTCATAGCCTGGTTCCTCTCTAGGTTTCTTCCTAGGTTTTGGCCTTTCTAGGGAGTTTTTCCTAGCCACTGTGCTTATACACCTGCATTGCTTGCTGTTTGGGGTTTTAGGCTGGGTTTCTGTACAGCACTTTGATATATCAGCTGATGTAAGAAGGGCTATATAAATACATTTGATTTGATTTTAGTTTAAAAAAGAACAGAAAATAATTATATTAACTRGTACTTTTTGGGGGTTTGAACCGGTTCAGAACTTTATTTTGCTGGTCAGTTATGGTTATGGTTCTATTAAGAACGAAACTATTGGAAAATAATTTTTTWAAGTCTTGAGACATTCAGTAAAGGTTTTAAGGAAGTTATTCAAAAACCTCCAGACAGAGATACTCCTTTTCCTGTTTGGATAGAGTAGAGATCGTTTCAATTTATCTAGCAGATGCTTTTATCAAGAGCAGCTCATCCGAGCAGCGAGTGAGTGCATAACATAAGAGCAGAGAAACAGATGGGTTAGTTCAAAACAAGAAATAACATGGCAAAACATGTACAATTCAAGTAGGTTTGTGAACATCGTGGTATTGTGGATATTAGTGTGCATGACCTAAACACACATGGTAATTACGTCAAGCGAATCTGGAATGCAAGTATGGATGGATGGAGAGATACAGTCTAGAAAATACAGTGGCCTGGGATAAGAGGCAAATGTTGCAAATTAACAGAAAAGGGAATTTTGAGTCCACTCCTCGAATCATCTGTGTATGTGTCTGTATGTGTGTTTGTGTGTGTGTGTTGCAAATAAAGTATCTACATGCTCATAGTTCCTTTGTCAAATAGGAAAGTGGAAAAAGATGGTCACAACGCAGGGAAGTATCCAATGCTTCTCCATTGTCTTGCATAGTTCATTCATTAAAAAAAGTGTGTTTTTGAAAAGGTACATGATTGGAGTCCAGCCCACAGCTGTGTTTGTCAGCAACAACTGCAGTAGCAGTTGAATGATCACCTTGTCAATGGTATCTCCTAGAGGTAAACAGAAATACAATATAATTTACATGACACAGATAGGGGGCATATTTAATGTGATATTTCTCTCCAAAATCAAAGTGTGTCTGACATTGTCAATCTGCAAACTTAAAGATGYAGTCTGCGATCTTAAGCACAACAAATTCGTAACATATTTTACGAATTGGATTCTTAACATATCATACATATTGCAACGTTTTTTTAGCAGGACAACATATCATACAACATAGATGACGTAGTACACAACTGGATGACATGGTACACCAAAGTGAGCAGCACTTTCAAAACTACTGGCTGAAATTATACAAAAGTTCTGGAGCATCACTTTAACAAACGTTAAGCTTTCTTTAGAGTTAACTATCACTTTAAGGTGTGGATAGAAGGGGAATGTGATCAGATATGGACTTTGATTTGTAATATTAGGTGTAAAATTGGGTCCATCCCCTCACCCTGCTCTGCTCAGCTAGGCCTCACTGTTGTATTGACTCGAGCGCTTCTTAGACTTGAGTTCTCGCAGCCATGAAGGAAACTTGTCCCCCCTGAGGGTCACACAAACAAAGATCAAACGGTTTGCCTTGCAGATAACTATTGTAGCTAATAGCTAACTAATGTTGCCAGCTAGCTATGTCATCTGCATTGCTTGTTGTTATGTCATATTGTTCTTTTTTTCTTAATCACATTTTGTTGCTTCATGTTGAATAACATTTTAAAACTACAAAAATCACTTGTGGTTTTATGCTAGTAAGATAAGAGCAGCATGTWGGGAGTAAACTTACCCTGCACCTTTGTTCCCTACAGGGGGCAGCACTCGTGACCCCCCGGGGAGGAAGGAGGAACGTTTTGGAGAGCGGGAGAGTTGAGAGGGGGACGGGGCAAGTCTGTCCATCTGACGGTCTGTGTCTACTCCTTCACCTCCACCGGCTCCACCACCTCCTCCACCACCACCTCCTCGCTTCTTCAGTTGGGCCTAGGAGAGACAGTGATACATTTAAGATATGAACAAGTCATATATAGAMATTTTTGATAACACAGGAAAACCCTTACTAAGCAAAATCACATTGGTCCTGCATTGTGAAAAATCTTTCTAAATGAATGTTGTCCTGATTCCTGCTGTAAGAAATAACTTGTAAACAATCATACTTGTTTTGTTTATCACCCAAAATGCACTTTTTATGGAAATATGTCGTTTTTCCCAATGCAGTGCAGATGTCCAGCAGTGCAGGTTTGATTGAATGTCAGCCTTAGGTTACGTCCCAAATTGCACCCTATTCCCTATATCCCTCAAATTCTAATCTTGACCTCGAAGCCAGTTGCACTGCACTTTTTATTCTTCCCTTCTAATCCGGAACTGATTTAGACATGGGACACCAGGTGGGTGCAATTCATTATAAGGTAGAACAGAAAACCAGCAGTACTTCGGGCCTCCAGTGTAGGATTTGAATACCCCTTCCCTATATAGTGCACTACTTTTTATACCAAAGCCCTGTGGGCCCTACACAGGGAAAAGGATGGCATTTGGGTGTTTCAGGTTGTAAAATAGGGGTGCTGAGAGCATGTACCTTGAGGGCAGACGGGTCCATTCCAGAGAAGAGGGCTATTCTCTGGGGCTGGGAATGTTGTGAACAAACCTCCCTCCCTCTGGGCTGCTCCTCATCAGACTCACAATCCCCCCGTATCAGAGAGTCTAGCTTATCTGCAAAAGTGGTAAAACAGATGGTTGGCCTTGTGTGAATTACCTTACATGAGGGATGGTTGTAATAATCATTAAACCCTACCTTCTAGCCACTTGTGTGTATCTGAAAAGATGAGATTGGTGTAAGAAATATACAGTATATTGGTACTTCCACCTAGGCTATCAGAGAGCAAGGTGTAGCTATTACCCTTTTTCCTAGAACTATATGATCCCTTCAGGTCTACAGTGCATGGGGAAGGTCAGTCCTATGGGTTGATTTGGAATCGTCTACTAACCGGAGGAGTCATAGAACCTCCAGTCGTGGACTGGGTCTTCCTCAAGCATTATTGTGGTAGAGCTCTGACGGAAAGCTCGAGTGGGGCGGGTTCGTCGACTCTTTCTCAGCTCTGCCCTCGCACGCAGAAGACTTGTGTCCAATAGAGGGGCGGAGATCTGTATGCACACACAAAGGAACAAGCAAAATCAAGTACTGTATTGCCTGTAAATGCTTGCATGTGTAACCRATGTGAAATGGCTAACTAGTTAGCAGTGGTGCGCGCTAATATCGTTTCAATCGGTGACGTCACTCGCTCTGAGGCCTTGAAGTAGTTGTTCCCCTTGCTCTGCAAGGGCCGCGGCTTTTGTGGAGCGATGGGTAACGGTGCTTCGTGGGAGGCAGTTGTTGATGTGTGCAGATGGTCTCTGGTTCGAGCCCGGGTCGGGGCGAGGGGACGGACGAAAGTTATACTGTTACATTGATGCTGTTGACCCGGATCACTGGTTGCTGCGGAAAAAGGAGTAGGTCAAAAGGGGGGTGAGTGTAACCGATGTGAAATGGCTAGCTAGTTTGCGGTGGTGCGCGCTAATAGTGTTTCAATTGGGGACGTCACTCGCTCTGAGGCCTTGAAGTAGTTGTTCCCCTTGCTCTGCAAGGGCCGCGGTTTTTGTGGAGCGATGGGTAACGATGCTTCGTGGGTGTCAGTTGTCTATGTGTGCAGAGAGTCCCTGGTTCGAGCCCGGGTCGGGGCGAGGGGACGGACGAAAGCTATACTGTTACACATGCATAATGGAAAGTACCAGATAGGCCTTGACTTACTTCAGGAAAGGGTAATGGGTCTTCTGTTTCTTCTAGTGGAGAAGTACTGTCAGGCTCATCTGGTGTGATGACAGGCGAGATCTGGTCCTCTGTTTCTTCTAGTGGAGAAGTACTGTCAGGCTCATCTGGTGTGATGACAGGCGAGATCTGGTCCTCTGTTTTCTGCCGACTGAGGATGTGGGAAATTCAAAAGAGATCACAACATCATTCAACTACAAAAACTCAACGGATTCAGGTTGGTGGGCAAAATATCTGAACTTAGTATGTAAAAAATAAAAATAAAAAGGTGACATACATAGACAAGTAAAAGTGATTTCCAAGTATTTAGGTACTTGGGAGCTGGTACTGCATTAATTCATGTGGCTATACCAAACCATGGAGATGTGCCTGTTTATATACTTGTCATGACGTGGCCCTCTTTGGGTACAGCGAGCACCATCTCCCTCTCGCTCTCTCTCTCACCACCTCTCTCTTCCCCCTACACCCAGGCTCTGTTATCACAGGTCATAAATTCATAGAGGAGTCTCTCTCCTCATGGCCATGCAGTATAGAGAGAGTGAGTTTCACAGGAGAACAAAGGAACCTCTTCCACAACACAGAACCTGAGAACTGAACAATGTCCATGTTTTGGAGAATGTGTACACGGTCGGGGGAGAATCCAGCTACGACTGGTCCATTTCGTTTAATGTTTGTGAAACTCATGAGAGACAATACAGCCACATTACCATAACTCTGTTTATACAAGAGTCTCAGTTGTGAGGCTTGCATCTAATTGTTGTATAAAATGAATGAGTAAAGAYKAAACCATTTGTGAAATTATGTAATGTGATTTTAAACTGTTTAATGAAGGAAACTCCAATTCCCTTTGGAGTTTAACTAAGTTATAGGCCCGCCCCATGAGCACAGACATTGATCTGGCGTCATGGGACAGCCCTTTCCTACGATTCTGGATATAACCCCCACTTTGGGAATTTCCCAGCAGACCAGTACCTCAATCACAGAGGGAGCGAAGGTTTGTGTAGATTGCTGAATCTTTTAACCATACCACGTGAATAAACTCTGAGACTATCGATCCGACAGAATAAGAGCTACTCTTCGATACTAATTACTAGTCTGCAGCTACAAATTATGTACCCGTGAATGCGAGGACTGACTAATGCCGAAACATCTATTCTATAAGAATATTTCTGAATGGGACTCTGAAGTATCCATTCTAACCACGGAAGAGAGAGAGAGAGAGGACGAACTTTCCAACAGAAAGACGGAAAATTCCAACAGAGATCACGACGACACA
Organism: Salvelinus sp. IW2-2015; assembly: GCF_002910315.2. NCBI lineage: Eukaryota > Metazoa > Chordata > Actinopteri > Salmoniformes > Salmonidae > Salvelinus > Salvelinus sp. IW2-2015. Next base: position 34,085,259 of record NC_036851.1, on the reverse strand, counting down.
CTGAGTGTAAATATATATATTGATTGCAATTATTCCCGAATGAGTGAGCATTCATGTGTAAAGTATTAGCATTTCAATGAATATAATTATCAAGTGTTTAGTGACTCATTTGCGTAATTCCCKYCTTTCTCAGTCTACACCCACTTCCCTTTTGTCCACCAAGCCGTAATATCGGTTAAGCCCACCAGGTCACATCCCCTATCATTTCCTTGTAACCATATCTACTTTGTTGTTTGTTTATGCATTTCTGTGATTATTTAGTTAGTTATTAAATAAATGATTGAGACAATTGATGTATGGGTGATTCATAGTGAAGACTGGATTCGTGCAGATAACCAACAATTTACGATGTTTGGAATGAGACTAACGCGAGGTAAAGAATAATTAATTAATTAGAAGAGTAATTGATCAGATATTAAAATATCTGAAAAGTTGTATTAGGTATAAATTATAACTTTGTAATCTGAATATTTTCCTTGGTGCCCCAACTTCCTAGTCAATTACATTTACATGATTTGAATAATCACGTAATAATTACAGAGAATTGATTTGATAAAATAAAWCTTCATTTTAATGATGCCAAAGACACGATATGTATGACGCCCCATGCGAGGAATCTTAGATAGAATTGGACTTTGCTGTTGAATTCTATATATCAATTGTGCAAACAGAATTGTACAACCAGACTGCTTTGTATAGAAATTAATTGGTTGTGTGTGTTTCCATTTGAAAAAGCTACGGAGAGTGCCTCCGGTCGTGTGTCGTTAGCATCAGAGCAATGAGTGATAAATTCCAGATTTAGTCCGTTAGGTAAAACGATACTATTTCTGTCAGTCAATATTAGGGCATAGAGCCAGTAAGGTTATAAGAGAATAGATCTGTTCTGCGCTCAWGCCGAAGTATTCTGTCCGCCTACCACACTAAGCCAGTGTGGATAGACCACAGGCGTATCTGTATTATGTACCGAGTCGCTCCGGTCAACATAACGCGAGCAAAGTATGCCGAATGGGTTAATGTGAGACGTCACTAGTAAACCCCCCCTTTCCATGGTAAGGGGACCCTATTTTGTGCTTGGAAGTTATATTTCTGAACAAAGTAGGATTAGCTTGCACGAGATGCTAAGCTAACAGTATTTTATTTTTCCYGTGTCCCGTTTAAATTCATCCGCCTTGCGCGACGGAAGTCCCGCCCTTTGTACTTCCGTTGATTTCAGCATTCTGTGATCACGGGTGGTGAAGAGTCGCCAGTACATCTCTTGGGAAAAGAAGTATGTGACACCCAAACTTGGATCGCAATTGACTGGATATCGACATCTCATTCAATTTAACTAACAAGTGAAATTGCCAGATTTACTTTTCAAGTGGATCTTTTAAATAATATCCACATTAATTGGGTTTCTACAATGAGACAAGTTACACTTTTTCCACATTAACCTAGATGAAGGAATGCTCTCAGGTTAATTTAAAGTTTAATTCCCAGATAGCCTATACAGGTTTGATTTATCATTAAAATAGATCAATCAGTCCTGCCTCCAGCGGGAATCCCATGTGGCTTCAGCCTTAGGGGCAAGTGTACCATAGTGGTGAATGTACCCTAACATTTAAACTACTGGTTACTTTTATGATAATCCAGACAATCTCAATTGCTTGGATATCATCGTCTCATGCAATTTAATTATTTAAATTGTCGAACATACCTTTCTAGGTTCTTCCAATTTAATGAGACATTTTAAACTTTGCAATAGTAACCTAGATGAACCAACTTCCCAGGTTAATTTAAAGTTTAATTTCCTAGATAGCCTATTCAGGTATGATTAATCATTATCATTGATTAATTCAATTTGCTTTTGCAAATTCATTCACGTCCAACTCCCACAGTACTGGTACATTACTGATGATTCATTAACGTCTATAAATAGATTATAATTGTCTTTGCAGCTTCCAACATATTCCAAAACCAAACTTTGGAAAAATAGGAAAAACATTTTTCCTTTCAAATGTTCTAATAATGTGCAAGCTATCAGAGGGGGTAGTCCCTACTCGCCCGCTAATTAGTGAACCTCCACCCATAAATGGATTGATCTCTGACCTCAGCAGCGATATCAACCCTAATTATGCCATTAGCGGAAAAACAGCTGACAGCAACGCTGTCCAAAATCAACCATTGGGTTCAGGCCTCGTAAAGGTTCTCTCCAGTCTAGCCCTGATGTCTTGCCATCCGAGATTGGCATCTGTCCAATACCGCAGTGCACAGCTGAAGCACGAGCAGGTAACGGTAGACATAAAGGGACAGGTGGACCAATGACAAATGCAGAAAAGGGAAAAATTCTGCTAGCTATGGAACTGCGTTTGAAAACGGAACAATTAAATGTAATTGCAAAAACGTATGACAATGAACAAGCACAAACTCTTCAACAAAATCGTCTTCTACAGGAACAAAATCATATTCTACAGGAACAACTCGATTTAGCCAAAACTAAATACGCTGATGTCCACGCCAAACTAGATCAATCTGAAGAGTTATCTTCAAACAAGCACGCTCAACTTGATAACATGCATGCAGTTTTGTTGAACGTTACTCAAAGTAACACGGTTCTACTCAAAACGCTGCGGACCAAAGACGATCAGTTAATGAACACAATGACAAAGTTGGATGACAAATCAGCAGAACTCATTGAAGTCGCTGACCAAATGAATGATGAGAGAACTCAGGTGATGAAGATGGAAACATTGATTTCTAAGCAAGCGGAGGAAATCTCATCACTGAATCTCTCGCTCCGTACTCAAGACTCTATCTGCAAACCATGACAGATAAGTTTGAGACCGAAAGGAGCAAGTGCGACACTCACGTGTCCAAAAGCAGTACTCTAAGCGCTCAAGTGGACTCTGCAATGCAGCAGAATACCACCCTTAGGTACCATCTGGAGGAAGTCCAGTATGGTCACGCTCTACAGCATGACTACCCATCCAAGCAACCGGAGCCCTGTACTCACAGGAGTAAAGGTTTCAGACTTTGCCTCCCTCATGTGTCCCTCAGTCTTCTCCTCTTGGCCATTCGGCACTGAGTACTATGGCGCCTCTTGGCCAACAAAGCCAAAGCTTGGCTTCTCCTCTTGGCCTTACGGCCCCAATCTCCCCACAGGATGAAGCCAACCCTCTCCGCCCGCTTGGCGCGGAATACCTTGACAAACTCGTCAAGAACTTCCCCACCTTTGACCCCGTTCCAGGTCAGCCAAACGATACTGAGATGTTCCTAGCTGACATAGAGGACACGTTGGATGGCTACCCGAACCCTACGGGTTCTGACAGGGTTTACCTGTTGAAGCGAACGTCGAATAGACACGTGACAAGGTTCATTCGTCTACAACAGCAACACGTGCTAAATGACTACGCTAAACTTGCCACAGCTTTGAAATTAGAATTCAGTGGTTCTGCGACTCGCAAACACGATAGCTCACTGGCTAACACCGTCAAACAAGCTCGGAACGAACACCCACAAGCTTACTATCATAGGCTTTGTTCAGCTTACTTTGGCCTGCTCACTGAAACAGGAATGGAAGAGCTGTTACCATTCAAACAAATGTTTCTGTCGAACATGTATCCCACCTTCATTACCTACTTGGGCCCTGCAGCCCACGTTGGCTTGCCTTTCTTACAACTCAGAGAGCTTGCAAGCACAGCTTTTGAGGCATCAAAAGTTCACAACGCTAAGAGCCCTGACCAGGTTTTGAAGTTTGACCAGGAGCACTCACTCCAGTTAGAGTGTGCATTATCAGGTATTGGAGCGTTGAGAGATGACGCACAACAACGGTTTCTACCACGAAACCATGATTCCAATAACCTCTGTGGTCTAAATAACTGTAAAGTACGTCACCATTAAAACGACTACCGCTACAATTGACCTGTTCGCTATGTTCCTGCACCCAACCCACAAAAAGTGTCAGAGCACAAGAGTAACAAAGGGTTAAATGACGATCAAAACGTAGATGTTCTCCAGAAGTTCCACTACGTGAAGAACTAAAGCGAGAACAATTTGAGAAAAGGGTAAAAGATAAGTCACAAGGACTACACGGGGAATTACCGGACACCAGGTCCGCAGGAATTAACACCCATAGCAAGGACGTTAAAGTTCAAATTTAACCTGCTCTCACTCGAGACCCTATCCAGGGCCCGATTGATCAAGAAACAAGCCCATAGGCTTTGTCTATACACTCTGATACAAAGGTTGCGAAGAAAAAGGTAAAACGCTTCGTTAAAGCCAAGCCCACTCAAAATCTGAAAAGTCGATCTGCTTCCACCTTGAACAGAAATGACACATCACGTCGTTGCAAACGACCACTCCACTTTGTGGGAAATATGTCCACTAAACACGAATCTAAACGCCCATACCTGGAAACAGTCATGGAGGACTGCTTAACTTGTCATGCGCTAATTGATTCGGATGCGACAATATCACTCATCTCTCAAACATTGTTCGATGATCTCAAAAGAGCTTTGAAGCCAACTAAACGTTGGTTAAAAGTGGAACGATGTGACACTACACTTCGAGGGGTCACTCAGACTACCTCGTCTCTCACATTGAGAGTCATGCTGAAACTACACTTCCAGGACATATCGCTCATTCACCCTGTGTATGTTACCAGCCTCGAATCTGTACCCCTGGTACTTGGAGGAGACTTGATGGATCGGTTACTTCCACTGATGGATTAGAAAACCAACCAGGTATGGTCACAGGCCACAGTGCCTTCTCCACTGACCACACTGTCTACCCCTAACGCTAGCTTCAATGCAGTCATTCACGAGGGGTATCTGTCGAAAGCACCCCTTGGGAAAAAGACGTTTAGAAACCTCTTGGTGCAGAATCCTATCCAAGRAGATATTACGATATCTTGAAACATTCCATCAGCCAACCTGATTGACCATTCTTTTCATGATTTTGAGCCAGCTGTCTCTGTAAATGAGCAACTTCCCTCCTCCTTGCAGTCGTGCAATACAGTAGTTGAGATTAACTTCTCTTGCCCTTCGGACACTCCTGCAAGCACTGCAGCCGTCTCAGCAAGAAAAATATTGATGCGCAGAGTATACTCTGCTTCCCATGATACACCTTCCGCTTTGTGGGGGACTGTCACCCCTTACAATGACACTAATGGCGTCAGTCCAGCAACTGACCCGATGACTCCCACTGGTGAAACACTACGATATCACAAACCGATATCCTCGTCTCAGTTCGTAGGTACTGAAGAGGTTGCCACACGCGGACGTGGTGGTGACTGAAAGGCCTCGACAGCCACTGAGCGTTTTGAAGCACAAACACCAGGAGATTTGGTTGAAAGGTTACAGCCATTCTCATAATAACGCGGCCACTGGCAACTCGTACATAGGGTTTGAACTTTTCGTTTGCGCCTCGGACACCAACACCACCCGCTGGTGGGGGGGTCCCGAGACACAAAGGGGGGGAATAGTAGCCCAGACCCATGATAAGCCTCATCGAGGCCGGTGGGGGGGTCGAGACTATGGACAACACCGTACGAGGCCGCCAGAGCATAAATCAAATCTAGTTGTAAACTCCCCTATGAGAACAGTGAGGAGCAGAAAGGCCCCTAGACGGGGATTATCTTAGAACACATCTAAGATAGTACTGAGGTGTACCACACTGGTCGTAAAGGAAGTCCAGTGGACTTGTCCACCTCCAAAACAAATGGCAACAAAAATCATTCCTTGCCATGTGTAGGTTCAACTACAATACAACTAGTAAAATGCTCTAATCATGTGTTCCGGTAGTATAATATTTCAGAATATTAGTACCAGTACCAATACCAGCAACAGTCAGTCCAGCTACAATCAGGAAGAAGGTTAGAAACCTAACCAATCAAATTACCCTTGACAACAGCGACATAGGAGTCACTCAGAGTGCAACACGGGGAAGGGAATCTCCAGTGCACTCTTCCAATGGTTAACACACATGCCACTAATAAATAGAATCCTTCATTTAGGAGGAAAATTATTAGAAGTCTTTAACCATGATCACACCACGTACGACTCGTCCAATACTTAAAGAGTACTTCAGTCCTGAGATTAGCTCATCTGTGGATAACATAGCTATGAAATAGACTTGTTCATACCTATCGCCACTACAATAGTGGAAGACACAGTGACTTGGAGTAAAACCAATACAGACTCCCTCGCACCAATTCTGACTGACCTCCAGGCATTGACCTGAAAATTACCTGACTATATCAGACTCATTCTGAACAAGTTGTAATCTGCCAGGATACTTGGTTTTCTTCCCTTGACATGCGCGCTTGTGTAAGCATAAACGCACATGCACAACGGAACATCCAATTAGGATTTATGCTAGGATCACTTAAGGGTTCAAGCAAAATACCAGCCTTAGTAAAGTTGAACATTTACTTTGAGGCCTTTGACTCTACAGTATTCATCAGTTTTCTTCCCAGAAGTCCATAGGTCATCCCTGTAGAGTGTCCAAAACTAGTGCCTTACAGCTGTAGACTTATCATATAGTTATCAACTTAGGATAGTGCCTAAGCAACACACCAAGTAGGAAAACCCTAGATATGGCWTTAGAGACAATGCCATGATAGTCATTTTGCCAGGACATTGGACGTATATAGAATACAGTCCAATTAGATGATTTTTGTGTGAGAACTATATTTTGTATATCTTTTGTTTATGCTTTCATTCCTTTTCGGTTCAGTTCCTTTGTCACTTAGGAAGTGATAGAGCCATAAACAAAGTCCCCATACAACCATCACTTAGTGCCACAACGCTGCACATTGGGGAATGAATGTAATTATATATATTTCATGAGTGCGTGTGCGTGTGCGTTGTTAACATCTGCCTAAGTTACTGCCCAGATCTTCCAGTCTGGACGACCAGACAACGGGTCCAGAACGGCAATCCCAAATGCGGACACCCACTGCCCATACTTGTGGCGGCATGCCCCGCTTTCAGAGAGCCTACCAAGGTAAACCACCAGAGGGGGGGACCGCAACGGCGATCACCAACCAGGACATCCCCTGGCCCTTCCTGTGGTACTTTGCAGCTTCCAGGGAACCTACCAAGGTAAACCACTAGAGGGGACCGCAACGGCGATCACCAACCGGACATCAACTGAACATCCTTGTGGTGGACTGCTCCGCTTTCAGAGAGCCTACCAAGTTCAACCACCAGAGGGGACTGCAACGATGATCTACAAACAGGACATCACGTGGTCATTATTTTTATGTTGATTTGTAACTTGCAGGATAATCACAAGATCCAAACCACAAGGGGGGACTGTCATGACGTGGCCCTCTTTGGATACAGCGAGCACCATCCCCCTCTCTCTCTCTCTCACCACCTCTCTCTTCCCCCTACACCCAGGCTCTGTTATCGCAGGTCATAAATTCCTAGAGGAGTCTCTCTCCTCATGGCCATGCAGTATAGAGAGAGTGAGTTTCACAGGAGAACGAAGGAACCTCTTCCACATCACAGAACCTGAGAACTTAACAAAGTCCATGTTTTGGAGAATGTGTACACGGTCGGGGGAGAATCCAGCTATGACCGGTCCATTTCGTTTAATGTTTGTGAAACTCATGAGACAATACAGCCACATTACCATAACTCTGTTTATACAAGAGTCTCAGTTGTGAGGCTTGCATCTAATTGTTGTATAAAATGAATGAGTAAAGACAAAACTATTTGTGAAATTATGTAATGTGATTTTAAACTGTTTAATGAAGGAAACTCCAATTCCCTTTGCAGTTTAACTAAGTTATAGGCCCGCCCCATGAGCACAGACATTGATCTGGCGTCATGGGACAGCCCTTTCCTACGGTTCTGGATATAACCCCCACCTTGGGAATTTCCCAGCAGACCAGTACCTCAATCACAGAGGGAGCGAAGGTTTGAGTAGATTGCTGAATCTTTTAACCATACCATGTGGTTAAACTCTGAGACTATCGATCTGACAGAACAAGAGCTACTCTTCGATACTAATTACTAGTCTGCAGCTAGAAATGATGTACCCGTGATTGCGAGGACTGACTAACGCCAAAACATCTATTCTATAAGAATATTTCTGAATTGGACTCTGAAGTATCCATCCTAACCACGGAAGAGAGAGAGAGAGAGAGAGGGCGGAAGAACTTTCCAACAGAAAGACGGACAATTCCAACAGAGATCACGACGACACACTGAGCGTAAATATATATATTGATTGCAATTATTCCTGAATGAGTGAGCGTTCATGTGCAAAGGATTAGCACTTCAATGAATATAATTATCAAGTGTGTAGTGACTCATTTGTGTAATTCCCKCTTTTCTCAGTCTACACCCACTTCCCTTTTGTCCACCAAGCCGTAATATCGGTTTAGCCCACTATAGTGCACATCCCCTGTCATTTCCTTGTAACCACATCTACTTTGTTATTTGTTTATGCATTTCTGTGATTATTTAGTTAGTTAATAAATAAATGATTGAGACAATTGATGTATGGAATGGATGATTCATAGTGAAGACTGGATTCATGCAGATAACCAACAATTTACGACGTTTGGAATGAGACTAACGTGAGGTAAAGAATAATTCATTAATTAGAAGACTAATTGATCAGATATTAAAATATCTGAAAAGTTTTATTAGGAAAATTATATCTTTGTAATCTGAATATTTTCCTTGGTGCCCCGACTTCCTAGTTAATTACATTTACATGATTAGAATATTCACGTAATAATAATTACAGAGAATTGATTTGATAAAATAACAGTCTTCAATTTAATGATGCCAAAGACAAGACATACTGAACAAAAATATAAACGCAACATGTAAATTGTCGGTCCTAGGTTTTATGAGCTGAAATAAAAGATCCCAGAACTTTTCCATAYGCAACAAAAAGCTTACATCTCTCAAATGTTGTGCACAAATTTGTTTACATCCCTGTTAGTGAGCATTTCTCCTTTGCCAAAATAATCCATCCACCTGACAGGTGTGGCATATCAAGAAGCTGATTAAACAGCATTATCATTTCACAGATGCACCTTGTGTTGGGAACAATAAAAGGCCACTCTAAAATGTGCAGTTTTGTCACATAACACAATGCCACAGACATCTCAAGTTTTGAAGGAGCGTCTGAGACCAGCCTCCCAGACAGCTGATGAAACAGAGGAGTATTTCTGTCTGTAATAAAGCCCTTTTGTGGGGAAATACTCAGTCTGATTGGCTGCGCCTCTGCCCAGTCATGTGAAATCCATAGATTAGGGCCTAATGAATTTATTACAATTGACTGATTTCCTTATATGAACTGTAACTCAGTAAAATCGTTGAAATTGTTCCATGTTGCTTTATATTTTTGTTCGGTATACACTACCTGTGATGCATTTAATCAACCAGCAGAGGTCAGAAGAAGCCAAACTACTTTCCGCTGTCCTATCCTGTCTCTTCACATCACAGCAGACAAAGAACAGGAGGCAAGGTAAGGAAGCTACTTAAGACGATTAAGAATCACCCGTATCCTGTCTTTTCACATCAGAGCAGGTAAAGGAGAGGGAGCCATACAGGAGAGGGAGCTACTTAAGACTATTGAGCTGCACTATTGAGCTGCACTGACTCTTGTATGGTTCCCCTGTTTTGCAGTGCACCCACCAGTCATCCTCAGACAGTCTCGTGTCACAGCCCCCGTACTGCTTGTCTGGCTCTCCACCATTCAGAGCCTCTGTGTCACGCCCCTCTTCTGCCCCCACATAACACGTCAACTGAACCTGATGGGGGGGAGAGAGAGAGAGAGAGAGAAAAAAAACAGAGAGGGACCATTATCAAAAATGTAGGTAAGTTTCATGGAGAGGGAAACTTTGCATGGAGTAGAACAAATACCGATACTCAGCTGACACTTGGCCCAGAGGGCCGATATAATGCTAATGAAAGGAGCATTCCATGAATGCCGACCTCTGTATGATACCTGTATGATGTACACTGAGTGTACAAAACACTTTCAATGACATAGACTGACCAGATGAATCCAGGTGAAAGCTATGATCCCTTATTGATGTCACCTGTTAAATCCACTTCAATCAGTGTAGATGAAGGAGAGGAGACAGGTTTAAGAAGGATTTTTAAGCCTTGAGACAATTGAGATATGGATTGTGTATGTGTGCCATTCCGAGGGTGAATGGGCAAGACAAAATATTTAAGTGCCTTTGAACGGGGTATGGTAGTAGGTGCAAGGCACACCGGTTTGAGTGTGTCAAGAACTGCAACACTGCTGGGTTTTTCATTCTCAACAGTTTCTTGTGTGTATCAAGAATGGTCCACCACCCAAAGGACAACCAGACAACTTGACACAACTGTGGGAAGCATTGGAGTCAACATGGGCCAGCATCCCTGTGGAACGCTTTCGACACCTTGTAGAGTCCATGCCCCAACGAATTGAGGCTTTTCTGAGTGTAAAAGGGGGTGCAACTCAATATTAGGAAGGTGTTCGTAATGTTTTGTGCACTCAGTGTATGTATGATGTTATCTGATGAATGATCTTAGCTACGGTATCTGAATGATGTCAACTCTTATCAACTATCTTTTTGTTAACTGACAGATTACATCAAATATGCTTTTCCGTATTTTGTGGAGTCTTGTTCAGATCTTCCCCTGAACATGGAGAAGACAAGGAGATGCAATAGAACAGTGTTCAGTGGTGGAAAAAGTACCCAATTGTCATACTTGAGTAAAAGTATAGATACCTTAATAGAAAAATACTCAAGTAAAAGTGAAAGTCACCCAGTAAAATACTACTCGAGTAAAAGTCTAAAAGTATTTGGTTTTAAATATACTTAAGTATCAAAAGTAAATGTAATTGCTCAAATATAAATGTTACCCCACTCTTCCACCAAGGCACCTGCAAGTTCCCAGACATTTCTGGGGGGAATGGCCGTAGCCCTCACACTCCAATCCAACAGACGTGCTCAATGGGATTGAGATCCGGGCTATTCGCTGGCCATGGCAGAACACTGACATTCCTGTCTTGCAAGAAATCACCCACAAAAAAAGAGCAGTATGGCTGGTGGCATTGTCATGCTGGAGGGTCATGTGTGGATGAGCCTGCAGGAAGGGTACCACATGAGGGAGAAGGATGTCTTCCCTGTAACGCACAGCGTTGAGATTGCCTGCAATGACAACAAGCCCCAGACCATGACGGACCCGCCACCTCCAAATCGATCCCGCTCCAGAGTACAAGCCTCGGTGTAATGCTCATTCCTTCGACGATAAATGTGAATCCAACCATCACCCCTGGTGAAACAAAACCGCGACTTGTCAGTGAAGAGCACTTTTTGCCAGTCCTGTATGGTCCAGCGACGGTGGGTTTGTGACCATAGGCGACGTTGTTGTCGGTGATGTCTGGTGAGGACCTGCCTTACAACAGGCCTACAAGCCCTCAGTCCAGCCTCTCTGAGCCTATTGCAGACAGTCTGAGCACTGATGGAGGGATTGTGCGTTCCTGGTGTAACTCGGGCAGTTGTTGTTGCCATCCTGTACCTGTCCCGCAGGTGTGATGTTCGGATGTACCGATCCTGTGCAGGTGTTGCTATACGTGGTCTGACACTGTGAGGACAATCATCTGTCCGTCCTGTCTCCCTGTAGCGCTGTCTTAGGCGTCTCACAGTACGGACATAGCAATTTATTGCCCTGGCCACATCTGCAGTATGGCACATGCCTCCTTGCAGCATGCCTAAGGCACGTTCACGCAGATGAGCAAGGACCCTGGGCATCTTTCTTTTGGTGTTTTTCAGAGTCAGTAAAAAGGTCTCTTTAGTGTCCTAAGTTTTAATAACTGTGACCTATTTGCCTACCGTCTGTAAGCTGTTAGTGTCTTAACGACCGTTCCACAGGTGCATGTTCATTAAATGTTTATGGTTCATTGAACAAGCATGTGAAACAGTGTTTAAACACTTTACAATGAAGATCTGTGAAGTTATTTGGATTTTTACAAATTATCTTTGATAAGACAGGGTCCTGAAAAAGGGATGTTTCTTTTTATGCTGAGTTTTATTTAATTATCAAAAGCAAAAGTACAAGTATAAATAATTTCAAATTTCTTATATTAAGAAAAACAGATTCTTGTTTTAAAAATGTACATATAGCCAGGGGCACACTCCAACACTCAGACATTATTTACAAACGACTTTTACGTAAGTACTTTACAACACTGACGGTGTTAGGGAGAACACAATAAGCCAAGAGCGGTAACTACAACAACGAAAGGAAGAGGTTGAACAACCAGCCAAGCATGCATCTTTTAATGAGCTGGTCACAAGAGGGTACACTGTCCTCCTCAAACACCATGCGCACAGACACACAGACACACAGACACACAGACACACAGACACACACACACACACACACACACACACACACACACACACACACACACACAC